>NC_058041.1:6780692-7380692 GCF_019176455.1 Solea senegalensis
CGACAGGCTGTACACTGAGGTTGTATGCCGCCCTCAAGTAGGACAAACACAGGTTTAACAAGGTAAAATAAACCTGGTTATGCTTCTTTTTCTCCTACAAATGTAAATTCTTCTGAATTAAACCCTGTTTACATTATATAAAGAATGATTTATTACATAGTAAGTTCATGTCATGAGTAAATGATCAAAAACAAACCTTAAAAGTTATCATATCATAATTATATCTTCTTTTTGTATTGTAAATATTTTAGATTTTATTTAGCTTTTTTTGCATCTGTGTTTGGTTTACAATTATCCAGGCTCTGCCAAGCCTAGTGTCGCGTTGTTGAAATAAAGGTTTACAAAAACAAATTGTTCTGCTGCTGGAAACAGAACAGAAACAGAAAGGAAATGATTGGGCCATCATTTCTGTTCTGTGAAAGATTCACTGATGCACAGCAGTGCATTAACAGCCATCTCATGTCAGTGGGTTTTTTTTTGCAAACCATTGCATTTTAATCCTTTTTATTTCTACCATTAGTCATGGAAAACTGCTCTAGTGCCCCTGCACTGGTCCTTTGATATGACTATGACTGCAGGATACATCCACTGTATAAATAGATTAATAGAACAATAGATGAAGGATAGAAGCCACAGGAAGTTTTCTTAGTTGGGGGGGAAATATGTTCATTTCCACCTGACTCTCGTCTCCTCATCTCAGTTTGCATTCAAACATCAACATCACATTTCTGCTGTGATTCAAGCAGTATATATGGACTATATGCATTTTTCTGATATTAGGGCTCTGTTGTATAGCCACACTGACACACTGTGTTGTTTACTTCCATATAAAATTTTGTGAAAGCACATTATAGGCTAAATTGCAAGCACATTTTCCAGCAGTAAATATGTGGATTAAGGATTTATTTTCCTCGGCACATGAAAAGTGACTAAAACATCACACGCAACCCTGAATGTATTAGGCTTATACGTGTGAAAAGAATAATAAAATATCTCCACCATTAAGGTATTGTTGTTATGTGTGGATTATGCAGATGCAACCGCACAGAGCATATAAATTAAACAAAACGCAGACCATCCATTTATCTGATCATTCTGGGAACAGACGGAAACTGAAAGTCGGTTTATCTTTGTGTTAACAACATATGGACCTGATATCTGCAGGTGTTTGCTCACATCAGTCTGTTTGTCTCATAGATACAAATTCTAGATCTGGCAAATCAACCACAGTCCGCTTATCATCCTGAGTAACGACGGTCTACCAAGACTTTCATGATTTATTATTATTCCTTTTACAAGATGGCTCACACAGCCACCACTTAACCTTTTTTGTGCATGTTGTAATGACACATTTTGGAGCCAAGACATTTTACACGACGCAGTGCCACGTGAACCACTATTAATGAGTGAACACGGCCAAAAATGAGCACATTGCACACATGTATATGCATACCAAGATAATGCACAAATAATTCATTTCAATAGTTGATACTGGATCATTAAAAAAAAGAACAGGAATGTGTTTTTTAACTTCTCTGTCTCTATGTCAGCTTTCTTCAATAAATTAGTCCTAGAGTTACTAGAAGTGGTAAGATGAGGACAACAGAACGGCAACACGATGGGTTAACTGGATTAAAGTGCAAAATAGAAGAGAAGTTCTGCAGTAAGTTTGCCCTGCAGGTGTGGCAGGCGGGTTTTTAGATCAATATAGTCAGCAGACATCCATAAGAACAACAAAGTTTATCTGCACCTGAGTAACCCGTGAAACACTGAAGGGAGAGTAAGTAAATAAGCTTTCTAAGTATAGTGAAGTAAGTATGGGGACAGAGAAGCTGCTGGTTCTACTGTTGCGACTATATACGGTATATCTGAACAAAGGATTTCAAATACCAAGGTCACGAGTTAACACATTAGAACTTGAGCAGCACTGGATCTAAACTCGCGCTGCTTTTCTCTATGAACTTGTTGTAGAGAGAAAGGGATTGCCAAACTTTATTGTCCAGCCTTGTCCAACAGCAAGAAAAAGCAGAACATTTATTCTTATGACATTGTAGATTTAAGCAGCTGCGTATTTTATGAGACAAGTGGGTTTTCATAATGTGTCAATATGACTGCTGTGATCACTTTCTGCAATGCGGTGCCACAACACCACTATAAGTTGAATAAACACATCCTTAACAAATTTTTGTAAAGTGATGGCTGATTTATCGGGCAGAAATATTATTACACACATTAGTAAAAGCTACTCTAATGTGTCATTGATGGCAGATGACAGCAGATTTCACAATAACTGCCAGAGCATGGTGCTAATCCCCATTTAATTTAAAATTTAAAGTGTTTGCTTGTATAATGTATTCTTTAGGGGTTGTGTATCTGGCAGAGTGTTTGTCAGCTGGGAATGATGTGTTGAAATTATCATGGAGTGTGTGGATGTGTTATTTACAGCTTTGTAATTTCCTGGCATGCATTTCCTGCCGAGATTGGGTTTCCATGCAAAAAAATGTGCCTGTGTGAACAGAACACTGCAGTCTTCAGGGCTAATATGCCGTTCTTCCTCCATACAACAACGCCCCCACCACACGCTACCCAAAACAACGCTCAACCCTGAGCTGCACTTATACAAATGTCTTCACACAAAAACAGCGAAAACAAGGCATGTAAATGGAAGAATAGAGAGGAAAGCTCAAGCAGCTTCAAAAAGAAATACCTGTGATGTGGACACATGGCCTTATGGCAAGCAGCTCCAGAAACATATACTGAAGGGCCTTGATGTAAGAGCTGATTAAACTATGATGGCCTGATCTGCATTTTAAGTGTCCTACATGCATTACTCCAAGGATTTTGAAGCCAAAATGATTTTATAGCATAACAAAGAAATAATCAAATAAATGTACATCCATTATACATGATTTAGGGGTCTAAAATAAACTACTTTAAAATTGCACTAAAAGATTACATTACTGTGTCATGTCATTATAATTGGTTTTGCCTGAAAATTACTGAAAATCAGAAAACATTCTTAATGTGTGACTGACGCTGCAGTTTTAAAGAGATAAAGCTAATTCGGTCCCAGGGCCTGATCCTGCCCACAGACTGGTTTCATCCAGCCTGCAACATCCTCAAGTAGAGTGTCTTATTAGGTTACTGCAAGTGCAGACTTAAAATGTAATTTTCCTACTGCTGTAAAGCGTGTCAAGTTACAACGCTGGACTTTCATTTTAAAGCAATCACGGTATACGCAATGAAATTACCAAAAAAACAAGTTTAAAAAAAAGTTTCTTAACTTTTGTTTTCAACCTTCATGTGCACGTTTTCCCATGACACTTTCACTCAAAGGCCGTTTAAACCTCATTGTAGCTTTTTTTACATTAAATATATTAATGTTATTACACATGTTGCACATTAGGATGTGAAAATGTGTGTATTTCATGGTGTATTCATAATATGTGGCCCTTCTCTTCCTTCATCTGTGTCAGTGTGGCCCTCTGGAGAAAAAATGTTGCTCATCCATTAGACTCCATTAGTCTAAACCCTCATGTGTCTTCTTGACAGCATGTTGCTGGAGAAATAAGTAGATGTAGTAGTTGTTGCGGGGGGGGGGTTATTTTCTTGCTTCCAGAACATCACATACAATTCATATAATGATAAAGACCAAACATTTTCATGTTAGTAATACTGTTAATGACCGGTCATTATCCTTAGTCAGCCAAATTATCTTTTTTGCCGGTTGCTGCAGCAACCAACAAAAATCTATCCAGCACACTCACAGGAACAATGTGACCCCTTCTCTTAGGATTAATGACATTTTGGAAAAATTGCCTTTAAATGCTGAGCATAGCATACTTAATTTTTTATGTGGGAAATGCATCCCTCGTGGTGCGATATATTTTATCTTGAAGGCGGATGTCACTGCAACACATCCTTCTTCACTTTAATCTGATTTTTATGTGTAGACTATAACGTGTAAGTGAATCTGTTCAGATCTCGGCAGAGCCTCGTCTTGTGTGCAGTTACAGCGTCTGTGTCCTGGTTTTAAATTAAGTTATCTCTCGTCTCGGAGACATCAGCAGCTTGAAATTCTTAAACTAAAGCACAACTCGAGTTGCGTAAAGTTACGCGAGTGGTTAACGGAATATTGAAAGTTAATGGACAGTGGACGCCATGAGTGGAGTGAGACCAGATCAATAACGGTGAAAAGTTGTCCCCAAAGACTTAGACTCCCAATTCATGCTTGATACACTTAATGAGGTCTGAGGCATCCCATTCATTATCACATTTAACGGTCAAAGTTGAAAGCGGCTGTATCCACTCGTCAATAGAAGACGTCGATACTTTGATTCTGACACGTTTGAGGAAAAGTCTCTGGAACAGTAAGGGGGTATCATCTTTGTAAGTAACCTTTTTTAAAGCTAAAGGTTAATGGGTCCTGAACTGGCGGACGCGAAGGGGGAGGGTTAATATGTTTACCATTAAAATCAATACCGCTTGCTCCACACAGGAGTTCCGCATGGTTTTTAAAGGAGGCTGAAAAATCTCGACTTGGAGATGGAATTCTGCGGAGACACTCGTGTTCCCCTGTGAATGAGGTTTACTGATTTTAATGATGGCCAGACTTTTCCTCCATGCTGTTGCAATTACATCTACGAGACATGGACCTTTATTTTTCCACTGGATTAACTGATTTGAATGTAATTTTTTTTCTCATTAATAAAGATAAGCGGCCTTCATGATAAACCGCATGTTAACCGCACTCACTTATCCTAAGCACCATAATGTTTCAAACAGGATCTGTCTCAAATACTGCGTCACCATCTTCTGCATGCTTCAAAAAGGTATTGAGGTTCTACCCAGACCCAGACCCAGACATGACATGGGGGAAAAAGAAAAAAAAACTCTGATTTGTGGCCACGAAAAAGGTATAATGTGTGCAAGAAATTAATAATACCAAAATTGTCATGAATTACCTGGAGAGCTGCACAAGTAAAGCGAGCGAAAAGGGCTTAAGCTTCAGGATGGACAGAGATAGTGTGATAGAGTTTTAGTTTGGGTTGGGAATGAGTTCCAAAGATAGTCAAAAGCCTGGCATTGCAAATGTCGTCCCAATGTAGTTCTCCCGACAGGGTTTGTATCCCCAGCTGTGGGAGCGCGTGTGCATTCAGCGAGGTAGAGGCGGGATTACGTTGCTACATGTAAACTAACTCATTCCCAACCTAAAATAAAACTCAATCACAACATCTCTGTCCATCCCAAAGCTTCAGCCCTCTTCGCTCGCTGTATTTGTGCAGCTCTGCAGGTAATATGCAAGAATGCTATTAATATTATTGATTTTGTGCGCACATTATACCCATTTCTACCCATGTGTGCATGGGTTTTACTCTGGTTTCCTCCCACAGTCCAAAAACATGCCATATTGGGTAAATTGGAGAATCTAAATTGACCATAACTGTGAGTGTGAGAGTAAATGGTTGTTTTTCTCCATTATGTGGCCCTGTGATGGACTGTCAATCTGTCCAGGGTGTACCCCGCCTATCGCCCTATGTCAGCGGAGATTGGCACAGCACAGCATCATGTGGAGGATAAAGTCATAGAAGATAGATCGATAGATGGACATTAATACCTATTTTGTGGCCACAAATCAGAGTTGTTTTTTCCCATGTCATGTAAGGTTCAGAGCGCAACCCTGATTTTGACAAAAAAAAAATTCCAGACTACACCTAATTATTAATTGCATTAATAAATTTGATTATTTAAGGATTGGCTGAAAAAACCAACAGATGGCCTTGACTTTTTAAAATAGTTTTGGGTAATTCTATTTAAAAAGGTAGTGTTTTATTTATTTAAGGTTAGAATTTATTGTCCATGCCATTAGTGTCCCTAACCTTGTGCCTGAGGTACAAAACGGTTAAGCAAAAGACAAAATATTAACCAGCAGGACACCTGGAAGGAAACCTCATCAAAAGTAAAAAAAAAAAAAGGACAGATCGATTTCCATAAAGAGAAGAAAACCATTACATCTTTTCACCTAACTTGCTCCAAGTCATGAAAGGCAGGAGGGGGAAAAAGTAATGAGTGATGGTTCTTGTATTCTGTCGAGAGTGGGAGGATGAAAGAGGTGAGAAGATATGAAGAGAACGAGAGAGACTATCTGAACGAGCCCTCACAGTGGGACAGATTACTTACGTCCATGGTGTTCACACAGATTCCATGAAGCTAATATCAAAGCAACAGCTGGAAGAAAAAGGGCCACGCAGAAACGCGAGGACAGCCACAGAAAAGGGAATGAGAAATGCAATCTCCGTAAGGACGAGGAGGAGCACACCAATGACCGTGTGCATGCGTGCGTGTCTCCATTTACACATTCATATACAGCTTGCCACCCAGCTGCTCAATGCCAACTTTAATTTCTCTTGCGAATCCCAGCTGTTCAAGTCATGGCGGCTAATATTTTAAACAAAACCAAGCAAAAACCTTGGGATGAATTCAGAAAGCGTCCGATTGAGAACATCTTCAAAAAGCTCCACTATGAATACATATGAAGTTAAAGCTGCCTCCCACTGACATTTCTATTCTCTCTCTAAACAGCGACTTTTCCTCCTCGACCTTGATAGAAACCCCACTGAGCTTCGATTATTACAAACTCCTATAAAAACAACAACAGATATTTGCTTTAAATGTCTTTTCTGTCAAAGGCATGTTTTTGTTTAACTCTCTGCTCTGATCCCTATACTGCTCTCATTACTGTACCAAATCACATTATGTAATGTGTTCTCCATGAGTAAATTATTATTTCATACATATCTCAGTGGTGGATCTCGGGACAGTTTAATATTGTGGCAGAATTAATTTCCTGTGTAAGATCACTTCCAAACTCGTACAAAGCTCAAACAAATATGTAAAAGGAGACCATTTACCACTTTCTCCACTTGTATCTTATTATTGAAGGCATGTTACTTTAATAAATCGAGGATATAATATAACATACGGCATTGTAAGACCTGAAGCTATACCCACCGAGACACATGCAATAAAACTCCTGGTGTTATTATGACTGCGATTGAGGGCAAAGACTACATACAATAACATTTAAAAAGGTATAAAAAAGAGAAAGCAGTGCATAGGTGATTCAATGAAAATAGATTGGAATAGTGATTTTATTTTAGTGAGTGAGCTGATATCTTTAGTGTAATTAGATTGCAGCAACAATTATTAGCATTCTGAATGCGTGTGTTGATTGAGAACAACAGACTGATTGTTCATAATCTCCCAGTGACTAACATGAATTAAACTGAAACGCTGCGTGATATTTGACACTGTTTTTTCAAGAGTAACCGCAAATAAATAAGAGACAGTATTCTTACATCTGCTGACTTATCCATTTAGTGATCAAATGTGTTGGTGAAAAAAGAACATGTGTCTTTCCATAGTTAAAAAAAACAAAACTGTTCATACTGGTTGAATATTCTACAGTCTAGGATTTAAAAAAAAAAAAAACGTCAATTTTGACCATGTGGTTATGACAGAATCATGTGCTCATGTGAAATCTTTTAAATACTAATGTGGGGAACTTTTCAAAGGGTGATCATGTGAAAATTAAAATACAGATCATATAGTACCAGTGCCGGCTCTAACGCTATAAACTCCATTCATTATAGTTGTGTGTTGTTTGGTTTTGTTTGGTTTTTTTACATCAAACCACGGCAAAAGATCACAAGAGGCTTCTAAATAATTTGCACTTCCATATTTAAAGTGAAGTACTTTAAATGTGTGGTGATGCTCAGCTTGAATTGAAAAACAACAAAATACAACAGCAGACTGTGAACAAGCAAACCCGTTTCATGGCTTTTGCTTTTAAAACATAATAGATGTGGAAACAATATATTCAACTACAAACTACATAAAACCAAATCAGTTGAGATAAACCCCATTTAAATATCAATACATCTAAAACATCAAAAAGTCCAAAGATTGGCTGATAGACAGACACCAGCATTCCTCTAGCATTTCTAGGAATCAATCAAAAAGACAAAATGTCACTCTGTATATGCAAAAAAAAAAAGAGCATCCAGGAGAGGTTTGTAATCTGTTGACAGGCTTTAATCTCTCAAATCTCATTTTAGACATGAACACTGAAGTATAAGCAATCATCAGCAACAGTTATGGTTTAACTGATGGCACAGGTGCTGCTTTCATGAGCTATATATGCATTTTACTGAAAATCCAACAAGCTGCTTTAATTTTGCAAGAAGATTTCACTTCAATAGGGACCCAATAGAAACTCTTCTATGTAATTTAAGAGGTAACCAGAGGGGGGGGAGAGCTGGCAGTGAAGGGGAAACAAACAGCTCAACAGTACGACAGGTGCATGTAAATTACAGGGGTATGTGGCTGACATCTTAAATGGACCAATAATGATGGATTAGTGTTTTCCCCCCCTTTTATTACATGGACGGATGTTACCCGCCTGAACACACACTATGCTCCATTTGTGTCACTGTGATGCACCTTGATGCAGAATTGCAGACGGCTAGGGCATGACTGCTAATGTCATTTTTGGGCACCTCTGCAAACAAAAACAATGCACCAATGCTGTATTGTATTGTAGAGTTGCAGAGACATTCTGCAGCGTATAAAAGTATATAACATTTTACACGTTAGCGTGTGTTGGAATGACTGAGAAATGAACAGGCTCTAACCCATGATACATAGCACACTTAATACATTTTGATATGCAACATTTAGCATTGAATAACATAATCATTAAATAACTGTGGCCATTTTACAACTGAAGAATAAATTTGTCCTTGCACAGAAACCATGTTGTAGAAATCTATATGGCTATAAGATAATTCTAAACCACTCAATTAATTCCCAGAGATGGTACAAAAGGACACTCGCCTTTTTTAATTTGTGTGTGCCATCTACAGTCCAGGATACTCACATTTTAATTCCAGCATTCACTAAAAAATGTTTGCATGTCTGAGGTAATCTCACTTGTTCCATTAAGACTGACGTGTTTTCAGTGCCTTCTGTCAGCAACTGTAAAGCTATACAAGCACATTTCATGCACAACTACTTCTGACATCTGACACACAGTCAACATCATGCTCGTGGAGACTGAAGGTCTTTTAATGGTGTTCAGTATCAAGTGGTTTTATTTATTTATTTTTCTGCCTTTTGAAAGTGGAATGTATATGTAGTGCCTGTCAAAATCAATGCTTTCTGCTCTGTGCCTCAAACTGACATTCACTTCAAGGTCAAGGATCCACACATATATATAAAAACACCACATCAGACCACACATTTACCTCATCCACCCACACTGCCTGCCTGACGTGTGTGTGTGTGTGTGTGTGTGTGTGTGTGTGTGTGTGTGTGTGTGTGTGGACTTTGTTCCACAAGGCTGCCAGGCTCCATCTCTGCTCATGTCAACTCTCTGGGTTAAATGCCTTTCAAATGAAAAATGGCAACTACAGTGGCACCTACAAAAAAATAAAATCATACTGTAGGTCTGAGAAAACATGGTGACATCACAGAAGTCTAAAGAGGGAAAGTAAAAAGTAAAAATCTAACTGTAAAGGCTGCAAGTAATCATTATTGGCTCCAAGCTTTTGAATTTAAGTACTACCGCCGTCATGTAAAGCTCTTCTTAAACTTTTATCTTTTATCGTATTATTACATTTTCAGTGATAATTATATACAATGCTATTGCATGTATTTTTTATCTTTTTGGCTGCATGTTATATTGCCATATTTTCTATTCTCACTATCTCAATCACTTTATTCAAAGCACCTAGCAACTCTTAATTATCATCATTTGTAGCCACAAGACAAATAGACACTCAAAGCACCTGTCACCTCACACTCATTATGCAGCTGTCGATATTGCCTGTGTTCCTCTGGGGAAACCACATTTAAAGTGAAGTCTACAGAAATGTCTCGAGGCAAAGATTAGAGGGAAGTGCAGCATTAAATGGAGGACACATGCTGAGATGTTCTTCCCTAATACAGATCACTGAGCTTTACCCACTTCCTGCACACCTCCACATACACTAAAGTGCACATGTTGGCATCCCAGCATTCGATTGTCAAATCACAGGTCACAGGATTTTCAAAACTATGAAATTAAAACTCTGAAAATTATGGGATTTTAAGTAATACCCAGCCCCAAGTTAGGTTGCTATTTCTAAATGTTTTGTGCCGCTTCTTCATTTTGCTCATGTCTACTCAGACCGTCCTTGGGAGAATTTGCTATTTTAAACAAAATGGTTAATCTCTGGAGGTAATGTGCAAATGGCACAAAGGAAGACTGGCAGACTGAGGGAGAGAGGTGCAGTGTGTGGTGTGTGCAGTGTGTGGAATTTTAATAGGCCCCACACAAGTCTGCATATGCCCACACAAACATATACATGCATTCATACATAATGGTGGAAAATCTCTGCTTTGTCTGTAATTAATTCCTTTTCTATACATCAGCCAGGGGAAACTAAAACTGATGTGAAAAAAAAAAAGAATCAAAAGACAATAAAACATCTGATCCCTTGGTATCAGCTTTAGTTTTTTCTCTTCTTTTTGACACCATGATGAGGATTCAACGGAGCTAACGCGGCCGCTCTCAAAGATCATCATTTCCATTTGCAAAGACGCAGAGCAGAGGAGCAGACAGCATACTTAACGACCACTGAGATGTAATGACCCGCAGGCAATCAATAAACAACTTGTGAAAGTGACTCATCACCAGTGAGTTCACCACCAGGCAAAGTGCTGAGGCAAAGCTCTCCCCACGTCCGCTGGAGAGTGGACGCGGAGCGATGTGAGGGCCCCCACTCAGACACAAGTGGCCTGATGGCAGCAAGTCCGTCTCGTTTCATCGATCGGTTCAGCCCAGATTGAAGAAATATGACAGAGTGCCGTTTCCCTAATGGGACCACAAATGCAAGCAGCAGAGCCATGGCATGTATGCATGATGTACAGCGGGGCAGACAGACGGGCCACTCGTCTTGTCATTGTCAGATAATTGCCTCTACACCATGCTTCATGTCTCAGTCAGGCCATGGCTAATGGCCGGCAGGCCGTGTGTTGCACTCTTCACACACCTCCCCCTTCCTGTCTGCGCTCAATGTCATGCATACATACTGTACATTATCTGCCCCTCTCTCTTTCTGCTGCGTCTGCTCCATCTAGCTCCATCTCCATCTAGACACACAGAATGCTGCGGTTAAGGCCACATGTGATTGTATGACCTCCTTAAAAGGGCATCAGCAAAATTTAGTTCACAGAACAATCATTTATTCATGATGTATTGCCATCAACTACTACATTTGGACAGGCTTTTTTGACTCTAATAATCAGGGCAAGGTTTTGACTTGAGTCAGTAATATTCTGTTTAGAAAGTAATCCGAGAAAAGCCCTGCTCTGTCTATGATATATTTCCACAATATTGAAAAGGTGGTCGATAAGATCAGCCAAATCAATCATGTAGAAGGGTAATTTATTTTACAGTATACAAATGCAAGATACCTCGATCTTAGTACCAAACACACAAACTAAAAATATTAAATCTGTGTTATCAAACCAAAACCTATGAAAATGGGCTTGACTGATTAGAAAACTATTAACCAGCTGCAGCTTCATTTCTTTGATTTTTACAGTGATTTCACACATGAAATTAATCTCTAGTGTGGCAGTACTGAAAACCTGACAGATAGCAGATGCTGGTGGGGCAAATTTAATATCATACAAGATAAAAGGAAGGCATAAGTGAAATGCGGGTTTTTTAAACCAGCTTTGGTGGTACTTGGTGACAATGACACTCAAGATAATACAGTATACATTATATACTGTATAAGTTATCACTCTGAGCTGCTCCCTCAATCTCACCCTGGGTGCAGAGAGACACTCGTACCTGTCGCAGATGTGATTTGACTTCTGTTTGAGTCTTCTGTATTCAGAAGTATCCACTGAATGCATTGTCTTGTACAACGACAATAAACACTTTCTATTCTACTCTATTTCTATTTTACACAAGAATTCTGAAGACAGAATCCTATTCAATTCCCATATAAGAATTAAAATTGTCGACTTTTAGGAAGCAGGTCAACTTGAGAGGGATTTCAACAAAGCAAAAACATCCCGTCCTGTAAATCCTGCCCCTCTTACAATTTCCCGTCCTTAGGACTTGGAACCTTTAACCCACACATGTCTATAACAAAAACTGGTTGATGTAATGTTTGGGAATATGGGGAATAAAGCCTGTTCCAATGCTACACTTACTGTAAGTAAAGGCTGCCGGTGCCAATCTAAATGAAACGTAATCTTAGACTGTGCAACCGAGTGTCCAGAGTCAGTCTCTCTCTGCATCCTTTTACTCGTCCTAATTAAACATGATAGGCTAACCTTACTGATCTCCCCACCATTTTAATAACAGTGGAGGCCTCATGTGTTGCCAGTAACATATACATGTCAGTTTTCCCCAAGTTTCTGGTAAGTTTATACAAAATAAGAAATCGTTACATCACATATATCTCTCCAGAAGCTGAGACCTGAGAGGAAAACAATGGGTGAACTATGGAAACATTTAGGATAAGAACTGTGATGACGTCATTGGTAAGTATAACATACAAAGAAAAGCAAAAGTGATTACAACTGAAACGACAGGGGTAGTTCGTACATAATTTGTCAGCTTCCTCCCAAACAACCAACCAACCGTTGTTATTGCAACGATAAATTACTTCATCTTTTAATGTATGAAACCACTGTAGTTAAGCACTGGGTTAAAATATGGTTATGAATCATGTCCACTGCGTGTGCATGACCACACACTCGCATCTCCTCCATGCATGGTAAAACCATATACCTTTGCTCCTACCAGACAAGAGTGATCATTCACACATTCATGAGGTGAAAGTGTAAAAATACAAATGAAACTGCTGCAGTCTCAGTATCACTTCAATGTACCGTCTTCATTCTTTGCGCAACAAGGACTTTAGTGGTTGAAAATTAGTCAAGACATTTTTTTTTTATAGCTCGGATGCTCTTCTGATCTTCTGAAAGTGGGGAAAGTGAAAGTGGGGAACAACAAAAAATTAATTTGATGCGTCTTTTTTTTTTTTTTAAATTATGATAACTAAAAGCTGTTTGGATAGGAATCGCTGAGTCTGATAGGGTCAGGATGCACAACTAAGGCCTCTATCTCACCTTTCCAAGAGTAGTGGTATGAGGTGATGCGAACACCACAAATGTGACAGAACGACAAGCAAACAACTGAAATACGTATGAGAGCTGCATGTATGAAAGGGCTAATGGAAGAGATGTTCTCATAGCAGCAGCCACTGTGGCTGACCTTGGTCCTGCTCACAAATCAGCCAAGCACTCAAGCCCAGTCTAAGGGAGGACATTTCTTCTCAATTTCTTAATGCTTTCCACTGAGGACTAAAGAGGGAAGGGAGGGTGAGAGCGAGAGAACACAGGGAAAGAAAAAGCTAGACAAGAAAGCAGGGAGACGGTGAAAAGTTGAATTGGATGATAATGAGACAGAGAACAAATAAGCCTTGGAGACAAAGACTGAGAAGAGAGGAAGAGGAGCGTGATGATACATAAAGTTCAGAGTTAAAAGAAGGAATGGATGAAATAAGGACTGAACATAAAGCAGAAGGAGGGGCACTGCTGTGTCTGGTGTCCTGGGATCCTGCCACAGTCTGCATTATTCATCGCAACACCAGATTCATCCAGGGTGACTTACCTCACTCATCATTTACATGCTATCACCTATGAATTATTGAAATAACGAGTTGAGGGTCTGATGATTTAGAGGGGAAGAGAGGGTGAACTTACAGGGGGAAACACTAACTTAGAGGTCAGTCACAGTTACAAGAATAAGCTAAACATTCTCTAGTGACTGATGGTTGTAAAAGACAAAATGTGAAATGTTGTTATTTACTTATTCAGTCACGTGTGTCCGAAAATCCAAAACCTGTCTCCTGGATTAAAAAAAACAGTTACTGAAGAAGTAGCACAGTGTGACGCTACTACCAGCAAAACATAAATGTGCAAATTAAGCAGGATTGACAAATCAATACCCGAGTATCACTACAAAAAAAGACAAACAACAAAAAACTTGATGCTAGTGTTAATAGTACAGGTACATAAAATGGATCCCTTTCCATTATCGTCTCTGCTGCTGCTTGTTAGTGAACACAAACATGAGCATGATCTTACAATAACGATTCTCCATCTGTGTTTCTAGCACTGGTGTTCTGTGATGAACAATGAACACCTATGCTACCTATCTGTGCCTCACCACCCCTGCTCAAACATTACCTTTCCATGCACAGTTAAGTTGAGCTATGGTTGCAGCCATTTAATTGCACCACTGTCCTTGACCCAGTATACAAGCACCTGCAGAGAACGGATGCATTGAATTAAGCGTGTCCAAATCCATGAGGCTAGATGGCAGTATTCTCCTTTCTGCTTGTTAGTATTAGGCATTTTCAAGTTGACCCAATCTTGGTCACAGACTAAATCAACTTTAGCGGGCAGCTAATTGATACTATGTCGAGGTTCATTACGTTTTCTCTCTGACATCCATTAACTTCAAAATATTTAATTCTTTAATTATATTATCAGAGCATACATTTGGTCCTTGGTTCCTTGTGTGTCCAAAAATACAGAGGTCTGGATTCTGCCATGTTTTTTTCTCACTATTGTCTTCTTCTGTGTACTGGCTTATTGTATTATTCCTAAATCAAAGCCTGGGGGCAGGAATTGTGAAGTATGCACAGAAAATCTAGACCAGTTTGAGTCTGGTTAAATGTAAACATGCAATAGTAATTTGTTTCCCATGCACACTGGGTGTGTTAGTCTGACTTTAAGTCATTTGGTTTAGTTCCATTTTATGTTTACATGTATTCTAAAAAGGTCTGGTTTTAGTCAAACTAACGCAGTAATTAGATTTTATTCTAACAGCACGATCTAACATAAGGAGTTCTGGAGTACAGAACATGCAGCAGTTTGGGTGCAAATATAACCATGTGCTCCACATTCTTTCAGGTCTTGCCACATTATATTTTGTCCAGTCTGTTGAGGTGTCAGCAGAGACTTCCACCATTTACTCTCTTACTGAGAGGCCCAGTGGGCAACTAAGATACTAAGAAGCTGACCTTGAACCATAGGGTCCCTGGTTCAAGTAAAAAAAAAATTGACTTCCACTCAATTTTCAATAATATGCTGTATAATGGAGCCATAAAATAAGCAAACAAGGAGGTCACAGCCGCACATATTGCTTAATAATCGACTATCTTTACACTTTTGATCAAGGATTAATAGAGTTAGACAAATATTTGATATAACAGTACTATTTGCAATGTCCACAAAACACATAAAAAAACAGACAAATACAATTACTAACACGTAACGTGCAGTTGACCTTATTTTAGCATTTTCATTGAGTTTGAGGATAAACTGATGCACAGAAGCATGTTTCGCGATGAGACATACACTTGAGAGGAACTGAAAAACTCTGCACTTATTACCTTAACGCTGGTGCTGGTGTCACACAGGCTCGTGCAGACCGTTTCTTCATGCTCGTCTACAGCATTTGTCTCCATCTGTGGGTAACAGAAGATAAAATATTTAATGAGCATTAAAATCGCTCCCATGTTAGCAGTCACATTTAACAGTCTAAATATGGTATCCGTGACATTACAGCTGGTCACATTAAGCAGAAATAACCTCAGGAAAAAAGTCAGATTCAGCATGTGTGGAGAATTAATCTTGTAAGGCGAGACTGCTGCTGGAGCCCTTTACTAATGTATGTATGTATTGTTTTTCCTTATGGAAGAGATGTGTTTCAGACGTCCTGGAGTTTTCCACGTGTCCAAAAGAATCAAAACAACCAAAGAGCACACTAGCACCAACTCATTTTCCACTAGGATCAGCCATAAACACTTCAATCAAGCTGAGATCTAGCTTGGTACCAGTACAGTCCACATTAGGTCATGTTAGTTTTGCTCCTTACTGCTATGCAGTGACCACGTATAGGCTATATATAGTATATTTCATTAAAATGTGATTATACAGTAGCTCGTTATTATCAACCAAATCCAGGTGTGAAACATTACAGGCTACTCTAAAGCCCGAAGGTTTGGCAGAGTGGAGCAGGGTTATATGCTAATCTCATTTTATAAACTATAACATTCTGGTCACAGACTTCATCTCTTTCAGATTTCCCTCTTGAGTAACATTCTCCTGCCATGCATAACAGCTTTACAGTAAAAGCACACAGTGTTCAAGTTGTGTAAAATCAATAAACTCAAATTGGAAAGTATTAGTGCTAATAAATGTCAGATATACAGTAAAGAGTAATTTAAATGAATGTGCTGGCTGCCTTCCAGTGTCTTCCCAGGGGGATGTTTTGTCCACTTATTAGGATTTAATTTTTTCATATCAAAGCATTAGAAAGCAATACCAAAACATGTTAAGTGGTTTCACATTTCCTCAACGTTAATGTCTGTATTTAGTGTGAAGAGAGAGTTGATACTTGATACAGCTGTATAAAAAACATCTATAGGGCAAATTATATTGATTTTGTTTGTAGTAAAAAAAAAAAGTAGTAAGTATCTTTTCTGCAGCAAACAACCTTCCTTGTGTTTTTCTCCATAAAATTGATAGAGGGAAGACATAGTCACTTGAGAGCCAAACAACTAATTGGTAAAAATGTGTGTGTGGGGGGAGAGATGCCCTTTTAGTATTAGATTTCATAATGCTTTGAGGCAGGAAAGGAGGGAATCACTTACACATGAGGAAATGGCCAATAAGCTGCTGTCACACTTTCCAGTACCTTTCCAACTTTGTGTTAACTCCAGTATTATTCATTTGTTACATTCTTCTTTTGCAGGCTTTTTATATACTGTATGTCCTGTATATAAAACTACTGTATTGATGTGTTGGACAAATAAAGACTATAGGACCCCAGGAAAGTGTGAAACTGAAGCAGCTAAATGGAACTCAGCCTTCATTCATTTGCTTATTTTCACCTGCGGCATTCACCTGCTTATCTACAAAAAACGTATAAAATCTTTATAATAACAATGAAATATGCATATTATTAGGGTTTCTTTGCTCCATTTAACAAAGAAATCATTAAAACTTAATAATTTGTTTGTGGACAAAATAAGACATTTAAGAATTCCATCAATTCCAGGTCTGAAACATTTTCTCAACCAAGCGATTACTAGATTAATCGAGAAAATAACCGACAGATGAATTGATTACGAAAATAATCATTAGTTGCAGCCCTACATTTCATATATCCTTAATAGCTCTAGTTTAAATATAACAACCCCAGATCACCTCTGAGATAAGGATGAAATACTGCTTAAATTTCTTTATTTAACATAGCTTTATTTCACTTAGCTTAGCGTTGATGCCAAGGTTTGAGTAGTAGATTATTTTATTTGATGCACAAAATTACTTTCATAGGACGGTGTTACTTAATAATCCAATTGTACTTTGTTAGTTCAGCATCAGTCAAAACCAAAAAGTCAACCTTATAACAATGGTCTGAGGTAGCTTGTTAGCTAGCTTGTTACCTGAACAGCCATATTTTGATCCTCTTCCGCCACACGTGACGATTGAAGATGGCTCTTCTTCCTGCCTGGACTCAGGAGCAGAATTTCCAAACCTGTAAAGTTTCCACGGAGCCACAGACATGGTATGCGGGTGAAAAAAAACTCTATTTCCCCCCTACGTCACGTCTGAGGCTCCATACTTTCAGTCTCTGCAGGAGACAAAATCAATTACCTCACCTGCGCCTCACTGTAAACAAGTGGGCGTGGCTTGTGCGCGTTAAATAGACGTCATTAATCAGCTGCAGACTTTTGAGAATGAGCTTGTTTTACGTGATGCAACACACACAATATTGTTATTTTGCTTTATTCACAGTATAAAAAGCACTGTAATAAAATATTTATTTAAATAATATTTAGGTAAAATAAAATTATTCTTATTCTTATTTGGAAGAAAAGTCTGAAAATATATCAGTTCTGATAATATAATGTCCATTACTGCTCCATAAACTGCCATCTTTTTTGATTGTCTTGGAAATGTAAGAGTTCAAAAGTGGGAAAACACTTTTATTTTTAAAAGCCCATTTTTCTAGTGCAAAAAACAGTCAAAGTAGAACCAGTGCCTCTAATAATTATTTTTGTATATACAACATGCCCTTGGGCAGCAGCTGTCAGTTAGACTTGGTAATAAGGAGCACAGGGTGAAATGAAAAATTGACTTTTAAAAGAAACTTGAGTGATTCCACTTCAAAAGTCGAGCATATGCTATTGTTTATATTCATTATAAACGCCCGTTGGAGAGAGTTTTGTGAGAAAAAAAGGACATTCACTTCATATAAAAACTCAAATTGGTCCAGTTTATATTGCGAACAAATTGAATGAAATGATTTTCATTCTGTACAAGAGTCTCATTGATTCGACGACACGGTGAAACACTGTTGCTGCTGCTGTGAAGCCTTAAAACACACACAAAAATATCCTTGTGTAAGATATGTTGATTAAATGCAGACACACATTAGCTCTGAATCATTAAAATGCTAATCATGAATTAGTGTTAATCATCATGGTTAAATTGTCTCTTTTATCTTTGCACATCCCACTGAAATAAACAGACATTTAAAGATATCTACAGATTGTTGGAAATTAATAAAAATATAATGAGCAATAACTCAGATCTGTAGTGAAATGTGTGCAGGCAGCAGAGGGAGAACAAAGCATTCTGGGATGATTTGATGCCTCCGGGTGGCTCTAATCCTGCGTGAACTTCACCTGAAACCCCTTTAGGAGATTAAAAAGTTGTCAGTTAGCCAGACAAAATGCAACTCCTGTGCGTCATGTGTTTTACCAACACCTCCACACGCCGTATACGTGTTATACCCCAAGAGTGGGAGCATATTTAATGTAATTGTGGTGGAGCAGATCCTTCAGAGAGCTCTCTACAGGGCCGGAGCCAAAATACTGATGTCACAAATTAAAATAGCCACCAAACTCCGAGGAAAGTTTTGACCATTCCACACAAAAATTGTTTTTATTCCGTTTGCTTTAACTGTTTAACTGTTCACTGATGTCTTGTGTAAATCTGATCCTCCTATAGGATCTGGCTGTAGCCTCATCCTTGATGTATTTCTGAGAAATACCAGATCCCTTGCTTTGCTGTACATTTTGGCCAGAAATAATACAATCTAAGGACATTTAGTCTACAGGACATCATAATAAACGAACGTCAGCTCACATGTTTAACATTTCCTGGTGACTTGTTTTACAGCAACAACTCTGCCGCAGTGTCCTAATACTGTAGTGTGAGTTACACGGAGAAACGTGCCTCAAATTGTCACACATTTGTTTCAGGCTGACGTATCAGGATATCTAAAGGGGTATAAACCCAAACAAATGTACTTTCATATGGAACTTCTATAGTTGTCAGCTGAGATTTTCTAACATGGAATGACAACAGCATTTGAAAGCTTCCCACACAAGCCACACTACAGTCAGTGCTGGCTGACAAGACCATGTACAGCTCCCTTCATTACTCCCCTGTCACTAATCTAATAAAAGTCTAATAAAGGTAATAAAATGAAAATTAAAAATGTTAACTTTTTATGCTGGATCGAGCTATCGCAGGTCAAAACTGGAGTTAAATTTAACACTTAGAACATAGAGCATTTCAGCTGTTTTTTTCTCAATACTATGTTAAAACGTTCATTATATACAGAGGCTATATATAGAGTGTCTTATTATATAAGACTTTTTTTTTAATTTTCACCAACTATATAAACACACCTGAGCAAAAAGTACTCAAAATGTTTTAAAATCGGATTGAATTTGTGAAATTTGGAAATACGTCACAATTCAAAGTTCACTGAAAGAAAAACTGACTTTTGTGTTTTCTGCACAATAATTATTGCTACTTTACATCACTACTAAAAATGCAATATAAAGTGAATCATAATTTTGACTCAACAACACATAAGAAGACGAAAAAAATATGTGACCTATTCACACACACCCACAGGATGTCCATATAAGGAGTTGTGTATTATTTCCATGGCAAATTACCAGGGGTGCACCTGTGCCAGAGATATCGTGTCATTTTTAAAATCCATTAATCTAAGACCTGGAAATTCCCATATGGACTGAGGACATGACACCAGTGTCCACACACGACTGTCTGGGATTTGTCTCAGCTCCAGACGTGGGTTTGTCTTTTTAGTCTTTACGTGATTCAGTTCTATTTTCTTTTCCTGTCTGTCTTTCACATTTAATATAACATTCACGTTTTGAAGTGAGCAAGTGCTTCTTTCCTGAAGGCCAAGCAGCCTCATTTGGTACAAGTTATATTAGTCTCACTGTGCATAACACGTGCTTGCCTTTGTTTTCTCTCTGCTTTGACTCCATCCCAAACATCCTTAGAGTTGGATCTCCAAGTTTGAGAAGCTCTTGACGACAGTTCTGCTTCATCTCTGCAGCCCACTCCTCTCTTTACCCGCGTGCGTGCTGCTCACACAGAGTGAGATAAAAAAAATAAAAAAACTCCACCCACATATCCACAGACAAACACTGCGGGAAAACAACGAGTGTCCTTGAAGAGGGAGAAAATGAAACAAACTAATAAAAAAGAAATAACACAAATCTGGCACAAAATGCACAGTAAGCCCTGGGTAATTAATTAACGATGTTCATATTCAGTCAAGTATTAATACCCTGCAGAACAGTGCAAAATTGCAGCACAGTGAAAGCTAATTAGGCCGATATTTGAAGATGTGCTGTGTTTTATTTATGACCGCATTTCTGGATTATGTTTTTCGGTGTACGCAGCACAACCGCGCTGACTGGGGTATTTCATTTAGCCAGGCTTCAATTTTGTGGATGTCACAGGGCAGTCATAAATCTTACTCCCGGGTCAGGATGAGTGTGTTAATAATGTAAAACAAGGGCAGTTTATGAATATTCATCAGTCCTGTGATAGATCGGATGGAGGCATTATGAGTTGGCGTAATGCTCAGCCCCCGGGCAGACGGCTCGTTCTTAAAAGCTTCATTATCTGAGAGTGTCACCGCGTGCACTGTCTCATCTGTAACATCAGCAAAGTGATCTTCAGTCTCCTGTCAAAGAGTTTGGGTTCAGTCGGTGAAACTCCTGATACTGTTGTCACCCTTTCCAGTGGTTTCAGAGGGTGACAGTGACAAACAGGAATCAATTTACACAGATTTGACATGAAATGACATGAAAGTCATCAGATGCCTCCACATCTGCTCCACATCTTTTTGTTATTGTTCTTCTCATTTGAAGGACAAGATTTGAGATTAGATTTGGAGGAGGAGGAGAAAATGGAGGAAAAGGGAGTATAAAATTGTCATTTATGTATTTAAAAGTCCAAAAACATGTAGATTTGGGGATTAGGCAAACTGGACACTCTAAATTGACTGTAGGTGTGAGTGTGAGGGTGAATGGTGGTTTGTCTCTGTGTGTCCCTGTGATGGACTTGTAATCTGTCCCCGCCTTTCACCCTATGTCAGCTGGGACTGACACCAGCGACCCCCGCGACCCTCATGTGGAGGATAAAGAGGTAGAAGATGGACGGATGGATTGTGCAGCCCCCTGAATTTATGATTTGTTGTTTTCATTAGCACTCACTCTCTCATCCACATGAAGGTCAAGGGGCAGGGGCGAGTGCACTGGCATAGGGTGACTGAAATAAAAACAAAAAAATAGACGTCTTTGTAAATTTATTTCATACATAATATGAAGTGTATTTCTTTTTTTCCTCTGCTGGCAATTTTGAAAGGTTTTATTTGAGACACATTACTTACTATCACCTTTTTGAATCTTGCACGTGGCAACTACTCCATATTACACAAAACTATAATGAACACTAAAACAAATAAAGGTTTGTTGTTAGAAATGCTAGAAATACAAATAACAAAGTAAAGCAGGGATACTTGAATTGTGTACTTAAGTACAGTAAGTATTTGTACTTTGTTACATTACAAACACTGCTTTTGTGTTTTATCTGTGCTCTTTTCACCGGTGTGAAACTGACGTGACAAAGGATGATGCCACATCCTGTTTATCACATAAAAAGTGCATCTGTGATCAGATCAGATATGATTATCAGCCACAGAGCGGAAGACAAATATAAACACATTTGAATACTAGAATACAATATTTAAGAGTAAATGCTGAAGACTATAAAACAACCACATACAAAAATACTCTCCTGCATTCGATCAACTCTGAGCACAAATAATCTTGTGTTTAATCTGTGTTTTAAAGCAGCACGCTGACCTAAGAAAGCCCACAGCCAGTGTCTGGAACCCCCGCAGTGCATTTCAGTGACAGCACTGAAGCTGTCTCCTGTCATCAGTCCTGTCCCTGGATTTCTCACTTTGTTCAAAGACCCTTCAGGTTATCCAGCGCTCATGAGTAATTGATCACATTCTTGTTTGGTTCTATTTATAGCCCCCCCCCTTCAGTACAGTCACACCTGTGTGTCATTCATCCTACACACACCACACACTCACTGCTCATCATCAGGCATGTTATTATCCCGTTGAACTTTGTCTCAGTCACAGCGGGGTGACTTGAGAAATGGACGTATAGCTTCTCGTGTGTTTATCTCATTCCGGATGCTGTCACATCTACCGGAAAAACAGAGCACTCGCAGCAGGAGCCTCCCAGCATGGGGCATGCATATTTCAAATGTGCAATCAGAGGAGATGGCATTGCCACATGTTCTCCCGGATGCTGAGGACTTGTTCTGCATTTCTGGACGAGCTTATGTTCAGTGTGATGCAGCCGTGTGAGTTTGTAATATGATGCCTGTTTCCTGTCAGCACAAACATTCACGACAAAGGAAAATAAATCAACTTAAAGCTGCAGCACGGTGATATTTACTGTTGTTGATATTATTCCACCTCCATGTGGTCTTCATATTTTGATAGTCCATCTTTGACTCTATATAATCAGTCCACACGTAGACTATACATTGTGGTTCAAGTGTCGGTCGACAGATTCTCACAGATTGAAAGTGTTTTTAATATAAAATGATTTGTAATACGCTTCTTCATATAAGACTATCAGACCTGACTGAGGGAGCGCTTGTGTGTATACAGCGGCAGAGCAGGGGACGACGGGGACAAGAAGCGTTCATCTCATTGCTTCTGAGAGTTTGCAGCACATCTCACGCTATTGGCGAAAAGTCGCCTTCGCTTCCGTTTGTCTGGGCATAACACGAATCACTTCCTGTGTGCAGCGCATGAATGTCTCCATACGACACATGGTCTAAAAAACGTCTTAAAACGTCTTCAGTCAGAAACAAAAACCCATGTTTCCTGCCTTAAACTGACAATAATGTGGATGTTGTCTTTAATCAGCAGCTTGCGTGTGTGAGATACACACTCGTACATGTTTATATTTATTGTGCATCATTTCAATTTCTTCTATATGCAAGTAGTTATTTTATGGACATTTACTCGCCAAACCTGGCTGTCTCCATGACAACGGCAGTGTTTTTATTTGTATTTTTCAAACCAAACATTTAGTTTAGGTTAACTGTCAATTCGAGCAACAGAATCTATTTGAATAAGTTCATATTTTTTTCCATCATAAAAGCTCTGAAGTCGATGTGAAATTTTTGAAACATGTAGAAGTCATTAAATCAAGCTCGAGTCAAATCACAGCAGCGCACACAGACACTGTAAACTCTGTGCATAAAACACACTACTATAGAAATGTCTGGACACATCACTTCCATGAAGTCTCTCATTTTGGTTCTTTGACGTTTATGGGCCATGTTTATAAAAAGATCTGCATGTAGATCTGCATGTGCACAGTAAATGAGCTGAGGAGAAAAAAAAGCCTCTGGACAAACAGATAAGAGATTTTTCCAGCGTTGCTTCAGATCAAGGTGAATAAAAACACTTTGCTGCCCTCTAGTGGACAAGGACAGTGCTATTAAACGTTCCAAATGTTTTACATATCATTGGTAAAAAAAAAGAGAAAGAAATAAAGAGCAACATTAATCTCTTCTTTTCCAACTGTAAGTGCACACGCACTATAACCCTTTAAGCACTGGACCGTGAATTCACATTAACAATTTCCCCATTTACATTTGCCCCAGGCGTTAAATCTATTAAAGCTCATGTGACACGAGGAGAAAATTAAAACACAAGACTGTATCTTGAGGGGGAGGAGATTGATTCTGCTTAAAATCTATTAGATTATTGTCATTGATTTAATTAAAAATAACCATTTATCCTTGGCAACAGTATAATTACATGAAATGCAGAGAAATAATTTCCCTAAGGGGATTAATAAAGTATAAGAAAAAGACCTCCTGTTTACAGTGAATGGATACACTGAGAATTTCATTCAGTGAGTTTCAGATTTTATTTCTTTTTCTACTCACTCCCATCCTCATCATTACTTTCACTTAATCAATGTTTAAAAAGCCTGTGGTGTTGTGCAACAGAAGGCCTGGTGCAGAGCCTGTATCGGCTTGCAATGTTGGCATTGAAGTGCGGGTTGGCTTCCAGCTGGAGCTGACAGAGGAGACAGCACTACAGCACTACAGTAAAAGCTGTAACGTTTAGGGACAAAAAGCACATTTTTAAAGTAACTATTGCTTTTCTGTGACTTCCTGGTGTCCTTCTAACAAAAAACATGTTAAACTGCTGTCACAACACAAAATGTATGAAGGATTGCACACCACCGCTCTGGAGACAGCTCATAACTAAAATAATATATACTACTTTCATTTTAAATGATGACCTCTGCCTGTACTGGAAATCCACTTGATTAAAGGGATTTACTGTTAAACTTTTTTTTTTTTTTAAAAGTGACCTTTACCTTCAAAAATAAACACAAGTCAACACAATGACTCAGTATTCCAAAGAACTGTGTTCCTGCCTTTTACAATGTTTACGTTCACATTTTAATGCTCAGTCTGGACCTGCACACTTGAGTTCATTAGACACACGACATAAAAGTACATGTTGTTCATTTCACTTATTTTTCAGCTTAATGAATAATAAGGAATTTTGAGATGACACTTGGAAAATACTGTATTTTGGGGTCAAATTTCACATTTCATTCAGAAATCTGGTCAAAATTCCCACCAAACAGAAGCCAAGAGTTTCAACATTCATATCAATCACATCTTCAATAGTGCGGCCATAAAAAAAAGAAAAGAAACACATGTACCGAATCATACAGCATGTCCTTAAAAAAAGCCCTTTATTGTGAAGATGGTGATGAAATGAACGCCGCAGCAGCAGCAGCAGAGAGACATGCTCATCATTGGCTGCGTCAGTTACAAAATATGCCAATTCCTAACAGAATGGAATCATTTTGGTTTCAGCAAGAATGAACAGAACACGGAACAGAATAAAACTAGTCTGTGACTGAAAAGCTGCAACTGCTGCACTATTAATGTTAACACTGCTCAGGATAACGTCAGTAAACACATTTCATATGTTCATAAAACACAGATGGGAGCAAATGATGACAATGACATGACCTTTGACTTCATATTTCACGTGTCATTTTGTCAAACATGTCAGTCAGATGTAACTTTAGTCCGTTCCGTATTTCCTCTAAAGCAGATACAAACTTGATCCTAAAGGGAGGGAATTTCTGTTTTGTGAGTCAACTGAAATCATGACTAACATTTCCAACTTATCCTCGATGAAATGGCTCATGGACACTTCAGTCATCCTCCCCCCACATAAAGTAATAAAACGGAATTATGCGAGATTGTTCGACAACAAAACAATGTCCCTAGTCATATTCTAAAAAAGATGGGAGAGTAAAACAACCATTTTACCTAGTATTAATTCATTTATTAACCTCATGAAGTTTAGTAGACCAATATCATTACAGCTATTCAACTTGACTTTAACCAAGTCAAAAAGAAAGAAATGTAAAGCTGCATCAATTGGCACTTTTACAATGAACCGTGTACCAAATCATTTTGTAAACAGCAAATAAAAAAAAAAAAATAAAACATACAAAAGAAATGTCAGTTTCGTCCTCAACTACGTTAAAAAGTAAATAAATAACTTGCTTGTAGTTCACTTTTCTGTATGTGTGTAGGATTCAGGGGTGAAGTTCACGCTCTCCATTCATGTGTGAACCATGAAAAGCCAAAGCCTAGAGCCAGGGGTTTGATTTGTCCATTCTGGGCTGCCGTACAAACACAGCTCATTCTGGGATGCTAAAAAAAGAAACACAACTGTTCTACAATAATTGTTTTTACGTGATAATTAATGAAAGCATATTTCATATTATATGAAATAATATATATATATTTCATGGATGTGTGATACTTTGATAAACAGCTGAAAATGTCATTACTTAATAGGAGGATTGTTGTGCTGGCTCGCTTCAGACTATAAACTAACACCTAAGGATGGCGAGACAATTATTGATGTTCGACAGTGACATCACAACCTTGTGTGTGTATGGTGATAGTGATTTTACGAAATTAAACTTGTCTGTTCAGTGTTTCTCTTCTTTTCTCTTATAACCAGTACACACAGCTGGTCACATGACACTGGTGACACATGCTTCTCTTTACAGAATGTGCTTAGTAAGGCATTTATGTGATAGAGAAGCTATTCCAGATTTTGACCAGTGTTTTGACCAGACCTCATCCGTTTGTAACAATGAATAACGTAAGAAACGGTTCTTAAACTGCAGACTCAGAAGCTTTGGTTTTGTTGGATGGACGATGCAGTGCGCTTGTGCATTCTTGCTGCTCACAGACCAGACGACTCCGCGGAGAGACGGCCTGCTGTGACACAACCCCGGATGAGGAGTCCAAATATGGACATGGTGAGATAAAATAAGAGTTGCCCAACTTAACTTCTTGGCCCTGAGCAGAGTAGTGAGGGCTACAGTGTCCACATGTCCCTTACCATTACGTTAAGGTATTGTTATGCCTGCTTTTCCACTACATGGTCCCGGCACGACTCCACTCTACGCGGATTGGTTGGTTTTCAATTATAATATATTACTTCCTCAATGTGGGCGGGTTCATCGCCTGCATGAAACTGAATCATTAGAATCAGTTCATTAAAAAGATTACCTCAGTATCTCCTGCATGACTGGAGCTCAGACACAGTCAGTGAACTGAAAGACAATCGCAATCACAATCACAATCGCCGGCTTTCAGCAGTGCTGTCGCTAAATACACCGGACTCCTCTGTGAAATATTGAGACTTTAGACATTTCCATGCTAAATGTTGGAGACTAATGCAGGTTTTCAGGATTTTTAAGTCTTTTTAACTGATCGACATATCGGCATTGTTCGGCTTGCACTCTGACCAATCAGCGGACGGCAGTCTGACGACGTCACGCATCATATCGGCGTTCTAAAAAAAAAGTACTGGGTACTTTCACTAATGTAAAAGCCAAAAAAACTTGTAGTGGAAAAGCGGCATTACTTTCCCAGAGACCTGAGGAAAGAAGACGCTTAACAAGAGAGTCAAGCTGAATAAACACAGCAGTCTGTTATCAAAAAGGAAACTGCCTTAGTGTGCGAATGCGTGTAAAACGGCACGTAACATTTGTGCAACCACATTGTCCTCTGTCTCCTCAGACACTTCATCAGAACACTTCTCTGATTACAAATGCATTTTAAGTGTCACAGAGAGAGAGAGAGACAGAGAGAGACAGACCTCAAACAGTCACAACAGAACACATTCCCTTTGTGCTCTCTCTCTCTCTACAGAGTGCTGTGTCTCTATCCTGGAGTTTGATACCATGGCAGTGTCCCCAGCCGGATTCGTTCAGAGTCGGGAGCCAAAGAGCCACAGATCCTCGCGGAGCTGCGGCCAACTTAAGGCCAACCCTCTGTGTGCTCTCACAGTCCGCGGGGACTCGGGCAAAAAAAAGGGGGGTGTCCTCTACTGCCTTGTCAGTACTTGTTAATCCCAAAGATCCTCACGCCATGAAGCTGGGGCAGCTTGGGGATGAGAACAGTGAGCAAGGAGACAGTGTTGACCACAAAATGGACCCGATCATATTTGGTGTAGAAGCTGGTGAGGATGTACCTGAATCAAAAAGGAAGAAGGAGTTTGGTTACGCCCGCTGAATGTTTCTAAACCGAAGAGATAATAACTGCCATGTTTTCTCTGGATGTTTCAAGTATAAAGATGATTATGGGGTAACATTTCCGAGCAGATTTCCTGTGGGTAAACATATTCATGTGTTTTGATAACAACATAAAGGGGGGGGGGAGAAACCTCTTGGATTAAATAAGCACATTCACTGAAATATACAAAAGCTTTTTACTCATAATTCTAATAATCACAACAAGATGTTTCCCAAACTGGACTCTCTCTCAGCTCGAGCACTGGACGTGTTTCAACTGGCTGAGCAACAGGATTACAACATCATGTGATTATAAAACAACTAAAAAAAACAACTCATCAGTGTTGAGACAAACAATCGGAAAGTCTGTGGTAAAATGTAAAGGGAATTTGTGACAGAAATTGCCCCTCGTGTTCTCTGCCGAACAACGCAGCACATGTAAGAAAAGGTCCCCAGAAATCAAGCTTTTCCAGCTGGAGCCTCAAGAGACTGACCTCTTCCTGCTGATAGTTATGAAACAAAATGTCTGAGTCTGTTTGAAATCAGTGCAAGCAAGAAGGGGGGGTGTGTGTGTGTGTGTGTGTGTGTGTGTGTGCGTAAGCATACACCTGCAAAACTGCTATCACTACAATGTTCAGGCTGAGCTGACAAATCAGCACCAGGGAACCAGAGTTCCTTTCACGCAACGCTCCTTGTTCCACAAAGCAGCACAGAAGCAGCACGAGGCGCTGCTGTGAATACTGAGCTTCTGATTAAAACCTGAGGTTGACTAATAGAAGAGCAGCACGCACGGATCAATAAACACTCAAAAATACGACTTTTCCGACAAGGGTTTCCCAAGACGGACCATAACAACTGTACGCAGTGGTTTCAACGTCTGGGACAAATTTGTAGCCGACAGTTTAGACTGGACTGAAGGGACACTTTTGTAAATCCATTTAAAATAGCTCGCAGATCCACATGCTTGGCAGGCACAGGTGAAAAAAAAACACACTCCCACCACCACCACCACAGACACAAGCTCAAATCCCTGTTAAGTGGTACAAGTGGGTGGGATGCCAGTGATTTATTCTGGTCTGTCTTTTGTCTGCAGCATTACCAATGTCAAACTTTGGTACGCTACAAAAGAGACATGGTCAGGACTCACAGGTGGGACGTGGGAGAGTGTTTTTTTTGGGTCAACGAACACATTTGCTGACAATGTTTTGACTCGAATGTGGAAAACTGAAATATTCTAATCAATTACCACTGTTTTCATAAAATTTTACTTGAGTACTAGTAAAAGTGCTGGTCAAAAAATGTACTCAAGTTAAAGAACAAAAGTAGTTTGTTTTAAATGTACTCAGAGTAAATGGGTGCTTTCTTGTGTCGTGCAAAAAGGACAAATCTCACATCAGTTGTTCTTCCTGTCCTCATCATTCACTGCGTAATTTATTTAGTTTTTTTTTTTTACTCATTAACCGATGCGATTTAAAATGTAGTGAAGTACAGTACTACCAAAAACAGTACAGTACTACCAAAAACATACTTAAAATGGCTTTAAAAAGTACTAAAAACCTACTCAATTACAGTAACGTGAGTAAATGTAATTACTTTACACCTCTGCTTTATAGGTCACATCTTCAAGCTTTAGAAAAATTATTATTTAGCGATTAGTGTGTTGCGATAATTGTGCAAAAGCCACAAGACGGATTGTTTTTATGAAAATGAGCCAAGCGAACTTTGAACTGTGACGTATTTAGTAAAAATTTAGTACTTTCTGTTTTGGTGTGTTTACATAGTTGGTCAAAACGGAAAAAATGTGATTGCCTAAAGGGTTGTGCTGAAAGAAAAAGCACATTCTTATAAGTTCTGTAGATACATTTTAACATAGTAGCGGGAAAAAAAGCCTGTACACAGGAAGTGATTCATTTGATGTCAAGACAGGCGGAGGCAACATTGTGCCAGTTCAGGCAGGCATTAGGTTTGAATGGCCACTTACAGGACAATAGGTGTGATGGTGAGGAACTTGCGTGACGCGGTGAACTGTACGCCGTAGTCCATCTGCTCCCAGTGCGTAAGGAGGCGAGCCTTGCCCTGATCCGGGGTCTCAAAGGGCGTCCCTTTGACCGTGTGCAGGAGGAGATACATGCACTGTGGACAGGTGAGAGACACAGAGTCAGAGACAGAGAGCGAGGAACCTGCTGGAACAAATACATCATTGTATATTCAGGGGAAGAAATGACTGCCCTTTTACAGCATTGCCCTGGGTTTTCTTTCAGGACAAGGTAATAGAACATTTATTTGGGGCAAAAAAAGATAAGAGCTAGTTTACTGAGCTAAGAGTGGATCCGTGGATCAGTTCCAGTGCGGTTTGTGAGTGTGTTTTAAAGGCAGACGGATCTTGGTTTTAAAGAGAGATGAGGTAGAATGATAGCAGTGCTTTGTACCGTAGGTTACAATGAGGCAGTGTCAATATGATTTAAATATAGGTGACTGACCCAAGAAACCACATCCACAGGAGTTTTGAAGGCTGTCATTTGTAGGACTGTTCCTGTGAAATGCATGAACTAAATACATAAACTAAACTAAATAAAGCCGACATGACCCAAAATCATAACTTTTTTAAATCCATTTCTGGAACACAGATTACATTTCTGAGAAACTAAAGGGCAAACAGGGTTAGATCATCAAACTTCATGTTGCGACACAGCAGAATTTTTATTATTTTCACTCCCTAAATCACTGACTTCTTTATTATTTCTTTCTTTCATTAATGTAACTAGTGCTGCTGCTGGTTGGTGCCTTTGCATGTTTTGCTGCACTGACCAGATTATGGATGAGATTGGTGAGGGTCCACACCACAGGGACGGTGGCGAAGGGGATACTGAGCAGGATGATGTGCAGGAGGCCGATGCCCAGGATGTAGGACAGCCACATGCCTCTGCTGTTCATCACTCTGGTGTTGGGGTTCACCTCGCTGTGCGCCGTGCCCACGTTCATGCTGGCGGCGGCGGTTGTGTGCGGCGTGCACACGGACACTAAATGATGCCTTTGAGCTCAGCTGGTGTGACTGTCTGCCTGCTGCAAGATAAACAGAGAGAAATCTGAGGCATGATTGGACACAGGCTGCATCTGCGGTAAGAATTTGAATCTAGAGGGCAATTAAGTGCAGAATATACTGTTACAGAACAATATCAGGTCCCTGCTGTAGTACTTCATTGGATGACTAATCATTTCAAATCTATTCGTTTATCTGTTTAATATTTAAAAATGTGTGACATCTGATTGTGACAAACAGCACTTTTTTTTTTTCTTTTCCATCAGTGATAGTACCTGGTACTTTTTTTTAGTACCCGCTCTGGTAAGGCTCCAGGTGAGCTGAGCTGATGCCAAAATGGCCTCTGCTTGGTCAGAGTGTCGTCACTGGAAGAGTCATGAGCGCGACGTCCGACACAAGAATCTAAGTGAACAATGCGAATGGTAGATCAACTAAAAAGACCGGAAAATGTACGTTAATCTCTAACATTTAGCATGGAAATGTCTAAAATCTCAATATTTAAGAGGAGTCTGGCGTATTTAGCGACAGCACTGCAGAAAGAACGCGATCGAGCCGCATCACATCCCCTTCTGCCGTATTTCAGTTCAGTGACAGGAAGTCATGCAGGAAGTACTGAACTAATCTAATCATTTAGTTACACTGACAACAACTGCTTTACAAGTCACTAGTTTGTGTGTGTGTCGTGTATAAACGGTTGTCACGGCTGTGATGACCCCGCCCACGTTGAGTCATGCCAGGACCATGTAGTGTAAAAGCGGCATAAATGTATATTCTAAAGCTACAAACACCAAACATTATATATAACGATTATACACTTATCTGGACTGTGTTTGATTTCTGTCAATGAGCCCTCATAAATGTTACATACTGGAGCTTTAATGCAATTGCTCAGTTATGACAGGCACCTGTGAGCCAATCAGAAACCACATGTGACACTGACGCTGACTTTGACAGACAGGTACATTATAGAGCAGGTGTGTATGAGTCTGCTAAACAACAACAACAACTGTCTGACAAGAGTAAACAATGGTGACTGAACTATGCTGTTTGAAGTTGTGGGAGGATAAAATGAAGTAGTGTATGACGTATAGGCTTCATAATGATTCATTAAGAGGCAGGAAACATTCATTTGCGTTGAAAGCCCACACATATTAGAGTGCATGTGTCTTTACACACTCACTGCAGAGAAAATGGCTTCAACTCCGACCTGCGCTGGAGAATCGAGTCCGTTATCTGCTCTCAACGATGCCGCCGTCCGTTATGTAAGCCACACGGCGGCGGGGAGACTGCCGAGGCTCCGGTGTCTCAGTCCGTGGGTCATCCGGCGCCACTACCTCCACTCCAGACGAGTCACGGTGCGCTCACGGACACGCGATCCACTCACACACATCCACTTTTCCTTCGTGTTCAGGATGAACAGCTGCTGACAACAATCACCTCACGTCATCGCTGATCGACACACACACACACACACACACACGCACACAAATGTACAGTCAGTCTTTTTAACCCTCGCTCTTCGCACTCAGCTGTGATTGGCTGCTTCGTTTCACGTGGCCAAAAGTGACCTATCATCCTCGGATGCGTTGTAATTACGTAGTTCACGCCCCGTTATTACGTCACCGCGGGGGAGGAGCCTCACACAAGCGTGACTGACACTATGTAAATATATCTTACATATAATATCTATCTATCTGTCTGTCTGTCTGTCTATTATTCTTATTTTAAATGATGTATTATGTGCTTATAATTTATATAATATATAATACAATAACAAGTGTTATTCATTATTAATTATTATTATTGTTATCTATAACTGAATCTAAAAAGCCTAATTAAATCTCTCTCTCTCTCTCTCTCTCTCTATATATATATATATATATATATATACATATCTTGAACTGCTCTACTTTCACATTTTAAAGTTTGCTGTTATTTTAAATCATTTCAATGTGCTTTTATTATGGTTTTAGGTCTTGTTTTTAGTGTGTATTGGTGTTGTTTTGTCGTCTGTATCTTGTGAGCCAAAGACAATTTTCCACAATAAAGATCTATCTATCTATCTATCTATCTATCTATCTATCTATCTATCTATCTATCCATCTATCTAATTGTTTATATTGTTACAAAAAATGCATGTAATCAGCTCAGCAAAGCTTTAGTTGAAAAGATTCAGTGCAAAGATTTACATTTTTACATTTCATCCTGGTGAATGAATGAATGAATGAATGAATGGATGCCTGAAATATCAGTGACCTCATGTTATGATAGTGATATCATTATAGTAAGGAGGGTTCATCCTCGTCGGGATCATGAATCTTTATGCAAACGTCATGATGATCCATCCATACAAAAAACAGGGATAAGATTAGACATATGAGTCACAGGTCTTATTATTATAATAATTATTTGACTTTTTTGACTTGGGCCATTTGACAGTGGTGAAAATTGAAAGTGGCTGTGACGCATCTTTGGCGAGCACTCGATACCTCCGAACAAAAGGAGGCCCTTGACTCCTGATGAAGCCAAGGTGAGACGGGGACCTGCAGGCAAGAAAAACTGACTGACGGCACTGATCCTCTGCTCCCCAAATCAAAGATCAGCAGTGTCATGTTCGAGATCCAAAGATAAGCCCTAATACTAATTTAGGCCCAGAGCGGCCCGAGGCTAAAGGGGTCAACTGTGTTCGACTTGCATGCGATGTCACACGACACCCACTGTTTCTAAGGGTAGTGGCCCTGTGATGAGAGGCATCAGACAGGTTTGGCCGACTGACAGTGGACTCTCTCATATGCTCGTAGCCTCGGGTGCTGTAGGTGTCTTAACTATGTAAACCTAGAGGTCTGGATGACAGCGCTGTGAGATCATTGTTGGCGCTGGAACAATGGACGAGTAAATGACATTGATGGAATGCACCGCACAAAAAAAGGGGAGAAAATATCAGAACAAGTGGGACATATTTTAAAGGAACACAGTGTTTTTGTTTTGTTTTTTTTTTCAAAAACAGTTGCAAAAAAAAAGAGAGAAAAGATTTACTCCAAGAGAGAGTGGATATTTGATCGTTGACATAAGACAACTCTGGCTGCCACTGCTGATGATACAATCAAAGCTTCAAAGTCCTGTGGTTGTATCGATTTCTTCACAACCACATATTTAATAGGTGTTTAGATGTGTTTCTCTATAGATGACATTTCTCTACACTTTGGCGAATGCCCACAGGTCATGTGGCTGAGGTTTTCCAGATGCAACGTGAGTCCGTTAATAGGACTCTTGCCAGTGGTAAAAAGCTTTTAATGAGGAGATGCAGTTCATGTTGTAATCTGTTCTGGCATGAGCGGCTGTCTCTCGCTTTGAGTCCAGTGTTTTTTGTTTCGACAAAGAATGTGTCTTTTTCTATGGTGGAGTTAAAATTTATCAACTTGTCGCCATCAAATCCTGCGTATGTCTTTATGTTCACTTGATATCTAACGTTTCTCTCATGGGCTGATCTGGTTTGGATACACTATTAAAACATCTCGTCACATAAAATGTTTTACATCTCTGCACTTATTTTCCCAGTCAGAATCATTTCATTCTGTCTCATTGAAGTCCAATTAGTAAAAAGATGAGCTGCTTTACGCAACAGTTTTCACCCATTCACACGCTGCAACATGGGGTTAAGAGTCTTGCTCAATGACACATATATAGACGAGCAGAGACAGGAATTGTACCCACAACCTTCCAATTGAAAGACAACACGCCCTACCACTGAGTCACCATGGGTCAGTCCTTACGCCTTTTCAATACTTTTACATTTACATCTAAAAATGAAGTACATTTTATATCAGAAAATTACTTTTGATATTTAAATACAGTAAATGTCATATACTTGAATACGTTAAGTATCCCTTTTAGGTACTTTTTACAAGACCGTTCTTGGGTAATGAGAAACAACAATTATACAATCAGGTGATTACATTTTTTTTACACAACTTTAAGCATATATCATGATCCATTTTTTTTTCCAAATGGAAATAATGTCATCTACATTTTTACACATTGTACCTTTAGGATTCTGGAAACTTGTGATGTGCATATTTGCAATTATTTCCTGACAACAAATAATCACAATAGTTACAGAGCTGATACAGAGATACATGCATGGACTTGACAAACCAGCGCTGCTGCGTGTGCACATCCAGCAGATGTCACCATCGACACACTCGTGGACTGACTTGTGCCGTCCTGCAGAGCTGCTTCTGTGATGCAAACATTAAAGCTCACTTAAAGCCGCACAAGCCCAGTGGAGCATTCAGACGGAAAGATTTAATAACTATGCACATTTTATTCTTGTACATAAGTGCATGTTGTTGCATGTCACTCATTGCTAACTTGCTGTCAAAGCCAATTTTTTTGCAACGTTTGAGCACAAATAAAAAGTACCTCTATGTATTATAACACATTTATTGGGGGACACCTCATGAGTGGGTTCTGATCCAACAACATGCTATAATATGCAGTTTTTATTGAAATGTTTTAGAGAGGTTTTAATTATAAGTATTTTCAGTTTCTTATTTTGAGTCGGATTAATCCCAGTCATATTTCACTACAGTCTATTTATCACTCAAAACTCCTCAACTGTGGCATTTCACCCCGTGCAATTTGCTGATAAATGTATCTTATCAGTTTCTCATTTTACAGCATTCTCCACACGTTCGCTGCCAGCGGTTGGGCAACATGAACACGCTTGGTGAACTCTGCGTCTGACTGGCGTACAGATAAACCAAGATGTGGTGAAGCCAAAAGGGGGATTTGCTCAAATTGAAGAAAGCTGATTAATTCAATTCTTTACAACTTGTCCTATAAATCTAACGGGAAAGGCGTAATGTTGTGACTATGGGGGTATAACAGGTTTCAGTTAACAGTTATATAACTTCATGGGTAAAGTGAAGTTCCTCAGGTCGGTGGCACAGGAGCTTGTCTGGTCGATGGACGAGCTGAAAGTGGCAGGAAAGACACTGCCGAGGCGCTTTTCTCCAATGGCAGAGGTGGACTTGTGACCCAGGCAGGCTTGGATCATAGCCTCGCTGGAAAAGGCTGACGCAGGGAGTCTATTATTGCGCCTGGAGGAAGCTGAGGATTAGAACACCAAAGAATTTCAATAAAAGAAGTGTCTGTTTGGGGGTCCGGGAGGGGCAGAGGGATGGTGGAGGTGGTGGAATGGGGGTTCTCCTCATTGTCCCAACAGTGATTGAGCGCAAGAGGAGGGGAGTGGGATGGCATTGTGTTTGCAGCTCCTCTGAAGAAGGTGGTTATTAGGGGGGATGGCTGAGGACGGGTGAGGGATAGGGAGGCTGTTGACTCTTCATCTTGTGTGAACAAAGTCTCTGGCACATAGCCCTCTTCTGTCCCTCTGTCCTGGACTCCCTTGTTTACGAGTGCCATGAATTCTGTCCCTCTCGGCAGGGACCCCCACCACCTCCAACCTGCACCACAGCACATTGTGGATCTTAAGTGCCCTTTAATTAGGCCGCCTCAGTGTCCGACTGAAGACCACTGAGGGTTTAGCCTCTTCCATGTGGGACCTTGCTGAGTGATTCGCACACACCAGCAGAGCTTTGCTCACCCAGCGGAGGGATGAAGTGTTTGCTGCTCTAATGAAAAAAGGTTTATTTGGGGGGAAGAGTCCTTTGTCCCGTGTCTTAAAAAAGTCCCGACAAAGGCACTGATATCATCTTTAACATGGTCCCATTTCCAGGACACGTCAGTAGAGACGCTGAGGTGAAGCTAGTCTTTCAGTCACATGAGAGGCACATGTCTTACTTAAGTCGACTTGAATCATGCCAATAAACACAATGTACTTCCTGCTTCCTGTTATCCGCTATTAATTGATCAGATATTGAATGCTTTTTCGTGTGGGGTTTCCTTCTCACAAATGATGAAGGAGAACATGAATTCATGCAAACGTATGTAAAGGAGACGGAAACCATATAAACTCTGCCTTCCTCAAACACACACACACAGCTTTGTCATTGTGATGCAGCACATTTCATTATCATAACAGCAAAAAAAAAAAAGCACAGGATCCAGAGACTAAAGGAGGAGCTGGGCAAGAGGCATTGGGAATTTGCTGAACTGCTCTCGCCAAATGAGTAATTTCTGGATGCCCCATTGTGTGAAGAGCTTATAGGGTGAGGGCTCTGAAAGGAAGAGGCAAAGCAAGGATATAAACACGGGAGCGGGTGAAATAAAATGAACGACGGCAGGAATGAGAGACAGGGAGGAACGATGAAAAGAAGTTTGTGAACGGAGCAGGGAGGGATTGGGCGTGTTCAGAAACTTTGTCGCTTCAGCCCACTGTGTGTAGATACCCTCCTAATCCTGGTTTTATTGGCTGCCTGTGTCCAGCCATGCTGGTTGGATTGAGTAGGGAGGGTGGAGAGGTGGGAGGCGGGGGAGAACACATGTCCTCCTTTGTTGTAATGCGCTGATTAGGCCTGAGAAAGAGCCGGACCTGGTTACGGCCTTTCTCAGGTCACCGTAGAAACCGGCCCGGTAGGGAACCTCTGGGTGTGCCTCCCTCTTCTACCTACCGACGCAGACATGCAGACTGAGGCCTTCCTTTACAGAGGTTTGTACAAAACACCACCGCAAGTGTTGTTGTTGCACCCGTGTTTTTGACCTTAATCGCTGTTGCCTCTCCAGACTGCACTTGTGGCCTCAGCTTGGGAAACGTGGTTTCGATGTTGTTCAGATGCAGACCGCAGACTGATTCCTTTGCCTGCGCTCATAAATTAGACCACTGTCACATTCCCACCATCCATCCCTGGCCCTACACACAGTCTCTCGCTCCTACGGAGCAACTGCTATCCAAGTCCCAGAGCTGAGCTCGGCACATTTTTGACAATGCCGTAACACATGACAATGTTCATGATCGAAAACAGACCTGCCTCATTGTCAGCACCGCCATGACATATCGCATCTTGACTCAAGGCATTGAAAAGACATCTTTATTGGTATAATATAGAAGACTCCCCACTACGACTGGCTTGAGACTGGCTTCACACAAGTTTCACAAAGATATCTATCAATTATTGTCACATTTGGAGACTTGGAGGACCCCCTCACTCCAACTACCACCCCCAAACCAAAGCTGGGTGGTAGGTCGAGTGTTGCTCAGTCACTGCCTGTTTCCCCATCCTCTTTGTTATGGAGGGATAAAACACAGAGGGACTGGGTGAGGGGGGGGGGCACTCCACTACTGACCTACAGACTTTGGTCACTAGGATCTCTCCCTGCAGTGGGCACACAGCCTCCTCTCTGCAGAGTGCACGCTCCCAGCCCCTGCTGAGCGACCTTCTAGCCCCTTCAGTCTGCCGAGCTCAGTCATGCCCCGGAGGTCCTCTGCACAGAAACCACGGCCCCCAGGCAACAGACATCACAGGGAGATTGTGAAATATCTCGCTTGAGTATAAATACTGCAAGTACATTAAAAAAAAATATATACTTTCAACAGAGTGTCCATCATAAACACTGCATTTACCAACAGTGAGCGGCATTTCACCGGAACACTTTAGAAACACAAATAAAAACAGGTATCAGTGTTTGTTGCATTATTAAATTAGGATGAAATCAATAAAACAATTGTCTTTGAACGTATCATGACCTTCCTTACTTGGAAACAGATCTCCCAAAGGCTGGTTTCCATATGGCTACACACACTCAGTGAGTCTGCAGTGAGGTAATCCATCTGGTCTGAAGAAGCTGCAAGACGTATTTTAAGCGTCAAATCTTCACATATTTAAAACTACTGTAGGCTTTTTACGTCCAAAAAGGTCTTTAAATACAGTCCACCGATCGCCCACAACAGAAGTGTTGTTGTTTTTTTATTTGTATTTGTATTTCATTTCAAGAATTATACTCATCTGTAACATTTAACTACAAGGAATCTGCAGTGCAACGACATACTTGGTTAATAACAGCATGGGTTTGTTGAGGGCATGCAGCGAAAATCATGCAAAAGAAAAAAAAAACAGGCCTAAGTGTTGAAGAAACTTCAGAGCTTCGCTTTTCATAAAAAAAGTTATGTTCTGTGAAGTCAAATATGACATTTGCATAGATGCACCCCGTCATTATTGGTTTTTTAAAATGTCTTTTACAGTAGTCACATCTTTGGTGGTCATTCATTCTTTCCACGAAGGCGCACTGCTAATCCCTTGAGACAAAACTCTTAAGTAGATTGTTATCACTACGACAGACTTTGTTTGATCTCTGCCTGGGTGTCTTGTTTGTATTCCTCCTGATCAGTTTCCTTGTATCTGTGTGAATCGGGCGCATGGTTACTTCAGGCTAAGTCCATCACAAGTGTCCCTCCCTCCTCTTTCACTCTCCGTCTCTCTCTCCTCTCCCTCCTCCCCCTGTCCCATGGCTGCTTGCCCCATAGCACATCAGAATGACAATAGTATTGATGTAAAATGTGTTGCCTTTGGGCCGCTGAAGCATATAACCTCTGCATGCCGGGCCCAGCCACCACCACACTTTATGGCTTTATTGTGTCCCCTTTTATGTGCTCCCCTGTTGGGGTGGGCGGACAACAATTTAGAAAATTCACTGTATATGTGCCCGTGAGAGGGATAGGTGTTATATGTGTGTGTGTCCATTGCATGGGTGTGTGTATGCACATGTATCCGGATCAATTAGTCAGGGCACAACCCCAAAAAAAAAAAATCAATATGTCACCGTGTACGTCAGAGTGTGTGTGTGTGTGTGTGTGTGTGTGTGAAGTCTCCTGAGCAGAAGCCGGTCCGACTCCGCTTCACCTATAGCTCCTGCCACTTTGTTTTCCCGTCCTCATGCACGAAACAAGTTGAGTAACAAGTCTACTTTACCTTTTTTCATGTGTCCCTCCCTATACCTCCCTCTCCCATTTCCCTCCCTCCCTCTTTTCACTCGTTCCTTTCTTTTCCACATTACCAGGGGGTGGCGTGTGATTGACAGATGGGAACGAATAATAATTTTTTTTTCGTAACCTAAGGCCATCTTCTGTGATTGGCTTGCCAGCTGACATCTCCAAACCTCACCCCACAACCCCGCCACCCACCATCACCAACACCACCACCACCACCATCACCCTCCACCCCCCCTCTTTAATATTGGGCCTGTGGATGAGGCATCCTGAGGGAGAAAAAAGTAGAGAGAGAGAGAAAAAGATATCTACCTTAGGGAAGAACCTCAGAGAGAGGGAGGGAAGGAGAGGACGGGTAGGAGCGTGTGTGCATGTGTGTAAGAGACACTTATTCTCTTAACTACTAGGAGACAGACACACTTTCCTGGCCCGACTCAAAGAAGGGGCGAAAACAGGAGGAAGATTTTTTTTTTTTCAATATAATTTTAATTTTCCCTTCATTCAACAATCAAGCTGCCCTAGCGCTTCGCTTCCTGGAAACTCTTCTTCATTGCCTACTGGAAGTTCTATGTATTGATCCATTTACCCTGTCACACACTACAAGGCTTACCTCATGGATTTGTATCTGGTTGGATATTTGATGTGTGTGTGGTTGTCCAGCTCACGGGTGCTTGGAGGCTATCCCATCTGGTGGTGAGTACAAATCCACAGTGTCAGCATCAGAGCCTATATGGCCACATAAAGAGAGAGAGACTTTTTGGTCAAATGATCATTTCTGAGAGGGCAGAATGTGCACTTTCAGTTGACTGCGTGGAAAAATGTTCTGCTGCCCAGTCCAAAAAATCTTAACCTCAAATACTAGTGTAACGGAAAAGGCTCGCCGTTCTTTTCCCCTCCACACTCATGTCCATTTATCATATTGGAGTATGTTATGATGCAAAGAGGGTGATTTCTTTTTTTTTTTTTTACTCTTGAGAACCATTACGTTATTTTAAAAAGTCAAATTATATTTTTTTCATTTACAAAAAATACTTTAGTGAGTGGCTGCCATGTTGATTTAACTTATCAGCAACACTGTAAGGACAGAGTGATCATTCGTTATTAGATAAAATGTGGGTATCACTCAAGCACAATGACAGCACAATGTTGCCCCTGAACACTCAACAAAGCCTCAAGAAAGGCTCCCGTTTTCTAAATCCAAATCAATTTCTTTCACCTAATAAGACGTTATCACGACTTAGAAGACCAGTGTCATTTTGTTTCGTTTGCTATTTTACATCAAGCCGCCGGCCCCTAAACAAACATTTTTTTTTCCTTTTAATTATTGTTGTTTTGGGTGGATGTGTGACACGCGTTGAACACAAATATTTTGCAAGTGATAAAGTTAAAGACAATTTAAAAAATTTTATAAAATAATGTATTCTGCCACTGGGCATCAGTTGTAATTTAAATAAATACATAAAATAAAAAAAATAAAAACACCAACGCTTATAATTTGTACCACAATTCACCCCCTCCACGACGGATTTGTCAGGAGACAATATGTTTAGGTGCCGCGGGGTTTTATTCTTTGTTAAATTATCCCAGATCGCTTTTGGCACCAACAACTGAAATTTAGAGGTTTTATCTCATTACAAATTCAGCTCCATGCAGCTGACCTCATAGCTCCTGGTCGTCCTTTGTAACATAAAGCTTCAATTTTGATGATATTTGCGTAGGCGTATGACAAAGCTCTCTTGGCTCATGACACAATACTTGTCAGCGCTACTGCACTTTTAGTAGCCCAACCAGCATATGGTCCCACCGCTCTGCTGTCCAAACCGCGAGCATCTTCTGGTTTCATTTACAGAGCAGGCAGCTGCCAAGCACACAGGCCACAGGGTTGAAGTGTTAATGGCAAAGAGGACTTTACACCCACTCCTGGCTTCAGCAGCAACCATCAGACACTGGTGACAAAGAGCCTGGATTCTCTCTCTCTCTCCCTGTGAATTACCTGCAGCTGCATTGTTTAAGGAGCTTGCATGACACTGGTATAATGTTCGAACCTTAACAATGCGCACCACCTTTGATTTTGGGTAACAAATTTTTTGAAATGTAGGCTGAGGGAAGGGGTTACTGCGAGGGGGGGAGAGATGAAAAGCCATGCTGTAGCTCCAGGTGAATGGGCAGGTGCTGAGGAATGGGTGTCAAACAGTGCTGTCAGTGGCATCACCCCGCGGTGTTGAACATGTCCAAAAGGAGACAAAATAAGGTGGTGCGTCAAACAAGAAGGTGCCGAGTTTCAGCGAAAGGGCCCAGGCAGACTCCTCTCAGCTTCTGTCTCAGAGGCGATGACTTGGCCATAAATTCTCCAGCCACGGTGGGGCAGGTTGAAGGGAAGAGGAGTTTTGACTGCTTTATGCCTGGCAGCCTTGCTTTTACAAGATGGGGTGTTGAAAACAAAACAGCGCATAAATAACTCCAGTGATATGCACATATGCGTGGATGAAGATGAAGTGTAGTAGAGGTAGAGAGAGAGAGAGAGAGAGAGAGAGAGGGGGAATGGCAAACAAGTGAGGTGAGTTTGGAGAGGTGAGAGAGGGCAGTAAATTGCCTTTTTTGAAATGCAAGAATGTTGGGGAAACTGTCATTTTGCACAAAATGTGCAAAATCAAGGTTTGAGAGAATTTACGACGGCCTAAAGTGATACTACATATCTGTACATGAGCCACGGGCTGACAGTAAATCTGTCCAACGCCATCCTCTTGGAGTGGTTTGAAAATTAAAAAAGAAAAATTCTTTGACTTATGTTTTTGTTTCACATTTTACCCAAACTTAAAAAAAACCTGGAATATTTATGTTTATAAAGTTAAAGCCGAGGGCTATGACATTATAAATATATCAAAGCTGGTGATAAAAGTCTCGACTGCACTACTATTGTATTCAGTCAGTGTGGCTTAACTCATCTTAACTCAAGAGTTTACTCAGTCAGCCAACAGTGCGTTTGGGCTTTTGCATAAACATTACTGGCAGTAAGTGAATGATGACAGTCACTTTCAGCGAGGAATTATCAGCTGAACACGGTCCAATACCAGCCATCAAGCATCAGCGGCGATTATTGGTTTAACTCTGTCACATCGCACCGCACAACCACGACATGTTCAAATCCAATAACCGTTATTCTCTTAATCCTCTGTTATCATTGCAGCTGTTAAAGCTGCAAACAGAAACACTACGCTCCCCTTTCATATCTCACGCTCCCAAGATTATCATTTTTGTGGTTAAAGCAACATACAAAGGCTAAGGTGAGAGACTGAAGGATGGATGATGCAAACGGGAACTCCTGCAAGGAAATTTGGAAAATGTAGTCAAAAGGTTTGGAAATTTGCCCTGAATAGTTTTGAACGGTCTGCTGTCGCTAAAATCATCACACACACCGGGCTTTACTTCAGCTGCACTCAGGTGAAACATCATGAGAAATGTGAAGCAGTCCTTAAGGGCCAATATTAAATCATGGAGATTAAATCTGTAGAATCAGATACATTTATTGCTTTATAATTTACTTTTATTACCACTAAAGCGTCCTACATGAAAGTGCAACAACTACAAGAACACTGGACAAAAAAGCTTTTACTCATTTAATTCCACCGCCCTTTAATTGCACATGTATAAACTTAAATGTAGTTTCCTGATTAAGATTACGTGTGGTATGAGAGGAACTACTTCGGATCAGCGGCATTCCTCTCAAAAGAGCTAAAAAAAAGGTATCTAGGTTTACCAAACTGCCCCATCTATACGCAAACCTTTCCAGTTCAACCTGAGCAGCTTAAAGAGGGCTCTAGAGCCCATCTCTGGGTCTCAGGAATGTCATTATCTGACCGTGACACCCCCCACCCCCCCACCTCCAATCCTCAATCCAATCTTCAACCCCAAAAACCCCTACCAATGGAACGAGGGTCACTTAAATGATTCTCACTGCGAGAAAATCCTCCGTCTGCCGTCTTGTGTGAGAAGATCAAGGATGTGTGGGTATTATTCTCAACAAGGCGGCCTTGGAAGGTAGAGAAAAAAAAGCAGGAAAGGTCCAGAAGAATGTCTTTCATAAGAAACTTTAGGATTTCATTTTAAGTGGCAGAGGGCTGCTGCACAGAGCCAGGGTCAAAGGTAATTTTGGGCTAAAGCCCTAGAGGAAGAAAAAAATGTCTCCACTTCAAGTGACTTCCTCAGGAATATAAAAGGGGGCATGTGCGTCAAACATATGTACAGTATGTCTATGTGAAGAATGTTCTGCTCTGGTATCAAGGATGTGCTGAGGCAATGTTGATTGAAAAGCTTTTTAAAGCTGTAGTATGTTACTTTTACATTCAAACCATTGTGGAAGGAGTTCACACAATGTTGACTAAGCCTATTTGACTCTGTCAGTACAGCAGTGTTAAGGACTTGTGTGTCACCTGGCAATAATTCCACTCTGCACACAGGAAGTGATTTGTTTCATATCAAAACAAATGGAGGCAACCGTAACATTGTGCTAGTAAAGTGAGACAGAATTCTAAAAAGAGTACTAGGGCCACATGTTAGAGGTTAAACTCGACATTTCATCTCGACATGTCACTCAGAGAGCGACCGCTCCACAGAAGCTGCTGCTGAATCCGGACAGTCTCAGGCGTGGTTGGAATGTGAATGGGAGTTTTTGACCTGCTGACTGCAAGTGGTAAAATAAAAATAACGTATAAAGTCTCTCGCTTTTGTGACAGTATCGACCGTCATAAGGTCATAAACTGGGACACCCAGTACCTGTCGTAATCCCCCAAGATATTCCAACTTCATTCGCGAAATTTCGAGTTTAATCTCGACATGATAATCCAACTTTATTAATTGCGTCATGGCAAAAATATGTTTTCTTCACGCGTGGCTCTAACACTTCTTGTGTTGTTGTTCTCTGCTGCTGTATAGACACAAATGTCTCTCAGTCAGGTCTGATAGTATTGCTTGACAGATTCACAGTCACATTGTTACTGTTCACAAAGACACCAAACGTTACACGCGGCAGCGTTTATGGCTTTTTATATCGATCGTTCCCGATCACAACGATCAAAATGACACCGGGCCATGTGCTGGGTCCAACACATTACATCATAGACCATTTATGAGTCTGTCGTCAGCGCGCAACCATGCGGGATGACATTATCCAGTCAAACCCCGGCTAGGTGAGAGGTTCAAAGGAGAGTGGTATTTCAAAGCAGCAAGGGCGAGTCCTAATCTTCAGGCATCATCAAAGGACATGCAAAGTGCTCGTGTAGGAAATGACCAAGTCCTGCAGAGTGCAGCTATTAGGTGCACTAAAACACAGGCCAGGACAGTTCATCAAAGAGAATACAGAAATGGCCAGGGGCAAAGAGATCATTAGGGTTGGTGGTGTTGTATACACACACACACACACACACGGGGAGACACACACGTAAACTCTTCATTACCTGGCTGGTCTCACCTGTACGGCTTGTTACAGAGGGTCATGATGAGTAGAAAGCAGTTTCTCTGACACACAAGGTCAGTGACAAAGACGTTCTGATCACACCTGTACAGATTGTACCAGGTCACTGACCAGGTCATATGCACTACTATGCAGTGTGGAATGGTAGCGAGGACCAACACGTCTCTTTTTTCTTTTAATTTACAAAAGATCCGGTTTATAAAAGGCAATCGCTCTATTATCTATTATTAACACTAACATGGTGAAGCCATATGAACACATAACTACTAACATTTGCTATTTAAAAACATCTAAACATCTAAATAAATATCCAGTTCAAGGATGATAAAAGCAAAATTGTGAATTTGTCCTGACATTTGACAACAGCTCTTGTCATTTGACATTTATTACATTTTAACTTGTACCAATAAACACAGCTCCTTGGGTATAAAGGTTAAATCTAAAACTCTGTGTGGCAGCTGGATTTATTCAGCAGACAGCAGATGTGTAGAGCTGGAGATTGTTAACCAGTGTTGGCTGTGAGCACTGGATACACTTTAGAAGTATCTGCAGGATGCTTCAATACCAGAGTAGTTTTTCCCAGATTTGTCTTTTTTTTTTTTTTTTACTTTTTCCAAATCAACCAAGCATGAATAACTCAAAGCATTTGTTTTTCTTTCTTTTTTTTTAAACGCCACTATGTATTTGATATTTCCACAAAGAAATTCCAGATGTACAAATAGAAAATTGCAGAAAATCCATTACAAGTTAAGATTTGCATTGGATGCATTTTGCTGAGAATTCAAGCAGCGGTGCCAACCAGCAGCCACTAATGAGCAGCATCGGGGAACAATGCTCTGTTTGAGCTGTGGTTCATTCACAGTGCCTCACGACTCTCATTCAAACCAGCCCTGTCCTCTCAAGACAACAGCTCAGACTCTGTGGTGTCCTACAGGCAGACCAAGACACCAGGCGTCCAAGTCTGACATGCGTATGTCACTGCCTTGCACTCTCCAGCGCACTCCTGCGCTGCTGAGATTCTCCTACTCCCTGACAGGCAGGTTTACAAGTTTAAACCCTGTTCACTTCCCGTCATTCTGTCTCCATATTTGTGACTACAGAGGCTTCTTGTCCCAACTCCACACCAGTCTGCACCAGAGGAGGGGAGGCAGATGAGGTAGACCGGAGAACAGGTTGAAACATTTTTCAGGGGTCCTGTCATTTTTTATCTGATCAGCCAGGAGCTGTTGGACCACAAATCAAAAGTGTGCCAAAGAGAAAGAGAAGACAACAGCAAACACAGGCAGATGCGTTGCATTCCAGCCTCCACCAGGAAAAGTCCCATCCTCGGGCTTTCCTTGGCCCACTTACTTTCTTTACCCACTTAAGTGTCTTTACCTCTCTACAGACTCTGATGTGGGATTTATAAATGAGATTCTGATGGCAATGTTTTCAACGCATCTCGCTGACATTCTCTGCTAGGGCCTTGTTTAGAAGCTCCTCCAGGCAAATCTGTCAAGCTGAGCTGTGGCATGAACATATAGAGGTAAATTAGAGGTAGATACAAGTTTAATGTAAACACTAATCTTGGTGTCAGAACAAAAACTTTAGACTCACATCATTTCTCTTTAATGCAAACAACATTTTTGGATGTGAGTCAGAGTATTTGTAATGGTCTAGTCCTTTGTGGTTGCCCAAAATCATCTGAAAAGAGTGTTTTGTATTTAACTCTTTGCAAATAAAAATGAATGGCAGGCATAAAAAAATAAAAAGAACTGAAAAAAAAAAACATTCCAGGAATTTTACACAGTTGGAAACTGATCCAAAATTTAACCTTCAAAATCCAACCCTAATTGTGGCCCTACATGAATGAGGTGTTGTATAAAACATCATCAGCCGTACTTGACCTGACAGCAATAGCCTGGAGAGTGTCCCAGCTTGTGATTAAACGAAATGGAAAATTATATCATCGTGCGTAACAGTTTTCAGCATGTTCTGAAGAGTGCATGCCTGGTACAGAACAAAAGGCTGCTTAAATGTTTTGTATAGAATTACGAACAAAACGTCGGTGTCATTAGTGATAACCTTGTTGGAAGTATAGGACCTTAACAAGTAGAAACAAAACTGTGAAGGTCATTAAGCTCTCATACGTGTAGGCTACACAGGTTTCTATGAGACTGTAAAAAGTGCCTAAGGAATAATGCATACACAGGATTAATCCTCCTCATTTTCTCTCCGATTCGCACTCATAACTTTGCCACCTCAGCATTCCACGTCAAACTCCTATAAACTTTGAATTAACTTCTAACTTCACCGAATCATATAGGACAATAAATTCAGCAGACAACCAGTAGTGCAAAATGACCACAACGGCTTATCTTTTAAGGCGTTACATTACACTAAAGTGTGTTTCTAACATTTCGTTTATCGGCGCTATATAATATACACTGACAGAACCACTAACTTTAGCCTCCCAAATTACTGTAAGGTTCATTCAATGCCTCAAATCTGTTTCAACAAACCAGAAATGGCCATTCCTCCTATCGTGAGGGTCTGATTTATTACAGCACAGTTGTCTGAATGCACAAGTTATAGCAAGTGAGCTAAAGTACTGGACAACAGTAACATGTAGCATGTGTAAAAGGCTTAATCAGTTTAAAACTGTATGACAATGTGCTGTTGAGTGTTTTACTTACATAGTAAAGGAGCTGGGGTGCTACTTCCTGCTCTGACTGAAACAAAATAGAACACAAATATTATTTATCATAATTCTTACGTTAAAAAGCTACTATATTTCATGACTTTTTATGTGCTAACAGTCAATATCATAAGTAGCGGCTGACTCTATTGCATATTTCAGCTAGTTGCTAACCTGTTAAATGGAATACTTCATAACTTACCTACATAATACACACATATTGTTATTATGAGTACTGTTTAATCCATTTTACTGTTTGTCAATTTAGGTAAAGAAGTTTTGAAAGTGAAGTTTCAGGATCAAAGTTTTATGCTAATGTATGCTAATGTATGTGTAAAACTTGCTAGTATGGGTAAAAGTACACATACATAGATGTGGAGAAATATCAGTTGGTTTTGAACTGAAAATGGTTGTAAATTCAGTATTTAATTAATGTAACATATTTTAAAACAAAATTTAAAAAAAAGAAACCATGAAACAGTCTAGAACTTAGGTCTAACAGTGATATCACAGATGTACTATTATTTTGCTAGCTTAAAACCTTTGATACTTATACATATGTTTGTAATATACTGTATAATATCACTTAACATGTGTAAGTAAAATGTATAACAAATATTCCAGACAAAAAACATATATATTGTATGTTCCCATTCACTGGGCACATAGAGCTAACATAATGCTAATTGTCTTTCAAGCTAAATCAAAGACAATTGTTGTTTTAGTAGTTTGAGAACACTTACCACTGTTTTATAATGGATATTTTCAGATAATTCATCAAACAGTTAAAATTAAAAGGTTTGCGTTTGTTTGCTGCATGACAAAGATCACTATGCTGTACTAATTTATCCTTTCTAACCAAAGAGCCCAGCCAGAAGTGACATAATTATCTCCATGCTCATTCTGTCACATCAGCCAGTGGGTATTTAAGTGTAAAGCCTCAAATTAGTAAAATGCATGAAATAATTCCACAAAATGTGCTCTTTTTCCTGGAAAACCCCCTTTGTTGTGCTTGTGTGAGAGGATTTAGGCCAATTTTTTTGTATCCAAAATGCAAAGGAGATGTAGAGCCTCCACTGGATTTGCTTCAAATAAGATAAAACATTCAATCACATCTCAAGTGTAGAATTTAAACTTTAGCAGGTACCTCATCACAGTGAGCCTGGATTAGGGTGGCCAACTGTTCCGTAAAAGAGTTGCGCATTTGAAAGATGAAACACGTGTTCTGTATTTAACAAATACAGAACACATTTAATTTAACAAAAAACCATGACAGAAAAATGACAGATTAGTCCACTAATGAAGATTGTGCAATTTGTATGTGGGGAAAATAAAATCCCCCTCCTGCTGTCAGGCTTTCTCAATCTGTCGGTTGACCTGTTTCACCGTGAGTCCTGTGTATCGTAACGACAGAGACGTGGTGAAATGTAAAGGGAAAACTGCTCAGGAAACTGGCAACCCGAGCCTGGACAGACATCACCTGCAACCAGGCACCTATTGGCTCTGCTGTTCTTTGATACTTGCATGTAGACCCTGATAATGAACTTCTCACAGTTTCTATGGACCATCGGGCTAAAGGCAGAGAGGTCATATGTCATGTTCTCCTCAACAGGTTCAGAGGTTCATCTGGTGCTTTTTGTGCCTCTGGGGATAACACAAAGAAAGCTCATGTGTGCACAGACATGTGCTACACACTGACCCCTGTAATGCAGACCTCCCATAACAGCAGCTGCAACATATTTTTGACAATACAGGATTCCTTGACTCACCCCCTGACTCAAGCTTACTCATAGACAAAACAAAACAATATGTTATTTAGAAAAAACATCTTGATTCACCTGTTCAACCAGGTAATGGAGAAGTTCGAGGTGATTTTATTGCACTGGGAGTGGTTGCGGTAAAAGTTTTCATTGACAGTGTTAGTCTTGATTGCGTGAATTTCCACTCTCAAGCAAGGTGTGTGGTGGAATCCCTTTGTTTCCTCTGCCTCATTTCTGTGGTTTCAGCGGCCCATCATACTTTTACATCAGCGCAGTTTTAGATGCAGAGAAAAACCCCGACCAAGCCATAAACCCCCCCAGGCCAGCAGAGGCCCCACACAGACCTGCCCGGGCATGCACCTGCCAAGCCCCGCAGTTTTGCTGCTGCTCTGCTGCTAGTCTCGTCCCCTGCAGCAGATTCCCCCGGCATTCTGCCTCTGCGGAGGTCTGTGCGTCTGCTGCTCCCTCGCTCGGTTGAGACACGTTGCTTGTGGCTTACGAGAAGTAAGGCTAAGCAGGCAGGATCAGCGTGGCACACATGTGGTCTACATGCATGAGGCTGCATGTGTCTGTTTGCACGATATGCCTCATAACCCCTCAGGGTTAAGACTCTCATTAGCACCTCGCCAAAAAGCTATCCCTGTCATCTCATCTGTCCATCAGATCAAATGATGCCTTTACAAACAAAGACTAATAGACTTTAGTCTAAACGTGCTATGGCCACCACAAAGTACCATGTGGTTATATTGCTGATATCATGAGAATCCCAACTTTGCCGACAAAGGCAGAAGGTACATCTGACAGATGCTGGTAATGCCGTCGTGCAAGGATATCTCTGCATGAACAAATTGATGTGGTAATTGTCAGATGTTACTGGGGAGGTCACGTGACACCACAATGTTCAAGTCCAAGTTTTGCGGAAGGACTCTTTTGCTCCGGTCCATCCCACGACTGAGAGATTAATGGGCAGTAACTGAACTAGCAGACGGTGTAATTAAGGTCCTTAGTCACCAGACAGAGTGAAGTCAGCAACACTTAAACTCAGTGATGTTGGTGTGGCTGGGACTGGCTGATGAGCTAATGTGGCTGCCTTTGCATTGGGTAAACTCAAGACAAGGACATGAGCTCTATCAAATTACTAATTTTAGACGCTTGGGAGAAACTGGATTTTCATGCTCTATTTTTTGTATGCACAGTAGTATTTGATAGTTTCTGTTTATTACAGTTAACTGTACCGTCTTTGAGGATCTTTGAGCTGTTTGTTGTTGCATCGGTGTCAACCAGGAAGCTCATGCTTACAACACCAGTGACTCATAGCTGATTATGTGATCATCATATAGCCATAAGACCAGCTGTAAAAGCAAAAGCAGCTCAGCTGCAGGTCTCAGTTCATAAGCTCCCCTGGCAAACCTTGATCCCTAGGAGCCTACTGTAACAATGCTCACCTGAGATCAAATACAGTGTAGGGGAGGGGAGCGGGGTGATGGGGCATGGGGGCAGGGTATAGGTGGTTGCCATTAGTAGAAAGCAAAAGCGCACAAGAGCCACGAACCTATCTAGGGGGGATTTTTTTTTCTTCTCTCCCTCCGACTTCAATGGCTCGACTTTTTGTTTTGAGGTGGCCGCGCTGCACTGCACTCATCTGTCAGAGTCAGTGGCTGCTATGATTGGGTTGCGCCCCGCGGGGATCCTGAGGTCATCCTGAGTGGCGCTCTGATCTGATCAGTGTCAATTGTTCCTGCATGATCCTCTCATGAGTGCCAGACTCCAGCCAAGTGCCGGCGAGTCTTCTCAACACTTTTACTGAAGCGTGGCTTCTCTCACACAAGCCTCTAAACACACACACACCTCTAAAGAACGCAGACGGCTCTGAAACACGTATGTTTCCTAAGCTGTTATGCTGCTGCTGTTAAGCAGTATCATGTCGACTGGTAAATAAATAAACAGGAAATCTGAGTCCGACATCAACTACAAGAAATGCATGACTTGCTGGAAGGTACCGAACAGTTTTGTTTAAGCTTGTCATCACAAAAAACATGTTAAAACAAGGGCACGGCAAACATGTTGTCTCTCTCTCTTTTATTTAATAGAAAGCAATTAAAATTAATGACTTGAATGAAACTATAATGGTTACTGGCATCACAAGCTGATCTTGGCTGTCTCATTGTGGTGATTAATCCCTGCTTAGGCACATCTGCACGAGCCTCCTGGTGAGACACATAGCTATAGATAGACAGTGTTTTTGTCCTTCACCGGCGAGCTCGGGCTACATGCAGTGTCATTCTTTAAACATCAACTCCAGAGGCAAACCACTAATTAATGATGGAACAACAAGGGCAAGTGTTGTCATATATTTGAAATTGTATGCGGGACTTTTCCTAAACTACACAGACATGTTGTTGTGTGTTATCTGTTGGATCAGGAAGATCTGTGTATGCTAACAAGTGGGAACACTTTGAAAAGTCAGTACTAATAGCTTGTATCCCTGCCCTGAATTGGGCCCATTAATCCCCGCCCCCTCCTGGTGGAGTTAAGAGGCAAAATAAACAGGAGCTCCTAGTATAAATTACATTAAGTAGATAAGTCAATAAAACACTCAAGTATGAATCAGTGTATTGTCACAGAGCTGCTTACAGTAAAAACCTGAGATAAATGCATACAGAGGAGCGGTCGGGTCCCTCTTGAGGAGCAGGATGCTTTTCACAGAGGCCTCGCTGGCAGGTCACCATCATTGCTATTGTAGGCTTGAGTTCACGGAGGGCACAGACTTGTACTGTGAGAGAAGCTGCTATAATTCCCACATTCTTGAGACGTATAAATGCACTGGGGATGACACAGCATAAAAAACATCACATTAGAAATATCTGTTTTTCTTCATCTGAAAAAAGTATGTTACATATTGTCAAAAAGTCATAGATTGTGCATTTGAAGCCTCAAGATATATATAATTTGATGGTGTTTATGTCTCTTGCAAACCAGCAACAGTTGGACAATATGTTGGAGAATACACGAGCTGTCAATCACAGTGGTGTCCACGCAAACGTGTCATGTTTTATTGTCTAATTTCCTCTACATAGGAACATCATTTATACAATTGATGTTGTGTTCTGTTGAAAAAAGACGTGAAACGAAGCGATTGAGACCATTAGCGCATTCCTCTCCTTCCATTCAACCAGCAGAGTCGTCTCCTGCTACTTCAGCCTTACGTCTTGGGCTTCACTTGTGAACTTTTATATTCCAGTCTACGGTCAAAACATGTGAATCCTTTCAAGAACGTCTGCACTTCTCAGATAATACAGCAAGCAACACTGTAATTCAAACCAGTAGCTATCTGATTGAAACATCAGGCATTTGTAGTGGTAGCCTGTCAACAAGTGTTGAGGTTCAATACACGGCCTCTTTTGATCACCTTGCAATTCTTTTAATTCCCTATAGCGCTTAGCAGAGGTGCAGAGGTGCCCAGCAAACATGAGCATGGACTTGAACATGTCCCACTCTGTGCTCCACAGGTCCCTGGCCCTTGGGCAGCAGTACTCATCTCTGGGCTCACAACCCATCTTATGTGGCTCCATCCCAGGTCTGGTGCCCAAGCAGCTGCGTTTCTGTCGCAACTACATCGAGATCATGCCAAGTGTTGCTGAAGGTGTCAAGCTGGGGATCCAGGAATGCCAGCACCAGTTCAGGGGGCGCCGATGGAACTGTACGACCATCAAGGACAACCTTGCCATCTTTGGCCCTGTTTTAGACAAAGGTATATATATATTTTTTTTTTTTTATATATAACTTCAAGTACAAATACAAGAAAAAGAAAGGAGGCCTCCCATGACTACTCACTGCTGTATTCTGTAATGATGTACACGCGAATCTTCAGCTCAAAGTATGAAATGAATTATGATCTAAATGTGTCTGTGCCAAACAACACCCACCTATAAAATATGGCTTTGTAACTGAGGCTGTTGCAAGCTGATACAAAACGTAGCATTTACCACTTTTCCACCCTAAGGCTTAGCACTGCCTGTGTTCTGGGCTTCTGCTGACTAGCTTGGGCAATTACAATAATATACGCCTTTCCTGGCTGCAGTAAGGAATAAATGCAGGTACAAGCACTGACACATTATTGAACTTCCACGTATCTTCACCTCTAGCATCACGTATTTCTGTAGAGGCAAAGACTTTTTTTCCAGTTCCCCCCCCCCTCAACCATGTTTACTCATGTAAGAGGGTCAACGTGGCAAATGCAGCAACAAAACCAGACATGCAAAGATGATATACTGGACACATCCATCAGTCACTTCACAGACAGCACCAGTAGTTGTCCACATCCAACATCCAACTCTACCCGACAATAGGAAACAAAAGGTGGAGGTAATTGGTATTTGCGGTCCCTAATTAAAAAGGTAGAGGTTTGTGTGTTGTGAGTGAGGCTGTTGATTGGAAATGAATTACCCTGTGTGTCAGAGGGGAAGGAATCTGGGCAGAAATGGGCAGTGTGAGCAGTCCAAGCTCCACCGTCAAATAAAAGGGAGAGGGGAGGCCAAATGAGATTACAGGCAATAGAAAAGGGCCGGGGGGCTCCGCTCAACCCCTACTGTGCATGAAGACCAGTGATCGCCTCACACAGTCCAGCTCCCACGGACGCCCCATTCACACGCCCTTTTGACTCTGTCATGAAAACAGGCTGAAAGGGGATCTCTCCAAACCTAGCCTGGGTGTGCACTTTGGGATAGGGAAGTGAAGGAGGTAAGGAAGGAGGGAAGGAAGGAAGAGTGGGAAATGTTGTTTGGGGAACGATAAATGGAAGTGTTTGAGTTTGGAGAGGGATAGCTACCTACCACCAGCACCAGCCCCTGTGATAAGCCGTGTGTTGGCAATGGTGGTGGTGGTCTAGGAAATAGGGGGGCTGAGGTCCCGTGGAGGGTGGTGGTGTATGGGATTTCAGCTCAGGGTGCTGGTGGAGGGACAGGGGAGGGGAGCAAGGGAGTTTGGGGAATGCCAGCTCTGGGCAGAACGGGACTGTGGGGGCGCGAGTCGCTGGGCCCTTTGTGTGGATAATACAGTGTGACACAAGGGAAACAAAGGCGGATTGATGGGCCCAGCAGGTAGCAGGAGCAGCGCTAGCCTTGGCTAACAGCCAGCACTCCTGGGGCACGGAGCTCACAGGACCATGTTGTGGAGGACCTACTTAGTCTTGCCAGGGTGAGCAGGGATGCCCAACCTGGGGATGGCATGTCATCCAATCTTGCACGGGTTCAGAGGAAAACTGGGTATTCAGTTGAAAACTGTATCTTTTTTTTTTTTTTACAGGGAAATTAACATAGTGTGTATGAAAACGGATGTAGCCTTTCAGGCATGTAGCAGTTAGCCACCAGGGGGTGACTCAGTTGGATATAAAAAAAAATATAATGGAAAATAATAGGAAAATAAGTCTAATTCTCACTTGACTGTAAACGTTTTTCATAGAACATAATGTTCATTTTGTTCCCATTTAGAGGAAAATAGACGATAAACACAGCGCGTGAGTTAATACGTGTAACTGATAGAGAGAAATGGCAAATCAAATCAAAACAGGAGTTTTGCCAACAGCAGACTACATATTTTTTATCAACAGCCTACGGGGATGAACAGTAACAAACTAAATGTCTAAAATGTATTAAAAATGTATAATATTAAGCAATTATACAGTAGTTTCAGTGTATTGCGTACGTACATTCAAACATTTCCCAGAGTTGCAAAAGAATCGTCTTTAGTGATGATAACAAACCTCTCCAAATACTGATATGAGTGACATAACACAAGCCCTGTGGGTCCAAAAAATGGCAATTCTATTCATTTTTCAGTTCATTATTTGTTATCACTGAGGGTGGGAAAATATGAGTTGCCTCCAACCAAACATGAGTAAACTTTATCTGTGGCTTCCATGGCCTCCTTGGTGGTGGAGTTGCTCAGGAATTTCTGGCTTTTAGCCGCTGTGGTTCTGAAAAAAGCAGAAACAAAATTACACACTTAATTCTCAGAAACTCAGAAGATGCAATTTAACACATCAGTCCTCTCAATGTAGAAAAGTGGCTCGCCACCTCCCCATACCTGTGTGTCTGTTACAGAGCCAGTTGAATGTAATCGGTGAGCCCTGGTAAGTGTGCTGTGATTGTGAAACAATGGTGTCCAGTTACATAATAAGCTGTTGCCTTCAAAGAAGGCGTAACCCCATCCCTCAAACTGAAGAAAAAAAGAAAAAGCAGGCCGACACACTACTAGGTTTCACCAGGAGGCCTTGGGCTCTGAACAGGGAAAGGTGGGTGGGTGAGGGGGTGACAACATTCCTGAAACACTATCCAGATGCAAAGCAGCACACCTCAGGGATGACAGGGGGTCACTATAAGATCCCACTGAGCATTAGGCCCCCCTGACACTACTAGAATGGGTGATGTCACTGCAGGGACTCTACTTTAAGGCTCCTTCATGTATGTGCGTCCTCATCATGGGAGACATCCTGAACCAAAATGTTCATAAAGCAAAGTTAGAGAGTGGAGGTATGTTTTTACAGGGACACAAATGCCTTCTCAAAGATGAAAGGCCTGCAGGTGTCTTTCACCTGTGCCTCCGTCTGGATGATGCCAGATGTACACATTGGACTGTGTGTGTTGAACACAAGCCTGACACACTCTCCCATCTCATTCTCCCTCCCTCCGTCTTCACCTGTCCCTCTCTCAGCAACCAGGGAGTCGGCGTTTGTCCACGCCATAGCCTCGGCAGGCGTCGCATTCGCGGTGACACGGTCCTGCGCTGAGGGCACGTCCACGATGTGCGGCTGTGACTCCCACCACAAGGGGCCTCCTGGGGAGGGCTGGAAGTGGGGCGGCTGCAGTGAGGATGCAGAGTTCGGGGTGCTGGTGTCCAGGGAGTTCGCAGACGCCAGGGAGAACCGACCAGATGCTCGCTCTGCGATGAACCGGCACAACAACGAAGCAGGACGCACGGTAAATAGAGTCAGACACATTTGAAGAACCTGTTTTCTGTACTTGACGTTGTTGTCCAACTGGATGGTTGGCAGGTGTATTCCAGGCTCCATTAGTCCATGTGTCCCTGATCATTATGGGTAGGCTGGCCGTGAGTGCCAGTGTGCGAGTAAATGGGTTTGAATGGGTGCAATGAGTGCTCACCAAGACTAGACAGGCACTTCATAAAATTACAGACTATTTTCTAATTAACTTCACCCTTAATGTGATTGTAAAATCTCGGGCAGTAATCTCTGGGAATCTGGATTATCATACCACCATCAAGTTATTTTTACACCACGTCACGTGACAATTTTGGACATTGAACAGACGTTAATCAGTTTTTAAACATGTCCTTCATAAACAGGTCCTTGCTTTGTGCACAGGGAGGGGACACTGTCCTGTGGAGACAGGAAATAGTCCTCGTCAAAGTGGCACAGGAGCTGCAGCATAATGATTTCACTTTCACAGGAACTGAGTGTACAAAAATAGACGTGAACCGTGGAGGGTCCACATACTTTTGTCTCGATAGTGTACATATTGAGTTTACTACAAGACTAAACCAATGTGACAGTAGTGGTTTAACATTTACAAGACGTACTGGGTGTCATTGGCTGGCTGCAAGATAAACTCCGGCTCCATTGTTGTGTACATTTAGTACAGTCAGCTGGTTGTGCTCCACAGCACAGCTGCAATACATCACATTAGTGTGACAACCCCCGACACAGTGCGGTGTTACATATTGCAGCAAAAAAGGTGAAGAAGTGAACACACAGAACGCAGGACGACGCAAAACCGCCTCACAGACAGAATAGATTTGTCCAGGAAGCGGGAGACTTTGGGATTACTAATTGTTCACGTGACGGGGGGGAGGGATTGTCTCTTTTGACTTGTGCACAGTTCTGAGCTTCCACGTGAAAATGAGCTCTTGACTTTGAATGACTGCTTAATTACTCGTCTCAGCAACACCCTCACTCCAGTATTGCCCCCACACCTCGCAATGAAAAAAATTCCCTGACAATCAAAAAAGCAAAAAAGGAGGAGAGGTGGTGGGGGGTGGGGGGGCGTCCAAGGAGGAAATCAGCTCAGACTTAAAACCTCACTGGCTGCTGTCACCACTGGGAGAAGATGGGCTCCCTGGCTGCTCGCTGAGGGGCAAAACCACACGGCAACAAGGCGGCTCTTTGATCTGAGTACACAGGAGCAGTCAGACAGACCACAGAAGCTAAGTGAACAGCAGCTCTGTCAGGAGTCTCCACCTGGCCCTCTCACGCTCCATTATTTAGCCCCGAGGGCCTCTGGGACTTGATGTCGGCATGACAAGCTCACCGTGTGATGTCACTAGTGTGGTGTCCCAACCCTTTCACCCATACTCACTCGCTCCCTCCCTTCCCTTTCCTTCTCACCTAGAGGTGCCACAGCCACCTGCCTTCCGCCCCAGCTGGGGGAATTCTGCGGCTAAATATAGCCGTTGAATTAAAGCACAGCAAAATCAAAACATAAAGGTAAAACATTCCCTGCAGCAGCACACTCATGTGAGCCAGTGACTTCAGAGGGATTTAGCAGCAGCGCAGCCTCTCTGTACTTCACAGCTGCAAATTGCAGCCAGTGGCGTATTGTTTTTCTTGGTCTGCCCTGCCAGTCTTTAGTGGTTTAGTTGGTGTATTATTGAATTTCCTGCTCATTTCTAACCATCAGATTTCATCGCAAGCAAGGTGGTGACTGACTTGACAGTCCCGCAAGCCCTGAGTGTTATTTAATTAAAAGGGAATTAATGCCAGCACATTTAAGTTTAACTAAGTGAGGGATGCTCTACTCAAGATGCACTCTTTGAGTGCTGGTGTCTGTAGATCTGTAGATAGTGCTTAACAGTGCTTAGTGCTTGTGAATAAATAAATAGTAGTACTAAAATTGCTGCCGTCAAACACACTGGTTTACAAAATACTAAATGAATGTTCTGTTGAAGAAGACCTGAGACCAGGGATTGAGATCATTAACAATATATAAATTATAAATGAAATATACCAACTATGGTTTTGACAGCCAAACATCAAGAGATGTGCCCCTTCCTTTAGGAGAGTAAGAATAAGTCTGTCTGTCCATGTGTGAATCATATAACTGTCCAACGGTTTGCTTGACAGGCTTTTCCTTAAAAACATTGTGAAAATAGTACTTCTGTTGGGTCGTTATGAATATTATCTCTATGCTGCATCTCTCTGGCAGTGCAGGAACAGACGGAGACAAGAAGAACTGTTGAACAACCACGCGGGCAATTTTCAAACATACTCAGACAACCTGTTTGCAGCCATCTCGCTTTACTCGAGCAACGTTGACGTTGCCTCCAACCTTCTTCATATAAAATGAGTCACTCTGAATGTCGCCAGTCGACACAAGAGCTGGACAATGCTGTAGTGTGGAACTGATAGACTTATGCCGCTTTTCCACTATACAGTTCGAGCACGAATCGGCTCGACTCTTCTTTTTTTTTTGCTTTTCCATTAGGGATAGTACCTACTTCTTTTAGTACCTGCTCTGTACTTCCAATTGGCAGACTGCCGGCTACTGATTGGTCAGAGAGTGTCGTCACTGTAAGAGTCATGAGTGCGACGTCAGATACAAGAATTAAACTGAACAATGCCGAACTGTAGATGAGTTAAAAGGACTTAATAATCCTGAAAACATGCTTTAATCTCCAACATTGAGTCCGCTATCTAGTGACAGCACTGCCAAATAACTGTGCTTGGCTTAAACAGTCCATCAAAGTCAACCTAAATGTGTCCTCTGTGTTCCTCAGACCATCCTCGACCACATGCACCTGCGCTGCAAATGTCACGGTCTGTCAGGAAGCTGTGAGGTGAAAACCTGTTGGTGGGCGCAGCCGGACTTCCGCATGCTGGGCGACTACCTGAAGGACAAGTACGACAGCGCCTCAGAGATGGTGGTGGAGAAGCACCGGGAGTCCCGGGGCTGGGTGGAGACGCTGCGGGTCAAGTACGCCTTCTTCAAGCACCCCACCGAGCGCGACCTCGTCTACTACGAAGGCTCGCCCAATTTCTGCGAGCCCAATCAGGAGACGGGCTCGTTCGGGACGCGCGACCGGGTCTGCAACGTGTCGTCGCACGGCATCGAGGGCTGTGACCTGCTGTGCTGCGGCCGGGGCCACAACACTCGGACTGAGAAGCGCAAGGAGAAGTGCCACTGCATCTTCCACTGGTGCTGCTACGTCAGCTGTCAGGAGTGCGTGCGAGTGTACGACGTGCACACGTGCAAGTGAGAGAGCGAGAGAACGAGAGAGGCCTGTGCTTTCAGACAAACTGACTGCTGCCCAACTCAAGCCCTCAACTCACCGCCACTGTCCTGCTTCTCCACACACAGACACTACATCCCACACAAACACACTCAGGCCCGTATGGGTAGTGACTTCTACACCCTTTTATTGTACAGAAAACAACAAACCCTCCTCCAGTCGTCCAAACCACTACATTCCGCTTCCGTCGTATCCGATCAGAAAGTGTCCGCTCTCGGATGTTAGAGATGTGATTCCATGTAATACCGCCCCCCCGTGTCTTTATTTATTTCCCTCTCTCCATGCCACCAACACAGTGCTCGTGGCGTGTACAATAACAGATCTTACATGTGAGATTAATGCAGTTAAAAAGGAAAAAAAAACAAAAAAAAAACTTTCAGACTCACTTTGCTTTTGAAAAAAAAAAAGCATTTCTGACTAACACCTCACTTCCCTGGCCAGTTTTGGCTGGTTTACCTTTTTTTTTGTTCTGTTTTTATAAACTAAACCAACCTCTAAACCGTCACTCCGCCATAAGTGACACTGAACACATCGGAACGCAGCCCCCCCCGAGAAAAAACATCGCTTCGTGACTACTGAACTGAACTGAACTGAACTGAAAACTACTGAGCTGATGAAATCCTCAGTTTTGCTCCTCCCTGCTGATCAACTCTGCTGCACCAGTGGACCAGGAAGCCTGGAAGATATATGCTACAGCCTGATTTTATATCCCTGCATTTCTGAAATATTACCAGTGGGCTGGGAGTGGAGGTATGCAGGAGGGAGCATGTGTGTGAACCACATGCTCATTCCACAACAACCCTACACATGTATATGTATGCACTATTCAGTTTCACACAACTCCAGGTGGTTTAAAAAAAAAAGTCTGCAAAATTCCTCTTTCATTACAAGTTAGCAGTTCTTATGAATGACAACTCTGCTGCTGCTGCTGCTGCTGCTGCGATGGGTCAACTTGTAAACCACTCATGATTTCCACACGTGTGATGCAACAGAAGAGTTAGACATGATACTGGAGAAGAGTCGACCAGTAAACACACGAGAAGAAGAAGATCATCCATGGTCGTTTCATTTGTGGATTTATGCATTGGACATGAGTCAAGCCTCGGCACACTTCACATTAATACTTTGGTTAAAAGTGTAAAGTGAGCAAAATACCTTTTCTCTTTCTTTTTTTCTTTTTTTTTTTAAATCACTGTACTAAAAAACAAGTAAGGGGGACATGTGATGACATGTGGAAACCAGAATGCAGACCAGATTCAGATTGGCTTCCACATCCTTCCTTCCTTCCTTCATTCTCTCCATATTTTCCCTCAGTCAGACATGTGAGGGTTTTCCAGCAGCCTGATTTATGAACTTGTGTTCTTGTCAGTGCACCCCCAAAACAACCCTGGCTCACTGCTGTGGAGATCCTGGAAGAACAGCACACGATGTCATTTCCTCAGAATGATCCTTTAAGAGGCACAGATGTCAGCCCAGTGTTGCCCGCCGGATCATTTTTAACAAGGGTTTATTTGCTAAAATGCTTCAGGAAAATAGTTGTGATTTTTTTGGGGGAGGGGTGATCGTCGACTCCTGATCCCTGATCCTGAAAAACATTTAAACGCTGAGTTGTGCAAGATGTGAATATGTGTGTGTGTGTGAGCACATGACGGCTGCTAGTGACACAGAAGTGGACGGATGGATGATGGATCTGACAGTCCCCGCCTACTTCCTATAAATTATACTCAACAGCAAGACTACAAGTTACACAGTAGTGTGTATAGGCTGTCCTCTGTAGGCTGATATAGCATAGCATTTTTCATCCTCTTCCACACAGTCTTCCCTGCCTGGGCCTACTTTTCTGTGTTCAGTTCCCCCACCGTCCCCTGTCCCCTGTCCCCCCCCCGCTATATCCAAAGTTTTGTACAAATGTTTTAAAGTGAATCATTTCCTTTTTATTTTATAATCGTAAATGTTATGTTTTTATAAATATTATTTATTATACAATGTATATATCTGTATGACTGAGCTAAGATTATATATTTGAAGAACAGAACTGCTGTCTTGTGCTTTTTCTACACACCCATATATATAAAATGGAAAGACAGAAACCAACTATGATACCAACTTGTTCCTTTTGTACATACATGTTATTCTAATAAAACACACACACACTCACACAGGTTTGTGCGGTTATTCTTCTTGGAAGCTGCACCGACGAACCCACACAAAGCAATGTCCCTAACCTTAATAATAACCAATTATTGTTTAACCCTTAGCCCAAAACGTAACTAGTTCCTTCACCACAAATGAAATCCTGCCTCATAAGGACCAGGTTTTGGTCTCAATGAAAACTACTGGTCCTGACAAAGGTCAGTGTTTATGCGAGAATGAAAATCCTAAATAGATAACAAATACACACACACAATGGAGGCCAGCCTTTATAACTGAATCCCATAAAATCACCCTTAAGTGACTTTTATAAATTCAGCCTTTTCTCAAAATAATGGCACATTTGCTCCTGTTGAGTAGCATTTGTTAAAAGCTATAATAGACATTACTCATTTTCTACCGCTTTATCCTGCACTTGAGGGTCGTGGGGTGTTGGCGCCAGTCTCAGCCGACATAGGCAAAAGGCAGGGTTAGTCCGTTCATGGAATCTGTGACAGAAAAATATAATTTCATGGCTGCCATGCAATTTAACATAAACACTGAATATTAGTGAAGAAGTAGTTTGCATACCTCCATTTTAAAACATCGCACTAGTTGTATCACACAATTATTTCACAGTTCTCAAAGGGACACAAGTGGTTACAGATATTTATGAGAAACACAACTTTCACTTGTAGCATATAAAATAGGGACGGGACGAACACTGTTTTGTGTCTGATACCAATATCAAAAACTGGAGTATCTACCGATACTGATATTATTCCAATACAGTCATTTTAGACCATTTATGAACTATGAAGCGGTTAACAACACACATTTGTGCTGAGTCATTATACAGACATACATCTCCAACTGTGTAACAAATACTGTTCTCCCAAAAAGAAGAAATAAACAGACCCAAATACAACTCAGCTAAAATGGCTCTGCTGATTTTTCACAGCCTGTGCATAGTGAAGCATGCGATATATAGCATTCTACTTTTTTTTTTTATCCGACACCGATTCCCACCCCCAACATAAATCATGCAAGAATCACTGATATCGAAGCATCATCATCGCCCATTTGTTTCATATCCACGTAGCTCACGTACCCACTGGTGACACCTGAGGTACCTTCCCCTTGGAATGCAAAATAAATTCAGATACTAAGGAGTTTCATGATAGTAGTACTTAATTTATTCATAAAATAAAAAGGCATAAACGCATACAAATGTGAGATCTCAGAATTGAGCAGCCACCATGACCTGGAATGATTAGATAACAAATGTGTGCACGCAAAAATACGAGGCCGATATAAACAGTGAACAGTATCATCATCATCATTAGTGTTTTTTGCATGCACGTCTACTTCCCAATGGAATTCATCTTTTTTCCTTCACTCTTTTTTTTTTTTAAAGTATAAAATCACAGCCGAGTCCAACAGAAGCGTAATGCTGTATATACAGAAAACCAACTTAATTCTCTTAATTTACATGTTCACACGTCGCTGAAGAGGAGGAGGAGGAGGCAGCCTGGGTTGTTACAGGTACACATACAGCTTCGGGGGTGGAAACGCAAAGAGAGAGATGGAATCTATCCATCTCTCGCTCGCTTCCTCCTTCATACAGTTCCTCAGCAACTGAGTGAAGAGAGACAAATAAAAGTGAGAAGAGACAGACAGGCGAAGGAGACATGCTGCCACAAGAGAGCACCTGTCTCGCTGACCTATTTTTAGGCACAGCTATACCATAAATCACTGAGACTGAGATCAGACACAGTGAGATAATGCAACGTTTTAGAGCAGAGCTTACAGCAACAACAAGTCAGAGAATGGGGAAAATAAGGAGTTACTTATCTATTTTAAATCAGTTTTCTACAATAGCACCATAATAAAGGTCCTGAGATCATAATGCTCAAGTCACTGTGAACATTCTTGCACCTCCAACATACAGCAGGAGGAGTGTTCTATAAAAATTCAAAGATCGGCGGTGTTATTCTCACAATGAATAACAAAAGCTTGCAAAAATGTTCCATTAGTTTGTCTTAAGACACTGTGAAGAATGGATTAGTGACATGGCAAAGGTACTGAAAAAAACCCACACACACACCAAAGGAAAGACAAAGAACCATTCTAGTTTTCATTCTGTGTAAATACGGACCGACTCGTCATATTTACGTGTGAGATTATTGCCGGGTTTGACACAGGGAGGGGGGGGATTACGGTCTTTGCAAGTGATGCATGCTCCAGCAGGTGCAGCTGCAAAATAAGGTAACACTGCACATTTACTTGCTCTGCAAAAACAAAACACTGCTCTGAATACAACGGTGTTTGTTATTCTGTTGATTTTGCCGCAAATGAATATTGAGCTACAACACAACAATGAGCTCAAAGCTGTAGAAGGTGCAAGAACCTCCGCACTTAAAGGTCCGGTGTGTGAGAAATAGAGACACCAATGATGAGAGTGGATAATGGAAGTACGGTGGCCTGCACAAACCAGAAAGGATGTCATTCTTCTTCATTTCCAACTTCTTTAACATGTGACACCTGCTCTGGCTAGTTTGTCAAAACACTTCTTTATTCTTAGACTACTTTTTATTATCATTTTAAAGCTTCCTAATGTGTATTCAGTTACTGCCAATAAAGCCTCCACACTAGACCTTTAAGTTTGACTGCAGATTGTGCTCAAGTCTGAATCTCTGTTTGGGATACAATACTATTTATGAGTCTTTTTTTAAAAACAGATTCTAGGAAACACTTCTCTCTGACACAACATGATAAACATAAACTTTTTGGCAGACATTTTGCTTTGAGTGGACACATAGTGAGACCAGACTTAACAGTTAACAGATATCAACACACAGCCCCATATTGCCAACTGGAAAATGGTGGAAATGTAACACACCGCCTGGTGCAGGTCTTACCACTGAAGGATGCCTCTTTTCACTGTGGCTCCTCCAAGTCTATATCGCCACAAACTTATCAGAACCCAGTCTGTGGGGAGGAAAAAAAAAAACACAAAACACAAAATGTCTATTATTAATCACACTTGCTACGATGACCTAATGTAAACATTGGGTGGGTTTTACTAGGTTTTTCATTCTTTCTTTGCTCCTAAAGTGACAGATGTGTACATACTGTAACGTGAGTGTTCAGTGTCACCAGTGGACCCGTTTCGCTCGAGTTTGAAAAAATAAAAAATACTTACGCTCCTTCATCTCTCAACAGACTCAGGAACTTGCTCACTCTGTGGTCACGATCCATCTAGAAAAAAGACGTCATTTGTTAGTGCGAACGCGCGCACGAGAAAAAAAGGTTTTTGGGAACAAGCATTGGTTAACTTTAACATTAGAGCACTTTTTAAACAAAAAAAAGTGTCAGGTCTTTGTGCTGCAGTTTGAACACACTTACAGTGTGTGTGGAGTCGCCTGCAGCTACTAGAATAAAGACATGAGAGCAGTCAGTAACACTGGAATGAGAGGAGAGACGATAAAGAGAGAGCCAAAGACTAACGACGAGTCTGCATGTGCGGCTGTTTGTAGCATGACTCGGCAAACCCGGGTTCATACTTCTGCGGGCTCGAGATGGAGTGCGGGATTGTGGCGTGTGGGGGGGGTGGCTACAGGGTGTAGAACATGGCTGCATTTGTGCATACCTCAGCAATTACAAAGCATCCAGCCTCAGCAAACGCGCTGCGCACATTATCAACATACCACAGACAGTCAAGGGGAGAAATGAACACCAGCCAACCAATGAGATTCAGGTCAGTTACTACTGCTACCTGCTTAGTCCAGTAACCAAACACCTGGAAGCCAGTGGAGCTGACTTCTGAGATGGACAGAAAAGAAAAACAAGCTGCAGTGAATGAAAGGATGTTTGGATCAGTTTTTACACTTCCATGAAGTTGGGGGGATTTGAGGGAAACGAAAAACCCGACATATCCTGACTTTCCGGCCGTGTTCACTCTGGAAAAAACAGTGCCGGAGCATGTTGTTTTATATACCGGCAGCGGCAAGGCAATGAAATACAATTTGGGATGTCCAGTTTGGAAGAACAAGGATTTATGCTTTTGACATCTTAATAAACGCCAAACCACAGTACGGTGGTTTGTAAATTTACAAAGTCGCAGAGGACGTTCAAAAACTAAACGTCTGGTCACATTTACAACCCTTGCATTTTGTACCTGGGTTCATTTCAGTGGAATCACTGTGATCCGTGGATTTGCTCAAGAGGCCTAAACAAATTCGGTTAGGGCTCGAGTTCAAACTCAACTCTGGTGAATTCTGACACATATTTGAACTTTTAAACAATAACAAACCGTCTCAACTGCGCAAGGAAAAGAGAGATGAACAACACAGAAGAAATACTATCGCAACTGACCTGCTTTAATATAAAGGGCTAATACTTCAGTCAAATTTGCGTGTTTTGCTTGATGGTGACCACAATCTGAACTTTGCTATGTGAAATTATGGCTCTTCAATGTCCTGACAGTTAAAATAAGGTGGGCCCGACCTCTCATTCAGGCGTATGAATAATTTTGTGATATAATTAAATTAAATGATGTACAAAAAGCAGACAGGAGGGGAGAGAGTCCTTATGACACAAGTCTGTGACAGTTCGGTCATCCTTACGACTTACAACAATTCCTAACAGTGTAATCATCTCTTTATTAATTTAATCATTTAAATGTGTTACCACAAAAACTGAAGTGACACACTAAACAGATTTCATTTTTTAAAAATGCACAAAACCATACTTTATCTATCTCAGCCAACCCACAAAAATGTGATTTCTATACATAGCCTCCCGATCTGGCATATTGAGAAGAAGCCAAGAATGTGCCGTGAGTTGATAGTGGATGTTTTCACTTTCATTTCTATAGATAGATGAGTTTTTCTTGTAGCCTGTCACATCTGTTGGCCCATTAGAATGACTGATCTAACACGTAGGTAAACCAAAACCATGAAGTGCATATGACCGCTCTTATGAGTTCCTTCCCTGAAAGTCAGAACATTATAATGTGACTTGGAAAGTCCAGAAGAACATGGTTTCCTTAACTATGAATGTGTTGGATTGCAACCGTTTTTGGAGAATGGTTCGCAAACGGGAAATGTACTGGATCTTGGCGGCTCAACAAATCATCGGCAAGGCCACATGGTTTTTCATTACAGTTGATATACGACAGGTTTTTTTTGTGTGCCTGAGAGACAGAGTGTGTTGGCTGCTGAGATTGATGGTCAGATGTAGAGAAAGAGGAGGGACAGTCTGGTCAGAGCTCGCCATTAGAAAAACAATAACACAGAGGCTCGACCAATTTGGAATGTGCGTTTCAAGAAAATGTGAAGGGATGAGTCAGCCGGACTCCTCCCAGTTTACTTACAACTAAGGTGACTTGACCTTTCTATCATCACTTGTATCTTCATTAGATTTATCATGAAATCTGTTGCAAGGACAATGTGTAACAGATATATAGCACATTCACCATCTTAATTAGCATATAAGCCCACTAAGATATAATTATTGGCACAAAGCACAGAGGTATATAATCTGTTTTATCAGTCTTTGGTCATAAACCAAAGCCTTAAAAACCAAGAGATTTCATTTTAGGGAAAGGATGGGGACAATTATGCCTGCACCAAATTCCTAGAATGAAAGTCAGGGGATTACCAAATTAACAAAGCTCAGTCTGTTGGAAGCCAAACAAACTTTTTGTGGCTCAGTGGTTAAGACCGGTAGCCTGTTTGCGAAAGATATCATGGTTGCAATGGTCGCTCCGCCCCTGGCTGATTGTACTCAATTCCATTGTAAATCGCTTTGGATTAAAGCGTCTGCTAAATGACATGTAATGTAATGTGGAACTCAGTGGCTACTGTTCTAACAGGTTAACAAAATGTAAATGGGGTAAAGGAAGTGTCTCTTTCTCACCTGCGCAGCCATCTCAATCAGCATTAGCAATTTTTTAATCCCAATCCACAGGCTTTTGTTCATGACTGCCTTTGCGATCATGGCCCGCTCCTTCTCCTGGAAACTGCCCAGCAGCTGTGGGGACAGGACAAATAGAGAGAGAGACTCAGGATGGGACTACAGCAGCACATTTGTGAATTAATTTGCTTTCCTGAGTTAATTAACACATGTACCAATCTGCATATGGACTTTAAAAAAAATCTTTGTTGCATTCCATGTGAAAAAGCTCTACTAAGATGAATAAAGTCTACTTTGGAATAGTCTGCGTGCACGAACTGCATACAGTTACGTTGATTACCTCCAAAGCCTCAACCAACTGTTCTCCCCTCGAGATGTTGGGGATGTGGATCGTGGTGCTGAAAGCATCCAACATCTCCATTTCCTGGAGGACATCTTTTCGACTCGTGGTGCCAATGATCAGCAGCTTACGACCCTGAAAGAGAGGCAGACGTGATTTATTCATTCAGTGTGTCATCACCTAAAGTAACACCAAAGACACCAACAACACTGTTTGTGTGGTGAAACACTGACCCAAACCAAAGCAACCTCTGATTACAAAGCAAACAAAGACTACTGTCTCTCTCAATCATAATGAAGAACGCAATTTATTGTATGATTAGTATGATTATTGGATGAGCATTTTACTGCGTTAACCACTTGATTATAGACAATTATAGAACAATGAACATGGCTGATGTGCAACTGTTTGAGAAAACACAAACCTCAAGACTTACAACAAGCTGGGAATAGATGTAATGATATCGCTGTGATTAAATGTTGCCGCATTACTGATAATAAGACGATGATGCATAGTTTTCAAGGAAGAATGATAGCAATTACCATCCTGAAAAGTTATGTGTTCTTTCTTTGTGTCCTGCCTTAGACTTAATTGATACCACTACAATCATTGTCTACCTAATGTGTAATGGATGGAAACTTTTGGGCATACTCAGTTACAGATTCTCTGCATTTAAATCACAGAGAACAGATCATAGATAAAAGAAGGGAACTGGAGAGAGGGGAAGAGGGTGAAACAAGGCAAACGCAATAGAAAACAACAGAAGAGAAGGCAAATATGAACAGAGACGAAAGAACTGTAGCTCCACTAAGCTGATGAGCTGGACCAGGAGAAGACGACGGAGGCGGAGAGGCAGAGGAGTGGCGAGTAGACAGGGGGATTATGGCTGCTGGTTGCCCCCCCATGGCGATGGGGGTTGTGATGCTGCATGCAGATGAGGTGCCACACAGGCGGTGGTGCTGCCAGGTCCTGGCTCTCTCACAGAGCTCATTCTCCTCCGTGTCCCCCTGGCCTCCCCTGGCCCCAGGCTCCCCGCTGAGCCCAGCGCTTTACAACCCCAGAGGAGCACTGCAGCCAGGCATTCAACACCAGGCCCCGCGCCACTTCTCATGCACATGCAGCCATATAGTGGGCTATACTCTCATTCACACACCCATCAACAACAGACACACACAAGCTACAACCAAAGAAACTATGAGAAATGGGTCTCTACCACCACCATTCACTGTGAGCACAACAGGCCTGGACCAAAACACTGGCTAATAACCGTACACTCACACATGCCAGTCGCAGCCAAAGACCTCCAACAATTCCTCAGTAAACTTTGTACTGGCATCCATAAGATCTGCTGCCCTCTTTCTGCTACTTCAAGACTAGCAACACCACAGTGAGTTTGTTACAAATTAATACCAAAACAAAGGCTTTGTTACCTTTGGAGGAGGTTTCTTCAGCAACACCAGCAAAGCTTGTAACACCAGGTTGGAGAAACGAGGGCCGACTGGAACATAGTCTGATGACAGATTTTTATCAAGTAAATTCATTATTTTTCATCTGGATAAAAAAATACATAAAATTCTTCAGATATAAAATGAATTTAAATCAGTGACAATCAGAGTCTTACCCAACAAGCGTTCAATGTCATCCACAACCACACAGCTCAACTGGGATTTATAGGCATCTTCAAATATCTATCACAAAAAAACAGAGTTTGGTGTGAATCAAAGAGAGACTGTTGCATGCATTTCTTTTTTCTCTTATCAGGTTTGTAGTCTTTCTTTTGACAATAATACTACTATTTAAAAATTGTCAAGTGATGAGGAGAGTGTTACCTTTTTGATGGCTTGGCATTTAGCGATCTCTGAGTGCCCGATCATTTTGTCGGGGGAACAGATCTTGATAAATGGGAACTGGGAGTCTTCTGAAATCTTAGCTGCCAATGCTGTTTTACCACTGTTAGGTGGACCTGAGGGAGGTGAGCAATCAAAAAGTGTTTGTTCACAACACTGCAAATTATTTGGTCCTTCACTACTACTGGCTACGACTTTTTATAGCTATATGTTTGGCCTTGTGTTAGTGTGTAAATTGATGTTCGTGTTGTACCTTCCAGAAGAACAGAGACGAGCGGTGTCCGGTCGCTATTTTTTGTTTGTTGAACCAGCAGCTCCCCATCCTCCAGCACTGCCGACACCGGGTCACCCCAGCGAATGATACCATTCATGATGTAGCTGGCATAGTCCTCTTGGTTAGTACCAAACGCCTGGAGAAAAGAAATATATGCTGTAGTGTAACAGTCTATCGTGCTCTTTATTTACTGAATCTGTGAATGGACATCTTTCGAAAACTTCACACTTTATTTTAATTGTCATGAAAGCTTTTCCTGAGAAGTTGATGGTCTCAATCACTTCAATAGAAAATGATGTCAAATTTGTAAATTACCTTCCCATTTAAAGGGAAATAGTGATTGACAGCTGGTATTGTTCATTAAGTGCTGGTTAAAGAACTCAAAATGATGTTTCAAAATGGAAGTTCAGTCACGTCACAACCGGTTGCAGGTAAAAGAGGATGAAAGTGGGGATAGAGACTTATAAACATTATTTTAAGTGACATTTTTGAGTGCAAAATCTATTTGACACAGGAAAGGAAAACGAGAACTGGAAAAAGCAAACTTACAGGTTTGATGTCGTTATTCAGCGAGGCCATGAAGTCAAGTCGGCTGACCTGTAGCTTCTCTGCCGTCTCAATGTTTACCTCTACAGTGTTGCTGGCCTACAACAAACACATATAAATATAAAAACACGCACAACACATTGCACAACAAAGAGAATAACATAATGAGTTTCTTTTCGGTACTGGATGAACTCGATGCCCCAACGAGAGAAACCCATTACATGAACTATTGCGCATTTAGATTGCACAATGTGTCAGGAGACAATGTGCTCCCTCAGAGCAGAAAGGTCACACAGAGCAGAGAGAGGAGACAGGGGAGAATAAGTGCTCAGAGGAGTGAAGAAAAACGTCACAGCCACCAGACATGTGTAAGGCCCTTGTCTGTTATTTATCATCACCCTACAATATTGGCTGCTGTGTGTGTGTGTGTGTGTGTGCGTGTTGGGACAGAGCACAAAACAGATGAGAACTTCACCCTATCCATGTGTCCCGCAGAGTTTTGTGCATTTAAGTCTATGCACCTGATAAAACACTTGAGTCATGTGTGCACTCACATGCACACAGGGTTTTCTTCCTTAAGAGTTTCTCACCTGGGAGGCTACAGTGAACTGGCACTATACACAGTTATATTCCATGCACATCGTGTGTGTGGCATACACTTAAAACAACTTCGGACAACACTTAACACGTAAAAACAAGTGCACAGGTAGGTAAAAACGTGTTGTTCAAAGGTTTTTTTTTTTTTTTTATCGTTTCTGTTCAAGACCAACATCAATATCATCATATAATCATTAAAAGTTGCGCACTTTAGCTTTAACTATAAATAAAACACAGACACACAGAATTTCTTTAACGTCTTCTGACCTTTATGTGTCTGTTCATGGCAGTGGACTGTGCAGCTCTGACCAGACCCTCCAGTTCAGCACCACTGTAGTTCTTAGTCTCCACAGCCAGCTCCTTGATGTCTACATCACCGGTCAGCAGGTCGTGCTGACGCATTTTTGCTGTGTGGATGTTGAGGATCTGAATGCGACCCTTCTCATCCGGTAACCCTGACAAGTAAAAATAAATAAATCAATGATGTAATGTAATAATTTATAATATAAATAATAATAAATATTCAGATTTTTACAACAGAAATATATCGTCCTTGAGGGAGGTTTTGTTGACAAATTAAGTAGAATTTTTCTGTACAGCTCTTCTTGTACTGAATGTAATGCATTTATTTGACTAGGTATTTCTAAAGTTTCTACAACACCTTTTCAGTAAATCAAACTATTGCTGTAGCAAAAGTAATTTCAATTTGATTGGTATAAATGTATCAGTCCCTCCCTTCTTGTCTACTTATCTTAAAAAACATCCACAATTTAAGGAAAACGTTCAGCATTTAGTATCATTACATTTAATTCCATTTCCTGTCCACTAATACTAGCCATTGCAAATTAAAATTATGAGTGGGGTTAAAATTTACCAATCTCCATCTTAACCTCCAGTCTTCCTGGTCTCAACAAGGCCTCATCGATCAGGTCTGGCCTGTTGGTCATACCTGAGGCAGTGACAGATGGACACATGGTAAAAAAGCAGGGAAAGCAGAGGAAAAGAATGAATGAGACAAGAAGCAGATGCTGCGGCATGACATCATTGTGTCTTTGTGAGTGTGCAGTTTGAGCACCTATGACCAGGATGTTGTTGAGCTGCTCCACTCCATCAATTTTAGACAGCAACTGGTTGACGACAGTGTCATGGACTCCTGTGCTGCCTGCCATGCTGCCACGCTGCTTACAGATCGCGTCAATCTCATCAAAGATGATGATGTGAAGGCCGCTGTTGGCACCAAGCTGTTCAGCAGAGAGGAGGAGGAGGAGAAAGATGATTAATGTATGTACTATACATCATTTATATACATACATAATACCAATTTATTGACAACTGACTGTAGGTTCACATGTTTCTCAAATTGAAAGCACATATCTCTATTGTTCTGATTTCACATCCATGATATACTGTATGTTCTTTCAGTGTTTCACTGAGTGGCTCACGGATCACTTCATTGCTCGATGACATTGAGTCTCATAATTGGTATTGTATGGGGTCACACTGACTGAAAAAATTCAAAATTATTCCCCAAACCTAATCATTGATTGCACTCTGAAATTACTTTTTAGAAGATCTGAGAAATGATTAGGTGCAGTATTCTGACACCTTCTTAATCATTCCTCATGGCATTGTGAGGTTAATAAATCATTTTTATTTAATTATTAATTTGCAACAAAATAACTCCTTTTATCTACTGGCATCATACACAATAGAGCGGAGCTCAGGCCACAGTTTTCTGTCCGAACACGACTTATGAGCGTAATAAAATTTCAGACTCGCTATAAACAACAACCACTTCTTCTTTATTAGCTCCTGTTGAAATGTAACCTCTGATAACTACTCACACAAATCCAACCATCATGATTTGTTGTTTTGAGTTGTTGCAGAGGAAAAGGAGAGTCTCAACAACGGACGGCTTCAATGGCCTGTGTGTGTCATTTGATGTGACCGAAACCCAACCCGAGCCCGACAATCATTTTGGGATTTTTGTTCAAACGTGGCTCAACCTGTTGGGTGCCATTCAGTCCAAATGGGAACGGTTTGTGTATCCATCCTCTCACACAAATAGAAAGAAATTAAATTTGACACATGAAATCAAAACACTGTTCCCACCTATTGTGTGGTGTCTGAAAAACACTGCTGATGCTTTTGTTTCATACCAAATCTTTGCCGGGTGACCCTCACCGGAGAGACAGATGGAAAGTAAGAGAGCTGCAGGCTGGGGGGTTATCTTCCATCTACAGTCCTGTCAGCCTGAGACGTAGCATTTAAGGCAGGTGTGGAGCTATCCTTATTACACAATGGATAGAGTCTGAGTGAGTATGTGTCTGTGTGTGTGTGCGTTTGTGTGTAGGGAGGTCTAATAGGAGGTCAAAGACAAACCAGCCCCTCATTAGGTGGTGAAGAGTGAGGCTCGACGTTAGTGTCTCACCATCCAAACCAACCATCACTGCTGGGTTTATGAACTAGTTGTATAGCCATTACAACTATGTCTAGTTAAAGGGCAGATCTCTCCACTCCTGGAGAAATTAGATTTTTTTTTTTTTTGAAATAGAGAAAATGCTTGTCTGTATTTCTTTGGGACAATAGCAGAACACTGCTCACCAAGTACAGACTTGATATTGGTTTTGATCTCATGTGTAGATAATAAGTTGAGCCAAGTTGTAGCACAAAAGGGAAAATACTGGAAGCTCTAATAACACAATCTCTTATGTCAACAACAGCGCTGTGTGTAAGACTTTCATTTTTAATGTGGATTTAGATATTTTAGCCGTGCTTTAAACAACAGCCACAAGCAGCTGGAGCCTTTTGTTGTCACATGCAAGTATATACGATAATGAGTCTTGTCCTCACCCTCTTCTGTTCGTCCTCAGCGTCTGCAAAAAGCTTCCTGATATTAGCTTCAGATTCCCCGACGTATTTGTTGAGAATCTCGGGGCCGTTGACAATCTTTGGCTCCCGGGCCTTGAGCATCTTGCCAATCTGTCGTGCCATCAGGGTTTTACCGCAACCTGGGGGTCCGTACAGCAGGATTCCCTTCACATGCTTACAGCCTGGAGACAGACACACAACCAGGGAGAGAGGAACTGCTGTTAAACCAAGCAAATGCTGTTTTTTTAAACCTTCCTTTTACAGGGGTTAATGTGGTGACACATGAAGGAAAGAAAGTTGAACTTTAAAGGTAAATGCATTTCATATCACATAAGGATAATTCTTTGTCCAAAAATGATTATCTGACATCTTTTTTTCCCTTTGCCATAATATTTCTTCAAGGACTTGTTGGATAGCTTTGACTTGTTATTATGCTCTTATTTTGAAAATGTATGACGAGGTGATAATAATTACTGGTAAATCCCAATCCATGTAAATGTAAATCAAGCTAATAAAAATGTGACATGACAAGGTTGATGTTTTAAGTGTATTATTGTTTGCTGAAGAGATCACAATTAACAGTTTTACAGTGTTATGATCATGAATATAATGCAGTTGGGGAAAATGTTGCAGCAGTGGACCAAAGCAACAGTCAGTTAGTTAAGCTGTCCACATGCCGATGTCAGGAGAATGAATGATGACAGGCCTATAACAGTTCCCATCATAGCAATTCTGATTTCCTTAGTTTAATTCCTTCTTCATAAAGATCAAGTGTGTGAACCGAGCGCTCTCCACTCAACCAAGTTTACAGTGCGGGTCTTTTAATGGCCTTTTGCACCTGCCTAATGACATTTAGCCCAGACTAAATGAGAGGCCCCAGATAACCATCTGAGCTGCCATTTGGGCCTGCTGAAGGAAAAGCAGTCAGGATGACAGGTGGGGGGGTAGTGAAAAGAAGGGAAAGGCTTGTGATGTGTTTGTGTTGGGGTTTGGGAGTGAAAGCACTGAAGTTTCTGTCTGTCTGCTTCACCTCTCTGGGAGCAAAGGGGAGACAAGGTGAAACTTTCAAACTTTTGGTTGAACACACACACACACAAAATACGTGAACTACACATGCACACCACCTCTCTCCGTCACTCAGCACCTGCGCTCCCTGCTCCCCGCACACTGTGCCTGCCAATTACAGCTTTACCTTTAGCTGGATGCTCTATCGAGGCATACCATCTCATTACAGCCACCAGCTGGCCACAGCAAAAGGCCAGCTCTTGCACACAACCACCCCGTTAAATGTCAGCTCACACACTGCTGGTGTGGACACTGCCACAGGCCCTGAGCACTATGGGCACGGTGTGTCTCTGTGTGCCAAATTAATGTTAAGTGTGCATTTGCCAAGCACAAATGTTGTTTCAACAGGTTTTCACAAGACTTCTAAATCTAGGAGCAAAGGATTAGGGCTGATGTGATTGTGAGCACATGCGTATGAGAAGGGAGGTTTTTGCGATTGAGTCACAGAGAAAATGAGCTGATGGCTTTCATTAGAATGAACTGCTGCTCTTTGAAGAGTGAATCATCGTAATCTGACAGCTGTCAAAGACCTATTAATGAGTGTGTGCAGGGATCACTGTCAGAGGATGCCAGAGTTTTTAGTCACAGTCGAGGGACCACAGAAGAACACTCTCTTGCCTGTCACTTACTGATTTCTAAGCATTGCTGATTCAGGCATTGATACCATTCTCAGAGGAATTATTAATGTTTGGTTTGCCATAATGTTGATTTGAGGATTAAACACAAACTGAACAATAAGTAAAAACAGTGATCATCTGTGGCAGATGATACTAATCTGTTCACCCTGATGGAAACTGTTATTTGTTACGACTGAGGGAACAATACACTTTTTTTCTACATTTAGCATGTTGAGGAGAAATTTGTGCAAAACAATTCATGTCACTTACTTAAATTATAAAATACAAAATGAAAAACGTTTATGAGACAATCTTTTGTTCTTCTTTTGGTGACCACTGTTCCAGGAGTTGGAGCAATTATGATAAGAGTTTTATTTACGATAACACAGAATGTTATATCATTATTCAAGATATGTATTATATCATTATATTATCATTGTCTTAATTTGACTTAAGACAGCCATGGATAAAAGTGTGACCATGAAGATGTCCTCATTATACATACAATCATATGATATCATTAAATTGTACAAAATGTGGGAGAAAAAGTGATGGCAAGATATATGAGAAAACAAAGAACTCACCCATCTGTTCCACAATATCAGGAGGGAAGACTCTAGAGGCAAAAGCTCTTCGGAATATGTCAGAGAACTCTTTGTCAAGGCCACCAATTCCCATCTTCTCAAAATTCCATTCTGGGTTGATGATGGACTGACGAGACCCCCTTGTCTTGGCTTTACCTGAGGGGGAGGGAAAACCAAAAAGATAAATACATCATCAGAACTTTGTCCTTTTCCCTATAAAATACAGATGCTTTCTTGAAAACTTCAAACACATCAATAAAGTATGCATGAAAAGTACTTTTTCATATCATATTCATAGTCTTTATTCATTCAGACATTTTTATTGATATTTATATTAAAATGTCCAGAAGAAATAGAAAATATTACTTTTTTAACTGATATAAAGGAAAACTGCATAGCAGGTGCCTCATGGCATCACGAGACTTGATGCTGACAAGAAAATGTGCCAGGGAAAGCAAGCAAAGCTAAATGTGTAAAGGTTGCCCCCTTGTGGATTTATAGAGCATCGCACTTCAGACAGCATATACCAGTTTATGTGGCTATACTTAATATTTGCTTTGGCGAAAGGGAACAGTGACTGAATTAAAATAAAAGGTGGCTCTGACACTCACCAACAAGGGTCATGGATGAGGTCTCTGACTTTTCAAAAATCACCTGACTGTTTCCCACCAACAAACCAATGCCAGCCTGAGGAAAGAAATACACACAGAAAACATGATAATTACCAAGGTTCAAATAAATTATGTTCATTAAACCAAATTGACTTCATTTATATTACAGCACAGTTGAGAAGGGGAACGTGTGTACATCATGCTACACAGACAAATTATTAGTCATGTACCTCCGGTTTCTTTCCAGGGGCATTTTCTCCCCTCAGGATGCTGGGGTCCATGACCTCAATATCTTTTACCACCAAGCCAAAGAGCTTATCAAAGACACTAAACACCAGCTAGGGAAAAAAGGAAATATGAACAGCAAACAATTTACTTTCTCCACAAAGTAAATGTAGAATCAAAAATCCCTTAGAACAAATTTGAACACTTTATTGGACAGTTAAAATATTCTATTCTATTAAATTCGATTAAATACAACAATGAATCAAAAGGTTTATCCAGTGCTAGAGAGTGATATATATAATAAGCACCTGCTGGCCCACACTGAAGGCTTGGTTGTTGAAGTGCTGGACGAATTCCATGGCCATCTTGTCAGAGTCGTATGGATTGCTGTCCACGTTTTTCTTCTGGAGGAAGTCTATCTCCAGCATCATGGTGCTTATACACTGTTTGGTCCTATCAAACTTGTAGTTTGTTACTGTAGGTGGGAAAAAAATAGGATGTGAGGTGTAGCATTCAGACAACAGCATCACTCACTGACCTACACTATTAACAAATTACATTGACCAACTCACACTGTATTGGCTCCAGGTATATGGAAGAATATGGCTTGCTTTTGCCTGTATTGCTGCCTAAATGGTGAGACATCTGTGCAGCCTGTAGATACATGTGAGCCTCTGATAAAAGCCACTGAAAAATCAGGCACTGAGTGGGCTCAGTTTAACAATAGACTAAAGATCATTGCATTGATATTCATTTCATTTGTGGCTTTGCGTCCTCAAAAAGCTACCATTCATTCAGGCATGTTAAATGTCCCCCTCGTATTGTTTTGAATTCAAAGTTGCATATTCTGCTGATACATGGAAGTAAAACCTGATGTTACTTAGGTTAGATTAAATCAACCTTCAGAGAAGCAGTGAACCAAACACTGCTTCTCTAAAGGTCTAACCTTTAAACTTGGCTCAGTTTAAGTAGCAACACACCTAATCTAGTTTAATGTGCATTATTGGCAATGTGAAACATTAAGATAATCATGCAGCAAACATGAAGCTTACCTTCAATCTCTTGTCCAATTGAAAGGCCTGCCCATTTTCGCTGTAAGGAAATAAACAGAGTCTCCTTTCAAATTATTTCAACAGAAAAAAGGCACCAGAGTTCAAGACTTACAAAGATATCAGTCAAAGGTCAACTGCATTTCAAAAATAAACAACTGTGTTTCATGGAGACATCGGTGTAACATCCCTCTGCAACTTGGGTCTTATTTCACATCACTTCCTTACGCTCAAACACATAAATCACATTTATTCATGACTATCACAAGACTATTTTTATACACATGGATGCCACATTGAGCACGAGTTGATCAGTGCTGCCAAATTCAGTGCTGGCATAAGAGAAGACCATCGTGAGGAGGTTACAGTAGTACCTGTGTGCTGTTGTAGTTGCCAAGTTTATAGACGGAGCGAGAGCAGGCAGAGATAGGCAAGGCAAAAGGGGAAAAAAAGCAATAACATACAGATTGAGACAAACAAAGCGGCCCATGCAAAGAATCAACACAACTCAGATGTTAATGTCAGAATATTGGTCACATTTTGATTTTCAGATAAAAATATTTGCAGAAGGAAAGTGATAAAATTGTCCTTTTATTCACATGTGTTTTGTTCCTTAATTATTGCTTGACTTGATATGTGGTTTGGGTGTTTCACACTGACAAACAAGTTAGTGCTAATTTACACATAGGTCTCACACATGTGTTGCTTTCACTGTGTGTGTTTCCACCTTTTAAACAGTGAACCCTACCTGTGGCAGACTGAAGGCGAGGGCTCCAGAGGTAACACTCGGATGCTTCCTCAAGGTGAATAGAAACTTGTGGGTTGAGTTGCGTACAATCACATGTCTGCATGGACATAAAGAGAATGGATTGTGTACAAGATGTAATAGCTTTTCAGCTTTTCAAAGCAATAACGTTAAAACTAGAGAACACACTCAAAGACTGCTAAGTTACCGACAGTAATGATCTATCTCTCAGGAAGTGAGATAACAAAAGAAGTGAATTCCAACCAGCCATGGTTGGAATATACACGTAGAGGAAATTAACTCACTGTTCAATCTGTGGCTCCTTCTCATTGATGACAGCGCAGTTGGTCAATGAAAGCTCATCTGTAGGGCATCGCACCACTTGCATAACCTGAAGAGTACAAAAAGAAAAAAATATAAATCGTGATGTCACTGAGGAATCATAAACAGTATCTGAATTAGAGGTGCAACTAATTTGGGTAACACTTTAGATTAGGGAACACATATTCACTATTAACTAGGTGCTCACTAACATGCAAAAATAGCACACTCGCCCTTTATTAGTAATTATTAAGCACGTATTAACACCTTATTCTACATAACCTTATTCAACCTCTATTACGACATATGCTACTTATATGCATGTTAGTAAGCACCTAGTTAATGGTGAATATGTGTTCCCTAATCTAAAGTGTTACCCTAATTTGTTATCTGAATAATAAATTCAGCAATTCTATGAAACATTAAAAAAAAGGTTCTCATTTCCTTTAATCGATTAATCGAGGCAAAAACAAACCAGTTACTGTCATGAACATTTGGACACACAGCAAAAGATCTGCTCATGCCACTGCTGACATGTTACAAAGGGCACAGTGTTTATAGTCAAGTTACAGTAGAACTCCAAACAGTTGTACAGCAACAGAGAAAGGCAGATTATGCAGGTCAGCACTTCTGAGGTTTGACTCCCCATTCAGCGGATAGCTCATTTGCACAAAACCACCATTACATACCATATGTTGCCATAGAGATCTCTTTAAACTGATAAAGCGTCTCCAGACAGTCAGTGTAGTTGTTTAAAAAAAAACATTATTCTACTCTGTTTAAGGTTTGACAAACACCGATCAACATTTTTTAGGTTTTCTGATATTTTATGGACCAAACAATTAATCGATTTAATCGTGAAAATAATCAACAGATTAATCAATTATGAAAATAATCGTTAGCTGCAGCTCTACATAAAACATATCTTATAAACAACAAAAATGACTGAAGATTATCCATTATCACCTATATAAATGGAGCAGTGTTGTATTAGACTACAACTGTCCAGATTTCTGCTGGCTGATCCTTTCAGCCCAGTACTCCCTTCTGGAAAGGGTAACCAGAACAAGTACGGCGGGTACAACTCGACTGTCTTTCTGAAGGTTTATTCCACATACACAGTTAAACAGCAGTCAGTTAGTAGTTAGACAGCTAGTAGTTAGTTAGTTAGTTAGATAGATAGACAGTTATTAGTTAGTCAGTTAGACAGTTATTAGTCAGTTTGTTAGTTAGTTAGACAGCATTTTGTTAGTTAGCTACAAACTAGAGTTAGTTAGTTAGGTTGTAAAACCGACAACTCGTACAGGTTCTGATGATAGATAGATTTTCAAGGCACATACGAAGGTTAATATAACAAAACATGGCTTTGACAATGCACCTTAAAGGCAACGGTGCTTTGATACCAATTACAACAATAAACAGATAAATAGAATAAAAGATAAATAGATTTGCCTGCTATAAAGTTCTACAGCAACATTGATTTTGACAACAGGTGTTAATACTAAACTGTCATCAAAGCATATACATGATGTCAAAAAGAAGAAGACTGTTTTAACTCTACCTCTGCTCTGGACTGCACACATTTTTACATAAACTCCTTGGGTTAAATGTTGTTTGACAACAACAGAATAAAAATGGGATGATTCATTGCAATTATGTTTGACCTAGAGTCATTATTTTGATACATGTTCCCTAGCAGGGTTAACAATGTAACAAAACCACTTGCGTTGATTACATTTATAATGATGAAAAACTCTAAATGCCTTTCCAAATACTTAAATTGTTCCCATTTAATCTCTTCAAATGATAAGCGTAAATAAGGTACAGAAAGGCCTCAGTTGTCAAAGGACCATACAGTCAAGGAAACCCTCATTTTGATGTTATGCAAAAAACTGTTCCTCAATTACATGTGATGAGGAAGACCACGAGATGCCAAGAGCTGTTGTCAAAGTGAAACTTTTCACAAAGAAAAACAAAATATGTTGTTAATTGTTATTTATTCTGCTTTGACTGAGCTGATTGTTGTTCACCTACATCTGACCTAATTATTGATATAAAAAACGAATTAATTCTAAATCTAAGACAAAACATGTCAACAAACCTATTATCGGAAGTGCTTTTCTCTGTGTTATATAAAGTAGCCGTATATTTCACATTAGATTACTGTATTTACATTTTAGATTGGTTTTCTATCATTTTAGTGACAATACTAATCGTTAGCTGCATCCATAGCCATCGTGGAGACCATTTATCGCAGGGCTGCCATTAAAACAGTATTATAAAGTACTTTTTAATACTCTCAAAACTGTTTACATTTATCGACTTTAATTATTTTGAATGACTGTGTGTGTAAACTGGCCATATTTGTGCAGAACATCTGCATGATTCATTTGTGAGAACAAACTCAAAGCTTTGTTTACACTGCAGCTACGTGTAAATGTGAGCGTGAATACTCCCCTTGTGTCTTCTTTTTAAGTGGTATTAGGTTACACTTCCTACATGCTTCTTACACAACTAAGAAAACAATAAAGCGACATAACAGCTCGGGGCTAAAACATTGTGGCGGTTAGACACATTAGTCTGAAGCTAAATCAGCAGCACTACATGTTAGCAACAGTCTGACTGGTCATAAGGTTCTTTCTTCCGGCTGCTTACGAAGTTTTGAATGACAAGTAGTTCTGCTACACAGGCTAGTGCTGTGTTGGCTCACTTTACATGTTACAAAAAGCCAACTACACACTATGGTTAACATTCTGTGGCTTCCAATAGTAGTGTAGTTGTGTTCAAGTTTAAATATTCACTTCAAATGAACTCACCCGAAAGTTCATCATTGTGTTATCTGCTTTTTTCCGCTCCCGTTTAAGTAAACCTCAGCAATAATGCTCTGCTGACAGAGCAGAGATGGCTGTCACTACCCGACCTGTACCGGAAAACCGGTTTGTCCTGCGCATGTGCGAAAGTGTGGCTACTTCCTGTTTCACGACAGTCGTGGAATGACCACTGCAACGAAAGTTAACATAAAATGTATACATTTATTTCGAAGAACGACCACTAAAACTTTTTTTTTTTGTGTTATGGCAAAAAGTCTATACATTAAGGATAGTATAGTAATGTATACCTATAGGAAGTAGTGTTTGACGGAATCAGTGGCTCTTATTTTGAAGGCTACGTTGAAAAGAAGTGGTGATTTGGTCGATGGGCGAAGACGATGCATATATCTTTTAATCGTTTGAAAAAAAAATACATTTGTTATGTAAACCATGTAATAGCCCTGCAACTACAGATAACCACTTGAATGACTGGATAATCCAGATAGTCGGTTCCCCCTTCAAACAGCACTAAACAAAAGTTCCACATGTCTTTTAAATGGCTTCATATAAGTAAGAGACTGCGGTCACGCTATCTGATACTTGTCTCTCCTTAGTCAAACTAACTGGCGCTGAATTTTAACGTCCTCCCTACAAAGACTTTTACGGTAAAATGCATTCTAGCCAAACCATCAAGCTAATTTGTAAGGGCATCCTCACCCGGTTTTCAAAATAAAAACACACAGAGATACGGTGGCGTTTTATTTTGAAAACCAGATGTAAATGTCCTTACAAATCAGCCCGAGTCGTTGTATCGCAGGCATTCTACCGTAAAAACTCTTGTAAGGAGGGCGTTAAAAATCAGCATCAGACAGTTTGACCACGGAGAAACTACTGTCCATTGTCCCAAGCCTCCAGACTTATGAGATCTTATTTTTGACCTCAATGCACAGCCATGTTGTACAGCCAATCATGGTTTAATCAATAATAGAAGATTAATTGTCAATTAAACAAGTTTGCTGTGTTTTACAACATGGGTGAAACTCTGCTTGTTCAGATATTAAATGAAGACAATCCAAAGCGGTCAGTTAAACTGATTTAATGCCCTTTTATGTAAAGATGCCGTTTCAAAGTAGTGACAAATAAAGCAGAAGGAACTCAGGTGAATTCAATCTGAGGGATAATTTCAAACAGAGGGTCAGATATCCCATTATTAGAAAACAGTCATGCCTCCATTTCACACTACCATCTGTAAGCCAATGTCATAAACATAATGCATCATGAACATACTCAGTTGAAACCTGACACAGGGATGAGATTAAATTGCCATCAGCATTTTTTTCCCCCAAGAGACACGACAAAAAATCCTTAAAATACAAAATATTTATTTTGAAAATGTCTTTGTAAGAGAAAAACAAAAAAACTCAAAACCAAATCAAAACCATACAAATTGTTTGGTTACTAGCATACCACACTAGTGCTAATAACTAACAATGGAACATTACTCACTCGAGGATAGCTCAGACACAGAGGCAACCCCCACCTCTGCCCTCTGATTACATATTGCACCCAAACACTGAGGCAAACAGAAGCGCCGAAAAGTGGCACTAGTGGTGAAATGGCATCCTGTCTGTTCTATAAACTTACATATGCAGGAGGGGCAGATGTGTGGCAACCATGTTTTTCTTACAAAAAGAAAGAAAAGAATTAAGTGACTTTAATACATACAGTGAAATACAGTGGGGACATAACTGTTGGCATTGATATGATGAGAAAAGAAATGGGAGCTGGGGGGAGCTCTCAGGCCAAAGCCCAGTATCCCAAGGACTATCCCAACCTTCCAAAAACTGAACAGTGTGCTTCTGAAAGATATGGACAAGCAGAAAGCCTCATTTCTACATACACTAGTTGGCAGCAGAGTCTGAGGCCACAGAGGTCAGAGTTGCACCTGTAAAGTTGCAGTGGAGCCTTCAGTGGTTAGCTGAACCCAACCTTACAGCAGATATAAACATATATGTATTCTTAAACCTTTTAATCTTTTTACTGTGGTTGTACAATATTCCCTGATGGCCTGATTTGGCCGCTGAGTGTTATACAGAATCCTGAAGAGACATCAAAATTAAAGAGGGGGGGACAAAAAAAAAAAAAGAAACGGAACAAAAAACAAACGAGAAGTGATGAAATTGTCCATTGAAGGAAAGGAGGGGAAACTTTTATGGGAGAAAATCCTGTTTGTTGCAGTTTGTGGAACTTCTTGTTGTTCTCCCTTGACGCCTTCTAAAAATGTTACACACGCTGGTCAAACACACACAGTTCCTCCATGACACTGTGGTTATCTACTCTGAGGATGAAAAAAAAAAGAATATCATTTAGCAAAGAACAAACATGCAAACCCTACTAATTATTCTTAGATGTATACAATTTTAACCATACCTATGTCAACTTCTTCGCTTTGTTGTAAAGCGAGTCCACAACTTTGCTCATGTTCTGAATCGTTTCCAAGGCTGCTTCGTATGTTTTGTCCACTGGTGGCTCTTCAAATATGATCAATACTCCTTCACCCTGGTCAAGGATTCCTGCAACAGTGTAAAAAAAAAAAAAAAATTCTCAGGCTGTCTGATAAATGTTTCAGATTTGCACATATAAACAAAGACATTTTCAATTACCATGAAACTTTTTGTCCAGAATCATCTGTGATAATTTTCGCTCAACGTCTCCCTTTAAAAAGAAAGAAAATAAATGATAAACTCACTTCAAAGACAAGAGACATTTAATGCTCAAGAACACCTGAACAACACCAAACATACTTACTTTTGACAACTTGATTAGACCTGATATGTGTTCTATCTGGAAAAAAAATCGAAGATTTGATTTTTTTGGTGAAAAGGATAAGGTGCAGAAGAAAGATACTCATATGAGTGCAGAATATTTAAAGGCGAGTCTTTTCAGTCTCTTACCTGTACTCTAGAAAATGGCTCAATGACACGAATGAGATTTTGTTCAAGCAGGTTGTCATACAGCGTAGCCAGGTGAGTGTTGATAATTGGGTCGTCCCTCAGTTCTGATTTGTACTCTGTTAAGGCCTGAAGAAAGCAAAACTGACTTTAGAGAACACTGCAAAACTGGTGTCATTTGATATAACATTGAAGAAAACAATAAAAATTATTTATTCAAGTGCCACTCTAGTTATGTAGTAGGTAAAGGAGGATTACATTATATAATACAATAGGAGCAAAAAGGACTTTTACCTTTTCAAAGTCTGCTAATGATCTGTTCTTGCTGGCCTGGGCAACACATTTCAGTGCATCTGTCTGAACACAGACAAAAAAGAAAATCCAGGTGTCATTCAACAGATCGAATAGATAGTATACATCATATTTATGTTTCACATATATGCATACTCTTCAGGATAATTAAAACAACTGTCAGTATTGAGTTGAAATATACAACTACTGTGTTCTCCTATCTGCTGTTTGTAGGTAATGATTGACACTTGCCTGTCGGCCAGCGTATCGTAGGCCCAGTTTACCACTGATCAGGGATTGTACCTCCTCTGGTCTAGAAGAGTAAAATAACAGAAATTATTCATTACTGTGATTTACAGGTGCCAAACAAATGTCAGGGCAGTTTAAAAGTTAAACCACATTACTCACAAATTCAGTACAATTTTACACAGAAGCATGTATTTGAGTGCTGTGATGGCTCTGGGGCTGTCAATGGAGTCATAGCCTTCGAAGGCCTCAAAGAAGTAGGAGTAGGCCGTCTTCCAGTCCTTCTCCTCTGCTGCGTGGATGATTCCTGCAACAGATTAAAAAGAGCATGATGGTTATCAGCTATAGCCAATACAATCTGCTTCAGGAATTTCAACAGATGTCAACAGAAATCACGTAACTGTGTGATTCAAATTTAAATTAAAACCAATGGAAACTGAGTTGATGTGGTGGCTTTCTACTCAATCATAATGTAGGTTTTAACCATTTTTTTTCCAAGTTCACACAGCTGCTACTGTAAAAACCAAAGATAAAGCATGACACTATATCGATTCTATTTTCACATTAGGGAACACTGAGATTGTCAGCTGAATCACCAAGGAACACACACATTCTTTAAGCAGCTGTTGAGTACTGAGTAAATTTGAATTCTGAGGTTGTAAAACTCATCTGGCACCCCCCAGTGGCCAAAAAACAAAATAAATTAAGGATTGTTTTGCTTGAGGTCTTGACCTCAGCCCAGAGGTCAAAATTAGATAGAAACTACGAGCATTACCGCTTGAACAGATGATGGCACTGAGTAAAGTACAACCAGCTGCTAATCTGACAGAAGCTATATCACATTAAAACTCATACATGGTGGCTTTGATAAATAATAATTTCATCCTGCTCTGACTATTACACACTTTCCCCGTAGCATTAAAGATGAGCCACATTTAGCTCTAGCAGTGGCAAGGGTGAACCACCTTGAGCTTGAGATTTTCTGGAAACTGGGACCTCAGCTGTTGTTGTAAGTGACCTAACCATAACCATGTTATGACTAATTACCTTTTTATTTAGCTTATCCTACCAATGTGACTAATTCTAAACTGACAAAGGGCAATAATTTGGCTATAGTAAGCTTTAGAAGTGACAATAGCAAAGACATCAGACCTGACTGCATGTCCAGCGCTGCCTGGAGCTTTGGGGGACAGTAAATGGCGTTGGCGGTCGTCCTGGCTGAGGTGAGGGCGGCCCGGGCCTTAGGCAGGTTACTGAGTGCATGGTATGTCTTGCTTTCAAGAAGCTGCACCTCTACCAGAAGAGCTTTGTCATCCATCTTTTTTAGCTCCAGGAGCAACTGGGAGCCTGCAGAACAGAAAATGGATGCACAACATATTGTAAAAAGTTGGAAATCACCTTTGGAAAAAAACAAATTTAATTAATTCAGAGGAGAATAAGTCTTCAATCGTGAAAGATATATATATTTTTTTTTTGTGACAAACATCTGTATGGTATTCATGTTTGTAAAATACAATAAATCTGTGCCAGTAGCAATGCCAAATGGCAAGTGTTGCCATTCACTAAAGGTTTCTCAGAACTCACCAAGTGCCAAGGCCTCCTGGTATCTTTTGGTGTCAAAATAGAGTGAGATCAGCCGTGTCTGAAACGGGAGATAATTCTGTTAAACAACCAGAGAACAGCTGGGCCAGAGAAAAGAAAGTAGCATATCAATGCTGATGTTGTTACAACAACATCAGCATTAAAACAAACTCCAACAAGGCTGTTTTCTATGTTCCTTTCAATGTACAACTCCAAATTTTATATGTGAAATCTGAACCGATGTCATTTTACACATTAGCATCATTGTATTTATTTAAACTTTAATTTGCTTTTGGCCAAAAGTAAGACCACAGTGATGGTGTTGCATATCCATGAAGAGGCAGATGCTTTGCACTATCACTATCACATAATGTGCTGCTATTCACTATGATTGTTTTATATTCACTATCACTTCAAATGCAAGGCATAGTATATCAGTGCTAACAAAGGTTAAACTAGACGACAAAAGCATAAGCTGTTTTAGAATTTGTAGAATTATGGCAAATGCTCAGTTTTACGCCTACCCCAAAAATTGATTATCTTAACACATCTGCCTTATGAGCACAAGTGGTACACTGTTATTGTTATTGCAATAGCCTTAAACAGACATAAAACCCTTACTACCATAGTTTCCCTCTCTGGTGCACTACTGGTGGTTCAGAGATGATGACTTTAAATAGGTCATTTTAGCTCCTTTGGCCAGTTTTGGCAGTGAAACGTGTTGATATTGCAGCAAGTTGAATGTGTGCCTTTTAGGGAATTGTCATAGCACCCTCAAGGATTTATTCATCATCCTTACCTCCAGAGCCTGTCGTAGGAAGGTCCTCTTCTCAGTCTTGGCCCACTCAATACATTCAAGACACAGCTCAACTTCTTGTCCCGTTGCTGCCTCCATGTCAAGAAAAAGATCCAGCAGGGAACGGACCAGTCTGGCAGCTTTGGCCTTGCTGATGGAAATCAGGAATGGTCTTACAAATTTCAGCAGACCGCCAAGTTCTGGAGAAAAAAAAAACAAATATGTTTTCAAGGGAGTGAAAACTTAACTAAAAGATCATCACCACTAAATACTATTTCATCTTGAAGTGTATTTTACAGAATATATCACATGGATAAATGACCCGGTTTCAACATTACCTGCAGCCTGTCCCGTCTTGGCCAGGAGTGTTCCCAGCTCCAGGATGCTCTGTTCTTTAACCCTGACAGCTTCCTCATCATTCTCTTGAACATCTCTCCTCACTGTTTGAAAGAAGCAACAGTTGAACATTTCCACAATTTACTTTGTTGAAGTCCCTACATGACAAAATCTGTGTTTTCAACAACCAGTGAGCTCATCTCTCACTCAGAAGAGTCAATTCTGGATACTGTGACCCTACTTGATCTTGAGTTATATTTTTGAGATTTCACTAATCCATTTTCTATGTGCACTAATTATTAATTACACAAGACTAAAACTTACACAACCAGGACAGCAACAACTTATATACACACACATATTACTGATTGTTTATCATGCGAAACAAAGGAAAAATTACAAGAACAAAGAACTACGAAAATTGTTTTATGAACTTCTTGAAAGTCTAACAAAATCACTATTGTACTAATCTAAAAGTCCCAAATCTAAACACATTACATTTACAAGAATTGTTAACTGAGACAGGAAGTTTATTCAACCACTTATGCTTGGTTCAGTGTTTTTTTAAAATTACTTTTTTAAATTTTTTAAATGAAGCTATTAATAACAGCGTATTGGGTTGTCATTCAGCACTGACAAACACATCCATAGTTTATGTCAGACACTTGACAGCTAATGGCTTGGTGTGACAAGGCAATTTGAGGACAGGGTTATAACAATAGTAAAGGATGTTTACAGTAGGCCACATCGCAATTTCTATTTAAACCTAAGTGCACACAAAAATATATACATTCAGAGAAGAACACCTCAACCAATTACCTTCTATAATCTCTTTTAGTACGTTGACAACACAGGCATATTGCTTTTGACCACTAGCTAATCACGTTAGCCGCAGCAAAAATCATGCTACAGTGAGTTAAATAAAAGGTAAAGATAGTTAGCTTTAAAAACTGTGGTCCGTGACACAACATCACAAGACAAAGCTACGCAGTATAAAAGCAACACTGATGACAACAACACCATACTTCACTCCCAGGCCTAAAGATAGCAAAGTTGCTAACAAGCGAGCTAACTAACATTCACTAGCAAATGTCGTTGCCCACCGTTCAGCAGTGAGTCAGCAAGGAACACCGCCGGCTCCTGCTACTCAACGCCGCTAGCTAGCACGTTAAGCCCGCTGTGAACACTGACTGAGGAATTACAAATCACAAACGGGGGGTCAAGAGAATTATGTCCATCTCAAAACACCAGCCGAACACTCACCTATTGAGTGGAGAATGTCGATAGAGGCGTTGTGATCCGTGCTAATGAGAGACTGGGCTCTCTGAAACTCAACCACTGCTGCAGCCGCCATCTTCCTTATTCAAATACTGCTTGAATGAATAGTACATGCGTGCACTACGTTTCTTGCGTGTATGACGTCACTTTACAACGGCGTACAAAGGCTTCTGGGAAATGTATTTATTTTCCTTCCCATTTAAAAGCAGCAGTAAACATGTATAGGCTCTCTGTCACGTGGATTTATAGATGGAGCTCTTGTTGTCTGCACCTGGAATAATCAAATAAAAACAGAAAAGAACAAATCTGTAGTTTGCGTCTAATTAGGCCCATATTTTAGATGTCACACGACAAAATACTGTAGTATAGTTTATATAAAACAGATATATTATCATTTATGTCTTGTAAAATATTCTTTGTTTCTGACTTTAATCTCAGAATTCTCGCTTTAAAACACACATGTTTCGAAAACAATCTTATATGTGGCCCTAATCCTAGTGAGGTTTTTAGGAATATACACACAATTACATTTGAACAACATAATTAAATGAATAAAATTAAAAATGGTTTCGATTGCTGGTGGCTTCTGTATGTGTTCAAACGGAGAATTCCCGTCAGCCATCACTGAAAATGTATGTATTTGTCCAAATGGCATGTTTGTAATGGAGTCTAAACAAAACAAACGGACTGATATTATATTGCAAAAGCCTAAACGGCGACAGGATCCCGTTATTTAAAGGTCATCTACTGTTACCGATGGAAACACATGGCTACCGATTCCTTCCCTATAGCTAATTAGGTTGTTGTCATGAAGAAAAACATCACATGAGTTCAGCGGGTTCAGCCTATACATGTCTGTGTGTGTATGTAGTTGTTTCCCATGCAGCAGAGAAAGCAGATCCGCACACAGAGCACAGAGCGGCGCCCCACCACAGCCTTTGCGTCAACCATCCTCTCTCTCACACACACACACACACACACACACACACGCAACATCAGCTCTCGCAGCATCCGCATCTCACGGACCAGGAGGACCAGGAGGAGCACATCCTCATCTCAGCATCCATTCCACAACTGCCTGCCATCGTCTGCGCACTGCCGACAACAGACGTCCCTCTCTTTTTTTTGTTGCCCCGGCACGGACTATTTTCTTCGTCGCATCTATATTCTCCGAGATGATTTTATGATTTAATCATCAGCCATATAAGGAAAAAAATAACAAGCTCGAGACGCGGAGCGTCATCTTGAAAACGCACTTATTTCACCCCCATCAGGCTGGAGATTTGGTGAGTTTGATTTGATTTTTGGGAACACAGATGGGGTAAACCGCTAAATTAGGTTGCACATTTTTCGTGTGGATTCAGTAGATTCGTAAACAGGTGCTGATGCGCAGCTCCGATGATGTAGCCTAGATTTGGAAGCGGATGGCCTTTAGATGTGATGTTTAGATACACTACACATCCAAATGCAGCGAGATGTTAACGTATATGATGTAAGGATAAGGATCTAAGATGGTGATTTGGTCCATTTGAAGGCACCGCCTATTACGATCAACATTTTCATTTCGACGCAGACGCTCAGCTTCAGCACCACGGACAGCACCCAACGTACACAGCTCTTGATTTATTTATTTTTACTCCAGTGTATAATCTCATTAAAACACACCGTTTTTATATGTCCTTAAAACGGATCAGCTAAATATCCGACTATAAGATAATAATCAGTATCACGAGGTGATGGAATGACGGATGGAGCAGCTCGGATCCTGCGCCAAAGTCGTTGCATCGACTGTCTTTTCACATACACTGGCTGCAGTGTGAAAGAAAACATCTCGAGCCTAGATAAATGGATAATCTATCTATTTATCTGAGTTTAAATGAATGTAAATGAAATGACCTTGGATTTATTGTTTTAATGTGCCAAGATTTGACTATACATTCAGTGCGACCTTCACCTGTTATTATGGTGTTTACGTTCCTGTCTTCCATTTTAGTGCGAGGGTGGCGCATGGCTCTACTTGTCGGCCATTGCCCATAAAATATGAATCTCTTATGATAGGATCTTCATGAATTTATCATATAGGATCCATCCTCAATCATATATGGAGTAGAAGCTACCATTTATATCAGTATAATGTCCGAGTGATTTGCAGTGCAGAGAAATATGACCTGCAGTGTAATTTCAGACTGAAATGTTTCCATTGTGATGATGATTTCCTGGATATTATATATGCTGCAAAGTAGGATCTATACAGTTTGAATTCCTTAATATAATCTGAGCCAGACTATATGCTGATCCATTCCACTACTATACTGAGTCAAATCAATACTGCTAATAAGGCTGAGGATGAACCACTTAGGGACATGTTCATGAGAATATTACAGACCTGATAACAATCCAATGAAAGCTGAAAAACGATAGAGCTGATATATCTGTTTTCCTGTCCTTTGTAAAAACAGATAATATAAAGTGGACTAGCCCCTTTACCAATTGTTTTCTTACTATTGATCTCTTTTCTTTTTCCAGCAGTGGCCATCTGGAGACGCAGACAAAGAGCTGAAATACAGCAGAGACACTTTCAGTCCAGGAGATTGTCATCCCCTCAGAGAGCAGTTTACAGGACATTCTCCTTAAATGCTGTAGATGCCCAGAGGCAGCCCGTAGCCGGGGACTCCCGACTCCCAGAAGCACTGAAGCTTTGAGACCCTCAGGATCTCCCCTGGCAGACACACCTCTGACCCAGTGCGGCTGAAGCCCCTGGACGTCCCCCCACAATCACCATGGGAACCGTGCTGTCTTTGTCACCCAGCTACCGAAAGGCGGCTCTGTTTGAGGATGGCCCGGCCACTGTGGGCCACTACACGGCAGTCCAGAACAGCAAGAATGCCAAGGACAAGAACCTGAAGCGGCACTCGCTCATCAACGTGCTCCCTTGGAAGCGGATTGTAGCAGTGTCAGCCAAAAAAAAGGGCTCCAAGAAGGTGCAGCCCAACGCCACCTACCAGAACAATGTCACCCACCTGAATAATGAAAATCTGAAGAAGTCACAGTCCTGTGCTAATCTGTCCACCTTCACCCAGGATCAGAGTACTCCAGCTCTTACCAAGACTTCCAACAATACAGCCTCATCTGTCAAGAAGGCACCTTTGACCACTTCCAATGTGGCCCCTGGGACCCCGAAGAGAGTGATTGTCCAGGCTTCTACCAGTGAGTTGCTGCGCTGCCTTGGGGAGTTTCTGTGTCGGCGTTGTTATCGGCTCAAGCACCTGTCCCCCACTGACCCAGTGCTGTGGCTGCGCAGCGTGGACCGCTCCCTGCTGCTGCAGGGCTGGCAGGACCAGGGATTCATCACGCCTGCCAACGTGGTCTTTGTCTACATGCTGTGCCGTGACGTGGTCTCCTCCGAGGTGGCCACGGAGCATGAGCTGCAGGCTGTGCTGCTCACCTGCCTTTACCTGTCTTACTCTTACATGGGCAATGAGATATCCTACCCTCTCAAGCCCTTCCTGGTGGAGAGCTCCAAGGAGACCTTCTGGGACCGCTGCCTCTCCATCATCAACCTGATGAGTGCAAAGATGCTCCAGATCAACTCTGACCCGCACTACTTCACTCAGGTGTTTGCCGACCTGAAGAATGAGAGCCAGAAGGAGGAGGAGAGGAGCCGCCTGCTCATCGGCCTGGACCGGTGAGGGGATGCTGGGGGTGTGAGGGTGGGAGGGGGGTGGACAGAGGGTGTAGGGGAGGTGGGGCATATTCCAGTCTGGTATTTTGACAAATCTCGAGAAAATTAGTGATGCTAAATATTTATTATTGACAAAAGGTCAGTGGATGTAGAAGTATTTGACATTTATAACAATTTTTAATTCAAAAGCTTGTCCTGGCGTGCAGTGGTTATTAGTCATGGGCCTTTAAAAGCAAAGGCTCTGTTAGTCTGTCATTATCAGAATTAGAGAAATTCTATTTGGAAATCAGCAGAAGGTGGATTCTGTGTGAGCCCTGAGACATTTTGGCAAAGCTATTTAAAAGACAAAATGCCAGACTTGAGTAAATCCTTTGCTAACATACAGATATATATCTATATGGAAAAACTGAAAATCTTTAAAAACAATTCAGACAATAAAAGAAAAGAAAAAGAAAAAGAAAAGGAAGCATACATCTACAGCATTGAATGTGGACAGGACTGAGGCTTCAGCAGCCTACCAGTGACCTTCTGACTCTTGTGATGTGCACTGCCTACTGCAGGAGGGTGAGGGCCATTGCCTGAGTAGCTTTCTTCATGCATCACGGATGAACAGGGATCCCCGGCTGCAAACTCTGGCTCTTTGGAAACGCCAACGACCACGTTCCCAAACATTCATGTGGATACGATGGACTGTGTTTGCTGTAATGCATATCTAGCCATCAAAGGAGAAAGGACAGCTGGGGTTTGGAGGGGGGGGTTTTGGGGGGGTTTGTGGCATCAATACTGGATCCATATACTTTGTGTGGGTTTCTGTTTGTGGCTCTGCAGCAGGACATGTACAGTACGGCTAGATGGACAATAAACAAGCATTGCATTGTGGGACTTTTGATATAAAACAACAACCTGAGGACGTATGGCCAGTGTTGTGTGGTCATACCGTGTGTGTTCAGAAAGACCTACTTTATTTTCATCTAGAAAAAAAACAAAACAAGTTAATGGATGTTTTACACCCCAGAGGTTTACACTGATGGAGGCTTATTTATTGCTTTTCTGGTTTCCTTTGACTTTCTTTTTTTCTTTTTCTTTTTTTTTTACTTAGAAATGTAATGTTTTGCACGTGTGCCATGCAATTTTTCAGAGTTCCTGCGAGGGCAATTATTACTTCTCCTCTTTTTACTTAATTTATAAACCAACTGCATCTGCATTAGAGAATGCTGTAAACAAAGTGACACTAGTTTATTTAGCTATGCTTGCTAATATAGGCTATTTGTTTACCAGGGAAATTCTTTTTGTACTTTTTGTCGATAGGTTGTGTTGCAACCAGTTTTGGAATGATGTTTTGATTTTGTGCTTATGATTCAGCATAGAAAATGTTTTAAAAACAGTGCCATATCTTTGATGGAAATCCCACAGGTCCGAGAACATTGCGAGATGTTGGCCTGGCCGTCCAGCCGTAGAATGACGGAGTGGATTTTCATCTGCAAATAATGACTTACTGACACCTAATTTATTGCCACTGACGTATTTATTATTTAGGCACATTCAATGTAAAAGAAAGACTCTGAGAAGGAAATGATGGGGGGGAGGGGAGGGGTTGCTGGTGTAGGTGTGCGTAACTTTGGTGGGAATGAAGATTGATCTGGTCTCTGCTAATGAATGTCCCAGGGATTCATCAGTGAATATCTAATTAAAATCTCATTGATCAAAACCAATGTCCAATCTGACCATCGCCAAAGTGACATCATCATCATCATCAGCAGCAGCTTTTATTAGGGAGAAAAGGCCCTGAAAACAACCGGACTAGGGAACCAACACATATCAGAAAGCACACAATTTTCTCCAGGGGCAAATAAATAAATCATTTGAGTGACAGCTGTTCATCATCACTGCAGAAAAGCACAGCTTACCTTGAGGACCGTACCATCAGCATAATCTCTGCGTTAATCAAACACGAGGTGACACCGCAGTCTCCTATATGGTCTCCGGGAGATTAATCGTCCCCCTGTGGCAAAAATCTCACGCTGAATGAAAAGAATTCACTCGACTAAGATTGACATGCCGCAGTGTGCAGAGGGAACACCATGGCAACCGCGACAGAGCGCATGTAGAACCGTGGAAGATATGTAGCTTTTTATATTCATAGGGCTGAGGTAGTCCTATTTAAAGGTCCTCCACTGCAGATCCTCGCTGTCTCAGTCAGCACTGATATAAGACACTAAGACACATGTATCTCATCTTCTCTACATATATATGTATATATATATATATATATATATATACATATACTGTATAATTCATCTTCAGCTGGGGTGGGAAACTGACTGGTGTGGCAGACAAAAGGCTTCTATCTTGTTTTAAAGTTGTTCCCTGTGAACGAAAGGTCTTTCTGCTGCTGCTGCTGCTGCTGCTCTGTGTGAATCAGACAAATGAGCGACTCTGACAGTCTGATAGTACGGCCCCTGCATGACTGTGGATCTGTGGCTGCCGTGTGGAGATAGACCAGTGAGGGACAGTTCATTTGCAGTGTTTGCACTGGCACAATGGAGGGACATGCGCTTCGGACGGGCTTTCAGTCTGTCACAAAGAAAGCAGGACGGTGGAGTAAAAGGTGTCAAACAGAGATGACCCTGAATCTCTCTCTCTCTCTCTGTGTCCACTCGCCCTGACTCACTCGAAATGTGCCATTTCTTTTCTTCCCACTTTGCATCATTTAGTAGTTGTTTGAGAATTTTCAAAAGTTGATAAAAGTTGATAAAATACGACAAAAAAAAGTCTCAAGTGATAGTTTAAGGCTTATGTCAAGATTCTTTTCTGTATCTTGTTGCGTACTTTGTAGATAAAAAAAAAATCAAACAGTGGTTAAAAGCGTTGAAAGGCAAGGCATTCAGTGGCTGCAGTGTGTGTGTGTGTGTGTGTGTGTGCGAATGTGTGTGAAGGACGTTGTTTTATTTGTACAGAAGAATGTGTGACATGTTGTTTTCTTATGGACAAGGAGCAAACACCAACCAACCACACCCGTACCAGGATATTGGATTTGCGTTGGTGGGATAAAGGGACGGGGGGGTGTTGATGCTGTTCAATAAAAAACCTTTTTGAAAAAGACACAAAAGCCGTTGCTGTAATAGAAACTTTTTTTCAGTTAGTTTCTGCTTACTTTAATTTATTTTTGTACTGTGATGGAAAAATAAAATGCACTGATCGCTCTAGGTCATCACTCGTCTTTTTATGTCTCCTGTGTTTCACAGTCAAATAGGAAGATCCACAGTTGTACGCACCACACCACCAACGACACCATGTAGCCTCAGTGTGTTGACCAGAGGTTGACAGTTAACTGGAGCTTCACTCAATGCGTTATCCCTGATCCCTGAACCTGTAATCACACAAATTTCAAAACAAAAACCCTGTTTCTTTGCTTTAGATGTAAAACAGTAACAAACACAGGGCTTAGCACACTTGCCTTTGCAGCAAGAAGACCAGGGTTCACCACTTGGTTCGGAATAAGGGCGGAACAAGGGCCTTTCTGCATGGAGTTTGCATGTTCTCCCTGTGTGTGCATGGGTTTTCTCCGCGTTCTCCGGTACAAATAAAAATAGGGATTAGATGAATGAATAAATGAATAAATAGATAAAGTGGTAGAAGATGGATGGACATGAAATACAACTGCTATCTACAACAGAATGATTGTGAATTGAGAGCATCTTGTGGCCATTACCTAAAAGACACGACACAAACTCAAGTGTCCTTGTGGTTAAAAAGCTCAGCTCAATTGATTTTACCGACTGGTGTATTCCTCGTTCATTTTAAAGAGTAAATCTATGTGTATCCACTTGCTAAAGGTTCAGAATCCTTAAACTGTTGCTGAGCTCATGCAAATTGAAGCCTTGAGATTTGTGATTTTGGCACCTGGGTGGACAATCCCCAGGTGACAGCTGTCAGTCACACTGGTCTCCACTTACTGTGTAAGTGCTATACTTTTGGGAACATCGTGACATCATACTCGAAACTATAGCGATTGATCACATAAACTAAATAGGTAAATTATCACAACAAAACTATTGGTGAGCAAAACTGTAGTTAGTATAACTTTAACTTCCAAGTTTGTATAAAGGACAAAATTAAATTATCTGGATAAAATATTGTTAATTGGATAAACTAAAACCAAAACCTCACTTGGGCTCATAATTTAAGTTTACAGTGATATAGCCTCATTTTTCCATGGACAAATAACTTGTTTTTGCAACTATCCAGTAGCTGGCGGCTATTCAATATAGTCTTACTTGCGGTTTAGCCTCAGGCCGCTAATCTAAAGACTCCATTTGTTTTTTATAAATAGTCGGGAGTGGATGTATACCTGCTGTTTTGGAAGTCTCCCAAATGGATTTGTTGTGGTCAGGTCACTCCTTGCAAATCACTTCCTGCACATTAACGCCCATTTCTTTGACTACAAGGTTCAGTCTTACTTATTCACTGGAAAAAAGGGGAGTCGCCTGACTCTCTGCAGCAGACAGGCATTCATCAGCCAGCGGATGATGAACCTCTGCCGAAAGAGCAGGTGATGGCTGACACGGTGGATGTGGGGAAGCGGTGTTGTCACGCTGACTGCAAGGGTTCGAGGCGCCTCTGTGTCACATAATGAAACAGCTGGCAGTGGGTGGATTAACCTTCAAGGTCTCCCCAGATACTGACACATCACACATTCGAGTCACCATAACATGACAGGGAGATTGTTGACGTAGAAACCACACACACAGAGTACAAAATGTGAAGCAAATAAATTTATTAATAAAAAGATTAATTCATTTTTTGTTCATTATGGATCATCTTGGAAATGCATCATCTGCATTTATACAGAATATATGTGCACTAAACAGTATAGGAACAGTTCCCTTTAGACTTGGCCCGAGTATTACAGTATATTCATGGTTGGTAGTAGTGAAATATTACACAAAATATTCAAATATAACCTTAACATAAAATTAGGCACATACTGATGGAATGCTGAATACATACACATTTAGACGATGTTGCCGCTTCAAGCTACAGAATAAATTATAAAAGAAAACAGGGTGTGTTACTCTTTGGCCAACATGGAGGTTTGATAATAAGAGTCTTAGTGTGTTAGTCCAAGAAATAAAAAGTACTGAAAACTATAGTGGAGAGCAAAGGGAAGAATTGTGTTCTTCCCTTTGGCACAAACCCCTATAGTGTTACCATTCCTAATGGAAATGACATCAATTACACTGTGGTCAAGCTGATCATCGACACAACAGAACAGTAATTACAACAAAAACTAACTCATTAAATGACCAGTCTGGTGATGTTCCACAACAAAACTCATAAAAGACCAAACCAACAATGAACAGGTCCTACTGAGAAGTGTGGATATATACATATATATATATATATATATATATATATATATATATATATATATATATATAAATATATACATATATATAAATATATACATATATATATATATAAATATATACATATATATATATATATGTACACAAATTGCGCAATATAGAACAATGCAGGTTTTGGTCTTAACATGGGATTTGTTTACAATAAGAGCTGCATCTTTACCAGAACCACAGTATTGACATTCCCGGTGAACATAATCTGCTTTGTCTTTGTCTTTTGTTGCTGCGTGATAGTCCCATTGTGTGATCTGTTCTGTTACTATGTCTATTTTCCTTTTCCATTTCCAATTCCATGCCTCCTGGGCACAGGAGAGCGAGCAGAAAACAAACAAAACAAAAACAGAAAAAAAACCTTCGCTGCCCTGCAGCACGATACACTCGGCCCAGGTGGGCGAGGAGCCAAGTGATTTGACAGGGGAGAGGAAAAAGGATGGAGGGGAGAGGAAAAAGACGGCAGAGGGAGTGGAGGAGAGGAGGCCAAGCGAGGCTTTTGCTCACCAACCTCCCTTTGCCTTAAGATAGCCCAGAGAGAAGCACTGAAGTGAGAAGTGACATCGAGTCCATCCTAATGATGAGCGGTGAATAGCCGAGCAGTGGAGGAGAGGAGAAGCCCTGTGGGAGATTACCATGCTGAAGGATATGGAGAGCGACAGTGGCATAGTCCACATACACACACTCAGCGTGAGCCGCTGCACCTAAGCTGCGATGAAAACTGTGTATTAATGCTCCCAATGTCACTTCCTTAATCCACACGATGAATACGCCCCAAAATTGCGAAGTGCCTTATCACACAACACGCCGAGGTCGTCCAACCGCAGAGCTGCGAGGTACAGTGGAGATTTGCTTCTTCAAAGGATGAGAGGGTTAGCTAATTAAGATAAACGACCGGTTCAGACGACACTCGGGCACAATTACAAGAGGGCTGTGCCGCCACGGATAGAGTGACCGCTAACAAGTTTGAAGTTAAGGTCACAAGAGTGTCCCGGCTTCTTCAACTAGGCCAAGCGCAGAGGGAGCCCGGATTCACACACTGTGAGAAAGTGTTCTCTGCACTTAACATAGAGACAATACTGTGCCTGTGGGAAAGAAGGTGACACACAGTTGGGTTTTAACTTCCATGTCGTTATGATGGCACTCGAATAAAGTCATCACTCTATGCATCAATTCAATCCATCAAGAAAGACTGTAGTTTAGGGGTCTCAGTGTCTTGTCTGATCAGGATGGGAGCCGGTGACGTGAAAAAAATCCAACTTTTTGAGGGAAAAATTATATCACAACATTCCTTAATAATATTGCAAAAATGTTTTTTGTTTATATTTTGCAGAATTTCAAAATAAAAGTGAAATATTCACGATAAACGTGATGCAAAATGAGTCTGTAAATAAAAAAAAGAGACAGAAATAAGTCATTGTAACTTGATATTAAGCGAAGGTCCGGTGTGTGTCATTAGTGAAAGAAATGAACGATGCTGTAGAAACATGGTGGCCTATTTATGATGGCAGCCTGCGTAATGAAAGGCCTTTGTCTAAAATGTACATAAATGGCTGATTCTTTATTTTTAAAGCAATTGTACACTTGTGGAGGACTGGACTGATCAGAAAATAACATCAAATAAAACAAAACACTAGATTAGATACTAAAATTGTTTTCCGATCTGAAAAAAATGTGTCTAAACTCAGGACACTGACGAATGAAAGCAGTGAAAACACAGCTCGTGCAAACAGTGCAAACCGAACTGAGCGATCGCGACGTGGATCAGTGTGATTTGGCCGCATAAAAGTGAAGGGAGATCAGACGCGCACCGCCTTCCCCCGACAGTCCAGCATTCACACGAAAAGTCATTCCCACCATTAGACGAGAAGGTAAAGTAGGACAGCAGTCTGATTACAGACTCCTCCGTCGTCTCCCTCGTCACTCTGGACACTGGCCAGGCTCCCAGTCGCTGCAGCGAGAAGACAACTGAGAGCACTAATCCACACACACACTCACATGAAGCAGATATTTGTAGAGGAGAAGACTATCTCAAAGGACTGAGGGCCACGACAAGTCGTTCGGCTATTCACTTGACAAAATGAGACAACCTGACAGCAAATGAGACCTAGTTCAGGGCCCGGGATTTAACGTGGGATTATACAGTACTGGCCAGCAACACTTTGTTGCTCAGCGAAAGCGTTAAGACTTACATTTGAGAAGATTTATGAACCAAAAATAGCGAAAGCTTTGGTTATCATATTCATACACGTCTTCTTCCTCTGCACATGAAATGCAGTGTAGCTGCTGCTGAGTAAACACATAGTTGTGATCTTGTGCTGCTTTTTGTTATAGTGTTATAAAAAGTAAAAGAGAATATAAGATGCAAGGATTTAAATTAACAAAATTTAGCACTTTGTATGTTACAGGCTGTGATGTTCCGGATATGCTCAACACATCCGACTTAACATCCTGTGACTGAAAACAGTGACTTGGATGTTTCCATACGTGACTGTAAACATTTAATAAGCTATATTCCTCTCATTTACTACTTTGGTCTTTGACATTATTATTCCTTAGAATATAATTTACAACCACTGTTTTCTTCTTTTACTTTAAAGCAAATTGATTGAACATTTCTCATATATATCCTAATTTTTTTAGGGTTTCACTTCTGTTGCTGCTGAATTGCGTGGGAATAACGATTCCGGCAAAACCTTTACATTTAATTTGTGCAATTATGCAACAGAAGATGCAATATCTGCAGTATCTGCGATATCTTCTCTAACCCTGACAATAATCAATCCACTAAACTCTATATTGCACATAGCAAATCATTTTGGGGTTGAAAAAGAAGAGCATCACTTGATGGATGATCTTGTAGTGCATTATATTCAGCTATGACGATTTTGCATGTAAGCAAATTGTACACTTAATTTTCAACGTAATATTGCAAAGAAATTATATTAATAAAAGGTTAATTTTGGCATGGCTTAGCAATTTGAAGATTCAAATACTCTCAATCCTCCTTCAGAGCCGCTGTGATGATGCCACATCATCAGCAGCTCTGCAAAAAAAAAAACAACAAGACATGAACCCGACGTAGTGATTCATCAATTATGATTCTGGCCTGGTTTGGAATCAGCTGCCACTGTTTTTTCGACCCATTTCAGTTTCCAGGAACAGCCAGGATGTAACCAGATCGGCTCTTGGTGAAGTCCGGCTGTGACTGGTTGATCTTGGGTTCGACGATGACCGTGCACTTCCTCCCGTTCATGCTGCACTGGATGGGACTCACGATGTTCACCTGCAGCTTCCTCTTCTCGCTGCAGAGACGACACAAGATCACGGAAGAAAAAAAAGGAAACGTTGAGCAGGTGTTAAGATTGGAACTTCCACATTAATGTATGGTATAATTCATGTTTATTCCATGTGTTTACACCCTTATTACCCTCTTAACAAATCACACCTCAACTACGTGGATTCACATGACACTCAGTCATTGCTTATTCACGAGAATATACTGTATGTAGATGCGTGAGTGTCAACATGTGTGCCTGAGAGGAAGTATGAGAGGTTGTTTAGGCCATAAATCATACTTGCTCTCATACACAGCGGCATCATCTCACAAAAAAACCCCATAACTCTTTACTTCATGCAGCACTACTGAGCTGTTAACGGTCTCTGGGCCATAAATCAGACCTGATCAATGTTCAGTCACACATGCAGTATATCTTTGCCTGGAGTATCGCGAGAATGCAAATGATTGTGCATATATTTCATGAGACAAAATGAAAAATATGAATATGTGTACTTTGCATAACAGATATAACTGTTATAACGGGTATGGGTGCAGAATAATACATTGCTTCGATATGCACCTAATGAAAGTAACACAAAAACCGCAGTATCATACAATTTGCAATGACACAGAGAGAGATTAATCAAGACAAACATCAACCACTAAAACTAATGTTTCTGTTTAGGAATGCAAGAAAATAACTATAATTTGACATCTTATTCAAGAAATAAAAATGTGCTTTACTATTATATATATATATATATATATATATATGTACATATATATATAAATATACATACATATATGTATATACAAACACAAGAGCTGCCCAATATTGTCAAAAAGTCATATTGTGATTATTTTTGCCAGACCCTGCAACTGCAATAGGATTCATAATTACAACTTACTTTAGCATCTTAATGAAAAAGATGAAAAAATTAGAAGAACAAAACATACTATTATTATTTTTATTATTTTTCAAGAGAGAGGAAAACTCAAGAACAAGACTTTATCCTCTGGTCAGAGAGCTTTGGACACAGGTTCACCGTTTCCTTCCTTCCTTGTCCTTGGCTGAAATCTCACATTTATTTTAACGATGTGAGAGTGGGGATCCATCTCCTCAACTTACTTACACAAGGAAGCGCATTACCCACTCATTAAAAGTATTAAGTGGGAAATGCTCGGCTCCTAATTGGTTTACAGACTCACTGATAGTCGGTAGCTGCAGTGTGTAGTTTGTACGAGGGTATGTGCAAAATTATGAAGCTGCAGATACGCAAAAAAACCCATACAGCGCCTGTGTTCACATGTGTATGTGTAGAGACTTAAGAACATTATGATGAATTACAGGAGAACTCATGCCGGAGAGCGGTTGAAGGAATGATCCATATAGTGCTGCCGGGCAGCAGCACAACAGTGGATTGGCTTTTAGTGCCCGTCACATCTAGTTAGAGCGTTTCTGTGTGAATGGGTGCTTTGCTTCATTTGCTCTTAAACAGGATCGATGACGGGAATCAAAGAGTGCGAGAAAAACCGGCATTAACTGTGAGGCCGTCTTTCAGAGGGAGAATGTAACATAATCTAAATGGGAAAGGGAGCGAGACGATGATGTGCCATAATCGTGCTCCAGCTGGGGTGGGGGCGGGGTTTAATGTAAATGTAGAAGTGGTCCAGAGAGGAGGGGCGGCGATGGGAAGCTAAAAGCACAACAGACATCCCCTTCCTCTGTAGTCCTGGCTGTGACACACTTTTCTCACTGACACAGTTAAAACGACAACGGCTGCGTCATTTTTCAAACACTCCCATCATCCGCAGCTCCTCTTCGATTGAAACAAAGCCACCCGTCTGTGTCCCTCACCTCTAAACCTGGTCATGAAACAGGTAAAGCTGACACATTGCACAACAATAAGTCATAAACAAGGAGAAAAAAAAAGGAGAAAAGCTGCTGCTGCTGCCCACGCTGCACGCCTCTGCAGTGTGTGTGTGTGCGCAGCTCTGCATCACAGCTTAGGAAGTGAGTTGAAATACTCGGGTAGCGCTGATGATGGTTTCCACGGCAACCCCCTTAGTGAACTAACCTCTCCCATCTGTCATGGCTGCCAGCCAGCCGATGGTACCGTTACTCTTTCTGTGTGTCCGTCTCTCGTCATGTGAAAACAACAGCGGGAACACTGGGTTTGGCTCACAAACACAGGAATATGATCACAAATAGAGTGTGTGTATACAGTACAATCGCATACGCATGCAAACGCACACACTCGCTGTCAGAAGACACACTTGTTCCTTGGGGCGCAGCTTTTGTCCACAGTTGTCAAGTGCATAGCATGTTGTGACACTTGTCCCTTTAGGACAGCGTTTGACAGGTAGACACACAAACATGCACGCCTCTGCAGAGCCAATACTAAGTACACCTCGCTTATGCATCGGCGCCGGCGCCACAGTGCTACATTGGCATTTCAATAAAATCCCAGAGAAGGTGTCATCTGAGAGTAGAGAAACAAGATCAGTTGAGTCTTAAGGTCAGTGGATGGCCTTTCCATCCGCAGCTGGTCTGAGCCATGCAGTCAGAGCCCCGAGGGCAGACTTTGTCCTTCACTGTGTGGCCTGGATCGGCCTGGAAAAATCGATTCTTTCCTTTGCCCTTAATAGCATGTAAGTCCAAGCTCACTTTATCCCCAAAAGAGTTTTGCCCGTCTTTGGAGGAAAAGAGGTGGAAGAGGGCGAACAAGGTGAATCTAAAAGTGGTGAAAAAAGAAAAAGAGGTTCTGCAGAAAATGAAGAACATGCAGTAAGTGCAAATTTTGTTGCGGCGAAAAAGGCATCAGCGTGATTTAAGTGTGGTAAAAAGAGAGTTAGGGGGGAAAGAGGTAGGAACAATGATTCAGGCTATTTTGGGGCTGAGGAGCCAGGATTACCTTCAGTCTATGAAGCCATCCAGTACCACATCTGAGTCATCCCTCTAATAGTGTACCTGGCTCTTCCCCAAGCCCTCTGCTGCTGAAAAATATATGAGTGCTGCAGGTTGGATGGGGGGGGAGAGATGGAGGAGTACCACGCTGCAAAGCTGACTTGCTTTAAAGATTAGTGATTTGAGGATTTGATCAAAGTTTCCTCGCTTCAAATGGCGAGACAGCCATTTTCTAAAAGTCTGTCGGTGTCTCTTTCTTTGTCTGTTCTTAACATAATCCTATTCAATCATGGGGACAAACGACGGGAGGTGATATTTGCATCTGTGCGAGGTGAACCGAGGACAGAAGGAATGAAATGGTCACAAAACAGATAAAAAAAAAAGTAGGAGACCAGTGATGTTTAGATTCCAGCAATAGGTCCATATGTCTCAAAGACCCGGTGCTCCTCCTCCTCCTCCACCTCCTCCTCTCACACAGTTCTGACCAGGTGCTGCAACTTAATTTCAATAAAAAAACAAACAAAAGGAAACTACAGTGTCCATACATTCATATTTTAGTTTGTGGGACCACACTGAAATCAAGAGGGAAATAAGAGAAAAAAAACATGTGCATTTGTGTGTGTGTGTGTGTCAGCCTTTACGAAGATTTAACAAAGGCTCTTCTCCACACATTATGAACATGTTGTTGTCAGCCACAGCAGGAGCACATGTGAGCTTTTAAAAAACAGCACGCTGTTGGTTCATTTACAGTTGAATTGCTTTAAATAATCAGTATTTTCAAACAAATAGAGAAAGCATTAATGCTCGTACGTCAGTCGATGGGTGAAGGGTTTGCTCTTAATTTAGACAGAGTGGAGGATGCTACAGGGAATAATAACAATAACAATAATGATAAAACGATCTCTCCTGAGTTGAATACACCAATGTGGGCTTTTTCGGAAACATTTGGGGTATAATTAAGTGAGTTCATCAATAAATCAGAACCTTCATATCAAAACGATGATGTAATGAAGACGCAAAGATGTCTGACACAGTTATTTCACAATTGCATGACTGAATATTTGAGATGATCAGAATATTCATCTTCATGTCATCGTTAAATGGCAAAACCCAAGATTCAGTACCACTATAGTATTTTAACTTGTATAATTCAATCACCTGAGCATTAAGATAAAAAAAGTGAAGAGAGGATGTGTTTTTGTCTTCTCCCACACATTCACCCTCTTGACTTTATGGATCTGCATTTTAACACCAGACCTGACACAGCACATCTTCCTTTCACTGTCACACACTCCCACCTGCCCGCCCCCCTCGCCGCCTCTGTCTCACATGGCTGCACGTGCTTAAGTGTGCTGCGTTCACGCTACAGAGGAAATGGAAAGACACACGCCAAGCATGGTGTCAATCACACAGGAAATGCTCCTGGAGGGTGTAAGTGTAATGACTGTCCACAGGCTAACGTCAGTGCAGTTCTATCACTAGCATTGCTGCACAGTTGTACATGATTTACTAATGTTCCAGCTCCAGAGAGCGAGACAATGCAGATGTTCTTAGAAGAAGATTTTTTCGATTATCTATTTGAAGAATGATACAGAAGTTTTTACTCAAAATTAAAAAAAAGGCTTAATATTGCAAGAGTTTGGACATAAAATTAGTGAAACATCGGCAGATTATTTCTGCATTAGGAGGCTTCCTTATCCTTTTTTTTAACCTGACTTTTAATCAATTAGAATTTCACTTTCATGCTGAAAAAAATTCATCTAAAACTTTTTTTATTCTCAAAAGCATATAAATGGCTTATGTATGGGCTCTTAATGTGCTTTCCTGGGTGTTTCACTGTGTGTTTTTATCGCTCTTGCCATGTAGCACTTTGAGGCTTATTATTATATCAAATGTAGTCGTTTTAAATGTGTGATATAAATAAAATGCATTATTATCTCACTCAGTGGTTATTGCGTTAGACAACACAAAACTACAGGAAAAAAGACATTTTATAATCTAGGTCCAATGGAGAACGGAAAACCTTTTGGAAATAATTAAGATTTATTTTAGAATTGACTGAGAATGACTAAGATAACTGAGAATCTTAACAATTATAACAAATGATGCCATGGGCAGCCTTTTGCTTGCAGTGTTTACTGAGGTACAGAACAGTAGAGCAGGTCCAGGTAAGGACATCTCCTTTTATATCAGCTTGCTGCCTCCCCTCTCCCTGTGTATCTCCACCTCTCAGCTGTTATCTTTTCTACTTGCTGCAGACAAAAGAGCTGTACTCACAACAGGAGAGCTTAACAAGTAGGCCATTAAATAGACTAGCAGAGGGGAAATGCACTGACAGCAAAAATGGTATTGATTAAAATGTGTATGGAGGGGGTAAAAAAAAAGATATAAAAAGAAAGAACAAAAAGGGTGGGGCGGTCGGTTCTTAGTATACATAGAGAAGTGGAGTTCAGAGGTGAAGCTGCCAAGTGAGTCTTACATCAAAGCAAAGCAGTCCACACACAGTTGCTGAGCATCAGTCCTGCTCCAGGGCTTTGCACAAGCCAGACAAAGAGAGTGGTGATAAACTGTGCCAAAGTGGCCACTGGTTTACATTGTAAACCAATTTTCCATCACTGCCGTATATACAGTATCAGTGCACGGCAGTGCCTCAAGATACATTTGCCTTTATTAACGTGATTAACTCAATTAAGGCTCCACTTGAAGTGTGGCAACATATGAACAGTAAAAACAGGTTTAAATCAGGCCTCCTTGTTAATATTCCCACATAGTACTTCTCTTTCTTTCTGCACAGTAAGCGAGATGTGGGAATGCTGCAGTGAAGAAATAGAGTTGCTGACTACAAGTGTCTCCAATAACAGAAATGTACATTCATATAAATATCGATCTTCACTATGTGATTAAATTACACTTTAATAGTGACAATTAAAGCAGCTGATAACCGGTGGATGGTATGACATGTTTTCCTTACAACTCTTTGCAAGGAGAGAAAATGGAGTGGGCTACAACATGCGCGTTGACCACATGGCATCTGGAGATACACTCTCCCCCATTTCCCTAGGGTGAGCGGGTGAGTGACGGCTATCAATAACCACCACTTGTGCAAGCTGTTGTGTTCGGAGACGCCTTGGTTAAAGAAAAGACAGCCTCGTCACCTCTACATCACCCTGTTTAAGTGATCAGCGGGACATGAAACAGAACCGGAAATGTACGGAGCAAACACGCTTGTCTCTGGGGGACACTGCAGTCGCAGCACAGATGGTGGAAATGGTCCCACACTGGCGAGTCACAAAAGCCAAACAGTGGGAGGGTTACACAAGTGTGTAGGTCAACCCACTTCTGAATCCTACCATTGTTCTTCTCTCTATACCATGAAACTACTGAGTCAAACGTTACTCAGTGATCAGTCGGACCCTCTAACCATGTCAAGCATGAGTAAGGGTTGGCTTGAAAACATGTCGTGTAACTTAATAAGCTGGCACACAGTGAGTCAAACACACAGAGACAAAGACAGGCAGCCTTAATTAGTTGCTCATTACCGAAGGGAGACCACTCACTTTTCTAGTGTCTGCGCCTCCAATTCTGTTCATTAAAGCCAATCAATGTGTCAATCAAAGGATCATCTATTCTCTTCTGCTGACATGCTGCTTCTGTGGTGGGAAGGTTTGAAGATGGAGAATCAATCAGTTTCACTGTGGTTTTAAGGATAAAGTCTTAAAAGTGAAACCTCTACACAAACGACTTCTATTATTTTTACTTTATTGACATATACGGTGTATTTTATAATTATTAAAAAAGAATATGTATAGCTGTATGAGACGTCTGAGCAGACTGAAGAATTTTAAGTCCTTTATGCTTCTGAACTCCTCTGTGCTTACCTGACACACATGTTTTACCATTTGTTGGATCTACATAATGAGCTGATATATGTCTATCGTAGGTCAGTGAGGTTGATTTACTCTGGGACATTAGAGGGAAGGACAAAGGCAAAGGCAGACATTAAAGGACATGGGAGGCTGCAGAAGTTGGTTTTGCAGCACAAGATGAATGAGAGGTGCATTGACTAAAGTGATGTGAAGAAGATGAAGTATGGGTGTGAAGAAAGGTGAAGGGACGGGGAGAAGACGGAAGGGGGGACACGCGAAATAAAGCTTGATGAAAAAACATAAGGTGGGGCAGATTAATGGCAGGTGGGAAATGAAGAAAGGAGGCGGGGACGGGAGCTGAATGAAGGATGGGCAGGAGAACGAAGGAGCAGGGGCAGGGAGAAAAGGAAAGGCATAAGGGTGAAGGAGGGCGGAGAGAGTGGTATAAGGCCAATCATAAGTGGTCTGACAATGGAAGATGGTATGCCGCTGTTGCTGGGTGGAACATGTGTGTTTGGGGGTTGGGGGTGGGGACTGTGGGGCAAATGTAGAGGTCAATGATGAGATGGAGTCTATGCTATAGCAAGGCTCAAACTGAAGCATCTTAACTGTACGGCACTTAACTGATACTTTTATCCACAGTGACAGACGGATGCTATACTATTGTAAGTGATGATATGTGTGTATATATATATATATATATATATATATATATATATATATATACATACACACATATGTATATATTATCATGGGAATACAGAGGCAGTCTCTTTGCAAGTGAGTGGCCAAGCAGCAGCTAACAGATGACCTTATATATAAGGCTTATATACAAGACATTTGCATGTGTGTGTGTGTGTGTGTGTGTGTGTATATGGAGATAAAGTAACATAGGCAAGGTTGAGAGGACGAGGGAGAGGACGAGGGATGGTGATTATATTGGATAATGGATGTTGAAGATGGAGCTGCTTGGCAGGAGTAAAAAAAATAAATAAAAGGAGGAAAACCACAGAGAAGGAGATTATGGATGTTGTTAAGGAGGACATGAGGACATGTGAGGTATCACAGAAGAGGGGATAGGGCAAGATGGAGGCAAATGATCTGCTGTGGTGACCGTCTAAATTGGAGAAGCCGACAGAAGATGCATACTGTCGATAAATCCTACAAAAAAGATGAGGTCTTAAATTAATGGTGTGACAGCAGGAGGCAAATTTGGAGGGAGCCTTTCAAGTTAATTGCACTTGCTATGTGTTTGTGATTGGTGTTCAAAAACAGAAGCTAATTAACAGCAGGGGACAGTGTTTAAATGTATTTTTGTACTGTACAGCCATTCAGAGCAGAACGCTTTGATAAACACAATTTAAAAAAGCAGTTTCTGAATGAAATATAAATGCTAATGAAGTGACAGCATTCCAAATACACTTCAGAGGCAGAGGGAATTCCACGCAAACTGTGTAAACTTTAGATACAAACAACTCTTATCTCAGACAGCATTTAAATGAGGCTTAAATGTCTTTTTTTCTGAGTATTGGATCTGTCAACGGGTCAAAGCTAAATTAGAAGGCTTCATTGTGAAAAGTGCTGTGAAAAGAGCTGTTTTTTTTTAGCTCTATCAGTAAAATGTCTTGAAATGAAAATGGAGAAATAATGTTCATCAAAATGTCTTCGATCCTAAAGTGATGTCTTCACACGGCTTGGTTTGGTCCATGGATTGTCAAGTTAATTCAGTAAAACAACTGATCCAGTGCTTTTGTTGACTCCTCATGTCATTTTATCCCCAATTCACAAAGTGTTCTTTATCCCTGACACATTCACATGGATGCATTTTTGTGCCAGTGTTTGACATTAGAAAAATGTATTGTGCCTCATTCCCACTGGTCAAAAATCCCACTTAATCCCAAGTTTAAATGGGGTTTTGACCAGTATGAATACGTTTAATCGGAATTCACACTTGAGTCAAATTATCCGCCAATGCGCGCAGGCTTTTATTGGCTATGAATCCAAATGATATTAATGAGAACATAAGACCTGGGTGAGCTAATCCTTCTTCGTCTGCTTAATTTTTGGAAGCGATCAAATTCTGCCATCAGTTCCAGCTTAACACTAAGATGCCCATTCATAATCAGGAAATTAGCGTAGCTGGTAGCTATGAATCTTTTAGTGAACATTGTTTCACTAAAACATTGTTTTAGTGAAAACTGTGGTAAAAGTTACAAAAAACAACTTTAACATGATCAACACCAGAATGCAGACCAACCACAGGCAATGGGAATGATAAATGTTTGTTTTTGGTCTGTTTACCTGACTTTAGTGCAAAAGAGGCTTTAGTAAGATCATCACTTTTGACAAATTAACATACACTGCAAAGTGTGTTTGTCCTTGGTGTAGCACATGGTGACAGAAAGATTGCTCGGTATTAAAGGTCTCTGCAGAGGAAAAGTAGGTCAGAGTAACTCATATTCTCAGAAATCCTGGACACATACTACACCTTTTCACTTAAACAGTCAGAAAAGAAGAGTCTAATATTGCGGTCATAAACACAGACATGCAGACACACACACACACACAAATTGGCCTGGCCACTTGGCATCTATAACTCCATCCACAACCAGCCTCCTCCCTCAGGCTGCAGCACCGTGCCAATGAGACAAGCCGGCCTCCACACTGTCCCACATAACAAGGACTCCAAGTGTGCGTCTAAGTCTCATTTATGTGTGCAGGAGAATTTGGGAACTTGGGACTTGGGAGAATTGGAAGTTATACAACAACAATGCACAAAGATTATCCTTCAAGACCCTTTGGCAACCAAAAGGGAGGCAGCATCTAATTCTTCTTCTTAAACAATAAACTACTGCGAATAAATAAACAACACTTTTTTGATACATGAGAGGCAAAATCTTAAAATGTGGAATGTTGTGTAAACACATGCACCTGTAGAATACATTTGCATACAGAAAAAAAATCTTTAAAACTTGATGAATCAAATAATAAGTAGCATGGGAGCCGTCTTCACCCTTGAGAGTGATTTTACATCTGGCAGATGCACACACAAATATTTTAGGATGTTTATAATAAATACTATGATGAATCATTTTTGAACGGTCTGTTAAGCTCTTTCTCTCTGATACACATTTCCATCCCTCTCCTGTTTTTCCTGCTCTCTACTCCATTGTTTTGTTAGCATGTAGCTCTGTCTCTATTCCTCTGTCTGTGGTCTGGGGCGAGATGTGCCATTATTATCTCCAGCCAACAGGGTTATTAATGGATGGCATATGTATCAGACATGCATGGATCCAGTGGTTGCCATGGGAACTGCAGCCGCAGCACCACAGAGAGGAGAGAGAGGAGAAGAGAGAGGGAGGGAGGAGGATGGAGAGAAGTGGAATGTGAAGTGAAAAACAGGTGGGGGAGGGGGAGGAATAGCAGTGGGACGGGTGATGGATGGAGAAAAAAGGGAATAGAGACGGAGGGATGGAGGGAAAGAGGAGTAGAAAGAAGCCCACTTCTATCAAGTCTGAAATATTTGATTCAGCAGAAAGGGGTGACCTTGGTGAGGGAGACAAAGGCAGCTCGGCTTTCCCTCTCTCTGTTTTTGTCATCACTTCTCTCTGCCACCCTCCCTGTCATCGCCTTTTTGTCTCACTGTTATAAATAATGTTAGCTTCATCTCCAGATGAACAAAAAAATGCACTTTGACACATTTATTCAACTACAGTCTTTATTCTTAAACACGTACTAGCCTCTGCAACTAAAACACTCAACAAATCGGATACTTTCTGTGAAAGAAAGATACATGATGTGCTGCAAATCACATGCTCTTTACATTAGTGCAATTACATTTTCTTTTAATCTTTTACTGCCATTCTGTTCATCTCACTCATCTTTTTAACAGGTATGGGCACCAGCCCTCACATCCTGCTCCTTTGTTTTTGCGTAATTACTTTATGGTCAAGCCCTAGACTGTTTATAAGTGGATGCGGTCTTCCACTTAACTGGTTAAAGCTAACCAGGAAGTACAAATATACTGAACAGCCACCTGGGGGAAACTCCCGACATGATTTACAACGTCAGTAAAGACTTTCATTAGGAGTCAATGGTCTCAGTTGGTAGTTTCAGCTCTCAGTTTTGTAAATGAGGTTCATTATCTTCCCATTTAGAGAAAAATAGACAATTAACGATCACATGAGTGGACCCCCATTTGAATGACAGCTGCTATTGCCCAAGATAGGTGCCTGGTTGTAGGTGGTCTCTAAATTCTGGATTAAAACCTAAGTCAAATAGTGAATCTTGATGAGTTCAGATTCTTATAGGTGACGTCTTGACTTCATACACCTAAACGTGTCACTGTGGAGAAACACAACGGTTTCAAACGACACAAATGAGTAAACTTCACTGACATGTCTCATGGCCATGTATCACTATTGCAGACTAACGTGATTCTGGATAGGTCATCTGAACCAGGAACGCACAGGCTGATCAATACGACAGATCTCATACTCCACGTCTTTTTACTCCTCCCATCTCCCCGTTTTTTTCCAGACTTTTTCTCCCACAATCCTTCAGTTTTTCATCCTGTTTTTTGTTCACCGACCAAGGACTCCGCGCTCCCACAAATCCAATCCGCTTGGCAGCGACAGAGACATGGGGCTAAATGTTTTGGGTCCTCAGAGAAGAGGGCAGGAGTAAGGGCATAAACAGTGTACCACAGATCGATAAAAGACTGTGCACTGCACACTAATGCTGACTCATGGCGTAGGATGGGAAAGGGGGGAGGAGAAGGGGAAAGAGAGGAAGAATGAGAGCGAGTGGGAGGTAAAAGGACAAGTGGTGGTGGTGAAGGTTGGAAGAGAGTAAGAAAGAGAAATTATGAATGGACATAGTCGTGTTTGAAGACAGATATGAGGGTGGTAAATGTGTACACATCTATCTCTGAGATGGATCTGGACAGTTTAGGTTGGGCTGAGGAGGAAGGGAGAGAAACTAAGACAAATGTCACGCTGACATCAATTCTTAACCTCGAGAATAAACCATCGGCGGCTGTGACAAATGAGTATTTTCTTTATCGATTAATCCATTAATCCAGAGTTTCCCCAAAACACTGGCGACGGAAAATCTTCACAGACCCGCAGTTTTGATTCAGACAGATTTATCTAAGCAACAGTTAGTCATGGATTCCCACTAAACTTCTTCTTATGACGCAGCCCATATATTGAAATCTAGTGGATCATCAACTCCCAAAAAGTAATTTTCAATATAAAGAGAAAAATAGCAAAATGGAAGATGTATTTGTACATCTTCCATTTAAATTCTGAACATATAATAACTGAGTTTAGCGTCGTTGTATGAAAAGGATTTGCACAGTAAGACCGTTCTTTATAAAATGTGTCCCCATTAAATGCTACGTTTATCTGCTTGTTAAAGCGGCATCCGTCTTTTTTTGATTCAACAAAAGTCAAAGAGGACATTGGCCGAGGGCTAATAACTTCCTGTCAATGACTCCCATCACACACACACACACACCCACATACAAGCAATCAGTCACTGTGGACACTGTCAGCAGTGGTAGGTAGCAGTCGGTGGAACCAAAGTCAAGCTGTTGCTACAGAAACAATCCACAGAGCTTTTTTAAGAAAAACCAATTTCAGCTGCTTACACAACGCACAAAATTACAATGACAGGAAGACAGTGGAGATTATGAGATCTTGGGATTTATAGCTGTCATAGGACGGCTCAGAGAAAAAGAGTAAACACATTTTGCACAGCGGCATGATCTAAACACATTTATAGAATAAGTATTTTATTATTAGTAGTAGTAGAAGAAGTTTGCCATCTGAGAATTGAGGATGTGGTGGGACATTTCCACATTTAACTTTTCAGATCTCAATGGGAAAGGTGTGATGTAGGAAAGACTGCAGCAAAAGAATTACTATGAGCAAAGTAAGACAAATGAATGAGAAGACATTTCAAAAAAATTATAAAAGATGAAGTAAAACTGCCTATTCAACTCATAACAACTCCTCCAACCTCTGATTGCCCTCTGGGCATCATTCAGCCAGTCTACTGTAGCATGGGTAAAACATCTTGCTTCAGGGCACAGCAGATTCCTCTTCATCTGAAATCACAGCTTCCATTTCTATTTCATTCACGGTTTGGTCGTTAACAGAGAAACCAGCTACAAAACACTATGCACCCACACATTCATGTCATACTGATGGGTATAATGACAGGTCATAGTCTATAATTCTTCTACTACTTATTATTATGATATATTCATTTGTATTTAAGAGCTAAAATAAGTAACTTTGCATGGGATTTTAATGTGAAATATGTATGTAGTGATAAGTCAGCAGTTATTTTATGGAATAAAAAGGTGGAAGAAGTCATTAAATATTAGTGAATGAAACCAGGAACATTAGTCTGTCAATGCATTATTGAAACATGACTCTTGCACTGATGGATCTATTTGAGCTGCATGATTTCTTTACCTTTATTTCATCAATGGGTCGATATGCAGAAAGCAACCACAGTGAATTAAACAGAAAATCAGTTAAAGCATACATAAAATAATCTCGGTACATTTAGAATACAAGCCCATGTCTAAAACAAGTCTATTTCAAATCAAGCCAGGTTTCCTCATCTCTTGGTTGGACAATTTTTTTTTGGTTATCAATTAGAGAGGGTGGAACACTGTGATCGCCTGAACAGTCCACTAGGTTTTACAGAGAGTGTTTCTGAGACAGATGCAGGGTGCAGAGTGTCTACACAACTCGTCTAAATATAGGCCAGAGCAGAAGCACATCCATAAATATTTCATCGCTGCCTTCTCCCCAGAAATGAAGAAGCACGAAACCAGGGGATAAAAAGAGACGGGGAGACTAGGCGCGACAGAAAAAGATGAGTAGGAGGAAAGGGGGATGTTCCGGGGGTGGGGGGTAGACTGAGATCAGTACAAAGAAGTAGCCAAAAATAGAATGCAAAAAGAGAGAGAGCGGGGAAACGAAAGATGAGGAGTGAAGGGGAAGGAGGGCTGAAAGCATGGAAATCTAATCCCTCCTCATTTATGGGTAAAATAAGAATAAAGTATGTCTCTAGACAAGTGGTGTGTCATGGCTGATAAGAGGGTGATCTTGTTATGAATGAGTTGCTGAGAATCACTTTGGTTTGTGGCAACTCTGAGTGGTATTGATACATAACTACTTGATATTACTTCACTATTTAAACCGTATCCAAAATCTAATTCAAAATGACATGCAAATAAAAAAAAACACTGTTCAAAACAAATATGGCACATGGACATTTAAATAGCCAGACACAGACATGACAGGAAGAGGGTTTATTAACAGTCTGCTTCTGCCTCGCTGTCACTTTCAAGTGGATAAAGCGCTGCTGCTGTAAGCTGCCTTGCTGACTATTGTGCATATTGTGCACTCTGCAGCATGTTGAAGGAGAGATAAAGGTTAAAGCCGTGTACAGGGAGTGGCGATATACTGGGACACTGCATGCAAAAGATCATATGCTGTGGAGATACTTAGCCACAAGCGCAGTCACACGCACGCTTCCTCATAGGAATTCCTCCTTATGCAGAAATGCGAGCAAACAAACAGGCATATTTGCACATGCACCGTGTGCCCTTTGTCCTGTCGGTGGTTTTACAATGATGGATGAGTCGGCATGCAAAGCACATGGCGGGTCATTACGTGAGGCCCAGCGGAGGCCTTTCATAGCCCGACACCTACAGAGAAGTGAGCTCCACAATGAAAGAGATACCATCACAGATTGGCAATGATGGAGCACACGCGCGCACACACACACACACGGGTTCAAGGAGCTATCCTTTTAAGGAAAATGCACTGACTTAGATTCATTTAACAGGCCACTTCACCCAAAAATACAGATTTTTACTAATTTCCAGAGCTAAATGTGTTATTCGATCATCAGACAGTAGATCTGAGATACATGTCTCATTCCAACAACAACAGAGGACGCTGGGATTGAGAAAGAATAAATACAATTGACAAATATTCGATGTCATAGTCACTTCCTTCAAAGAAAATAAAAGCCCTACACTGCCCTACTTACTGTGTCTCAGTCAAGTTTTACAGTAAAAGATTGAATCCGAGTCTGTAATAGAATGTAAATTAGACAAACACAGAAGCATCATAATGATTTTAAGTTGATTCTTCATTTAAGTGGGAAAAAAGTGGGTGACAAAAAAACTGATTCATTGGAACCAGGTTTTGGTCTCCATGAGGACTACTGGTCCTCACAAGGTCAGTGTTTAAGCTAGAAAAGGTTCTGATACGAGACAACACAAACACACACACACACACCAATATGAGAGGAATGCCCATCTGTCAGCGTGCACACACTCTCTCTGTCTCCGTCTCTCACCCACATACACAGTCACACACACATTGTGCAGGAGTCTGTTCAAACACCAGTCAAATTAAATAAAAACATGCTTCATCAATGGGCCAAAAAATAAGAATGATCCGATTTGAGTGACAGTACCACTGTACCATTGAGTTGTTTCTGGTCACAGTGACCTTTGACCTTGGCCATGGCAGGTACATGATTGTTCCTCATGTAAAAATAAAAGATTCATTATTAATCCTAATAAGTCAGTGCCACAAAGCGCTCACATCTGAGGTCACAGTGACCCTCACCCCTGACCATAACCATCATGATTTAAAAATAAAGTCCTATTTTTGTGTATGTTACAAGTGGGTAACAGTATGTTTCTGCTTAATCTGAAAGAAGTTCCTGAAATATCACTATTATTTAACCAAAGTCCTGTTTTACATTCGTGAACATTTGTACCAAAGATATTGTGTTCACAAAAGTGTGATGGACAAAAGAAAATGTTTTTCAACATAAACATTCTATAACTCTTTGACTGGTAGTTTAGCAACAGTAGTCTGTTACACAACAACTCTTTCTGTTATATAATACAGCTCTCTGTGAATCAGAGGAACATTTTGACTGCCCTTATCAAACCTCACCTAATGTTAAGTGGGACGGACAAGAAATCCACATGCAGTGAGTGTAACCTTATACCGTATTGTGATCACCCAAAAAACAAACACATAACATAACATGTGCTGTTTGCCTATTCTAGAATGTCTTTAAGTGACAAATAAGGATTTATATGCTCCAGAAGTGAATTCAAGGTGTCATGGTGACTTCATTTAAGCATCTATATTAGTGTGTTCCTCTGCTTTGGAGGGTGGAAACAAAACTAACTCTCGCCTTCACTGTCCTGTCCTGAAGAGAGCGCTCAGCACAGCTTAACTGACCACTGCGGTTTAAATGAGGACAGCTGTGACTGCCCGATAATCCTCCAGCCTCATACAGGTCATACAGAGGTGAGCACCTCACTTATGGGCCAAAAGTATTTGATCTGATATTGTGTCATTTGAAGTGTTTCGGCTTATCAGCTTCACTAGGGAGGCTTCAAGGGTCACCCCTTCAAAGATTCAACAATGTAATGTCATCACCACACACAAACAAACAAACAAACACACAAAACAAAAGTAAAAAAAACTGCAATTTTCATGAGATTAGTTTCCTTGGATTTGGTTAATCTGGTGGAAAAAAATACAGAAGCGTGCCCCTAAAAAAATCTCCATTTGAAGGACGAGCTAGCACTGAAACTCAACAAGAATCCGAGTGATCAAAACAACCTTATTTCATTTTTTTCAAGCTAATCACTGGCCACACATTTGTCTGAGTTGTGTGCAACAGACGTTGAGTGGGAACTCGTGGGCTTTTTTTTTTTGGTGCTCTAACAATCACCTGTGTGTGTGTGTGTGTGAAACATTCAGAGGTCACCTGGTAATTACGGTGAGAGAAAATAGCCTTGGCCACATGAGATTCTGCTCGCACATTGATTATACGCCACCCACCACCACCTCAAGTAAATTCTCAACCTGTGGGAAACACCGCCTATTAACGAAGAGTGATTTTTTTGTGTGCATAGTAATTAGAAGAGGCTGAAACCTTTGCCATGGTCTCAGCCACAGGTCATTTCTCAAACAAACTTTTTTTTGGACAACAGATGAAACTGGCCGATAAACGAGTACCTCAACCACTACTTGTTTCCCACTGATTCCCCCACTGCTTACCTCTTGAAGTGGCTGAGCAGGGTGCCGACCAGCTCCCCAATGCGGCTCTCATTGGCAGGGACCATACCCTTCAAGCACACGACCAGATCCCTGCTGTCCTTGGTGTGGAACACAACCAGCTGGTCCTTCCCAGGGGACACGCTCATTCCTGTCACCTGTGACAGAGCCATGAAAGACAGGACACATACAATTTAACACAGATAAACATGTGCTTACTGTGGAAACTGCAGAGAAACAGAAACATGCACACGGGCAGGAAAAACGCATGGAGAAATCTATTATAGCACCAATGCAGCATTTACACAAACACACACACACACACACACACACACACACACACACACACACACACACACACACACACACACACACACACACACACACACACACACACACACACACACACACACACACACACACACACACACACACACACACACACACACAGCTGCACACATGCTTATCAGGGAGTTTGAATCTACACACAGCCCAAAGGACATGAAATCCCCGGGGTGACTGCACCACACTACAAATCATCATCCCTCACATCCAAAGGAAGGAGAGGACCAGAGGACTGTGGTGTGGTTCAGCAAATCTCTTCATTCAATAGGAAAAAAAAAACGTATAATAACATTTATATGTAGAAATACATCTTATCCATTAAACTCTGCCATTTAAACTGTTCTGTGTATCTCAGAAGATGAAGCATTGATGCCACAACCACCCAAACAATAACCATGCTACTGGTTTCCTCAAGGAGATTTTTTGACACAGCAGAAAAGGCACAGCTGTGAATGACAGTCATAATAGGCACAGTAAAATGATATTATATTTTCTATTCTAAAAGATCTTCATGATCCATTATTTATTACCTACTTCAATTGATTTCACAAATACAGAGGGAGGGATTGTTCCACAAAAACTCAGCAAAAGCAACCACATAAATGAATGAACACATAAATCATCTGGGGGCTATAGATGTGTCGGATTTCTCCTCCCAGTTCTGTGCTGAAATAAACTGTATTGATCAGGACCTCAAAGGACTAGGAATGCAAGGTATTATCGGCACGATATTGGCTTTAAAATGTATTATCGTCTATATCTGCAAACACACCAAGATCTGACATTATGACTCATGACCAGCAGGAGAAATAGGCTTCTACCTCCTTGACTTCTACACTGGCTCCCTTTACAACTAGTACTTAACTTTACATTTATTTATTTTGCTCAATTAAGAATGTATATCTACCTCTGATGCGACATGTGCAGGCAAAATATTATGTTAATTTCACTACTGAACTGTACTGTGTTGTAATTGCATTTCAATACTAAACATGTGCTATAGTGCTATTAGAACTTGTGTAACTGCTTCGTTCAGAATCAGCTGTTTATCACGGATTTTCGTATTCCCGTAGAAGCCTCTGAATTAAAACCACTAGAAGCTCAACTTCAACTATTCTCTATGGGACGACACAGAATAGATTTTTTTCACTGCAGTGAGCTCGACGGTGATTTGTGAAATGCGGCAAAAACGTCACTTCCAGGGAAGTTCAGCTTCTCTGGGAGTCAATGAAGCAGTGGGCGGGGTGCGGACACGAGGGGAAGTCTGAAGTCTGTGTATTTATTTTAGTTTGTACATATACACTGTAACACTTTTGTAGCATCTTGTTCATACATAATAATCGCGTTTCCTTGTTCTGGTTGCTCACTTGCAGAATGTACGCATCAATAACTGGGCCTGAAAAGAGCTTCCACTGTTTCAAAGACCAGCAACAACCACTGGAATATCGATACTGGGTATCGGCCCAAGCACTTCCGATATATCAATTGAAAGCAGAGCGGCTTTAAAACAGAGAAAACAGGAACAACATAGTATTCTGTCTTATACTATCCTATAATGTCTCTACATTCCTCCCTTGTGTTGTGATATGTCTCTGTGATCTGAGCTCAGGCATTTGAGTGTGAAGGAAACAGCCATGGGGCAGTCAGCCACATGCATTAATATCCACTCACCAACACTGTGACGCTGTGGAGATGAACGGGGACAGTCTGTCACCGGCGGCTACACATCTAGCTAGTTTACTTAGCTCCAGCGTGACGCCCGTGACTTCAGAAACAAACACTACACATAATCATCACCATGAATGAGGGCCTTGAGCAATACCTCTCTGTCTCGCAATCCAAGCGCAGTTAATTGTGCGAAACCAGTGACATTTACATTTTTATTAAAGGCTTAACTGATTGGAACGAGCGACTGTGTTCTAATGAATCGGCTAATGACACGTTTTGATTTGTTTCCTTGTTGCGTTTGCTTTTGTCTTAAGTCGCTCAATCAGTTTTACCCCAAGTATGAAATCCATTAGAGGCATTTATCTACCCGGCCATCTGCTCACTTGTTTGTCACTGCAATCTGCGGCAAATGTGAAAAAAATAACAACAAAAAACCTGAGGATCTTCAAACATTTCATTACTGCGATGAGAATGATAAAGAGTATAGAATTTAAAGGCTAAATTGTGCAATGATTTGTGAGTTCATTTGTGCTAATTCAAGGCCCCAGACTGCATGCTGTGCAATCTGTAGGAAATCCAAACTAAAACAGAAAATTCCTGATTTATTACAGTGAGATTGGTCGTTGCTGATCATGTTCCCTTATTCCTGCTTCTTATATTTAAGATTTTCTACTTTATCCTAGACTGTTGATGAGAAATTTGATCAAGTATTGACTATTGTGTATAATTCTGCATCTATTCGGCACTACAGTATTAGTGAGAGACAACTTGGACCACGGTGGTTTGTGTCACGCGCTCTCTGGTCTGAATTCACTGGTTGTCATGAGGACATAATTTAAACCCCCGGTTTATTCTTATGGGAGAGTCTTATTGGTTATATAACACATCCCAACAGTGCTGTAATGATATGAGGGGTGACGAGAGCAGCACGAGCACACACTGGAGGCTCGGTGATCAAATGACTTTAATATAATCAGCTTAGCTGTGCAGCCCTTCATGTTGTGAGGCTGTGAGTGCATTGCAGTGGACATTTAAAAAATAGTCATCTGAAATGATCAATTTAGCAAAAACAATTTAGTCAAATCCTCATTTAGATCTTATGTATTAATAGATTTGAATTATTTGAGAAATTATTCCAGAAAGAAGCCACTTTTTTGTTCATAAAACTTAAGTGTTCACTATAACGTCTATATGGACACACTGGAGCTTGGTGGTGTTTGGAGGGATCAATATGTAGAAAAACAAACAAACAAACAAACAAACAAACAAACAAACAAGGCGAGAAAAAAATGCACAGAGAACAAAAGAAGCAGGGATCAAAAATAAGCTTTGCCAGAAGAAAAAAAATGGAAGGAAAAGAGACCGATTTGTGCACATGCCTGAACGACACCAGACATCAGCTGATCTGCCCTGCTGCTCGGTATCCATGACAACGCTGTCTCCTGGGAAGTTGGCATGACAACGACGGGAAGAGAGAAGCGGCAGCAGAGAGGGAAAGATGGGGAAAGACAACAGTAAGATAGGGAGAGGCGTGTGTATGGGGGGGAGTCAGAAATAGAGTGAAAAAGATGGAAACTGAAAGGTGAACAGAGACGGTGAAAAGCTGTGAGATGACTCACTTCAGATCAGATATTTATTGAGCAGTGTTTCCTTTATTCTGTGAGAAATGTGGCGCAATGATCTCACTTTTGCGGCGCAGGCATTAGTTGGTGCATAAATCCTTTGGCAGATGGCTGTTGGCTCCTCACTAAAGTACTCTCCATCTATCAGCGGGGCCATTCTCTTCTGCTGCCCTGCAGGAGCGGCACTAAGTACACGGTGTAGGACAGCCAAGAGCATTCTGCGGTGTTAGCCCATTGGTGCTAATCAACAACGAGCTAACTGCTCTCCCCTCTGTTTGACCTTTTACGATCAATATAGCTCCACGTCACGCTGCTGTGACTCTCAGTCTAGATCCCTATCGCTGGCTCATCCTCCTCCTCCTCCTCAACGTGTTTTCTTTCTGCTACTCCTCTTGACTTTTATCTTGACCAATCTACTGTCCAATGCCGTTTAAATAAGCCTAATATTATGGATTCAACGGAGCAGTAGCAATGATCCACCACAAATTATGACCAATTAATAATTTACCTTTTTACACAAATACAATTTTTAGCTGAAACAAATCAAGACACGAGGCAAACTCACAAGTGTAAGGGTGTTTGTAGAAAAGGAAACAACGTCATCATGAGACAACAGGAGCACAAAGGAAAAAAGAGATGAGGTTTTTTTTTTAAGGGGAACAAAGATATGAGATTCTTCACAAGTGTCACAGTGTTTCAGTCTCGGGCTCACAGCTGGCGACTGTGAATCTACTGCGCAAATCCTCCTCAAACCAAAATCGTTCAGTTCGTAAACATTTGACCTTGTTGTGCCTCTTAACAACAGCATGACTGTGGATGTGGGACTGAGTCATCATAAAATAGCATGTGTGTGTGCGTGAGTATTCATAGTAACACGGGAACATGTCAGTGCACGAGTGTGACTCACTGATGTGTTTTCGTTTTGTTTTTGGACTTTAATGAAGCTCTTTGGCTCAAAGGGAATAGAATTATTTAAGGCTGTTGATACATAAACAACACTTGTCGCTAGATTTACAGTTTGTTTTTGGCTTTGGAAAAAACAAAAAGTAGAATATTTAATTCTGTATATTATAGTGCCTTGGTCAAAGTCCCCTGTTTCTGTCCTACAACTCTGATGGCTCCCAGTGTGCCTTGGGTGTGAGAAGGAGCCTCATGAATCAAGTCAAGAGTTTGTGTGACACCCTGAATGACCATTAAACTACAAAACCCCTTAACTTCTGCTCTCCGTCTCCCTCAATTTCTTTCTCTCCCTCTGCCACCATCTGTCTAAACTCCCATCTCCACATTCTACTTCCAGATGCAGCGATACAAGCTTTGCGTGTCCGTCTCCAGGCTCTCTAATTCCCTCTTGTCACTTTGTCAGATTGAACACTGGGATGTCTTGTCATGGCTGTCACTGCAGAGCAGCTTCATATCTCACTCATTTCACCAGATGACGAGGGAGGGGGGGGGCACAGAGATTAATGTGCTCTCACCTTCTCTTCCTGTCTTATTTCTTTCTCACCTCCAAGGTCGGTGGTGCACTGAGCTGTATTAGCAATAATACAGCATTAATGAGGAATATCACTTTCTTTTTCATGTTTTCCAATATTGCAGCTTGTGCGAAAGACCTTGCATAAATTAGCATGCATATGCTCTAGTGATATGATTTTTTTTTTTTAAACCTTCAGCATGAGGACATGGTATACTGCAGTAGCTGGTTATCTTCACTTCAAACGGCTGCTGAAGTGTAGAGTGTGTTTAGATAACGGGTTTGATATACATCTGTAATTTGTTTATGGGAATTTGGGAAGAATGTGTTTTTTTAAATTGTCAAATAGTGGCACGGATGTTGATTAAACACATTTACAGAGAGAAAAAAAACACAAAATCTTATCTTCTTATCTTATCTTAGTGTCTTATTCAATTCTGTATCATGCACATGTTTTATTTATAACTTTGTTGCTCTCGGTTTCTCCTCTCTATCAGTGACACCTTTTTCTTTTCATTAAGTACGACAAAATCCATTTGCTCGATTAAGCTGATCAATAGCTGTTGAGTTTGTGCCTCCCAGAGGATTTTAGCCATGAGGAAATAAAAAAGAAGCATAAGATCAGCGGAATATTACATGACGAGGCTGAGAATCAGTGCAGGTAGCTTAGAATAAAGACTGGAAATTAAAAGTGTATTTGCTGTTTTCTAACTAGGTCATTACATTAAAAGGAAAAAGCAGAGTGTGTGAGATGACTGGGGGAAATGCAATATTTTTTTTTTGCAGCACTTGTTGTTGTTGAATGAAGTCAACACACACAGGATACATTTGCCATGGGAACAGCCTCATGTGCGGGCGACCTATCAGAGCATGAATAAGAATCCAAACAAGCCAATTATTGAGGTGAGAGAAAGTTTTGCATAATTGAAATGTTGCCAAATATAAACTAGGACTGGTGGGAAATCAGAGGTAACGCTGTCATGTGTCACCTCAGCTTCTGCCGGTGCATCAGAGCACTAATCTCAAATAGAGCTTCAGCTAATACTTGTTTTCAATCACAATAAACGAGTTTACACCAATCCATGATAAAATCTCATAAAACTGTACGAGTTGTAAAGAGGAAAAATTACTTGTGTTGTATGGTGTAGAACTGAAACTAAAGTACCAGCATTTTCACTACTTCCTTTGATTAAACCTGTGAATCTGTGTTTGCTGGTTAAATGACCATAAAGAGAGTTTCATCTTCATTTTATAACCATCAAGTTGCACATCTTTGAGTTTGTGGCAACAGACGCGTAAATGACAGGTTGGTCATAATCATTTACAGCCTGAAGGTGTTCTTAAGAAAAATCAAACAACAAGATACAAGTCATAAAAATAAACATAACTTTTGAGTGCGAATGTAATTTGTTATCACATTGCCAAAGATGCCAAAGAAACTGTGTTAGATTGTGAGTAAACTGCCTCTCCTGAATTCTTACAATCTCTAATCGAGGCAGACGTGAGCTTTTAATTTGTCACATATTCATATTTCCTCTTCATATATAAATATGAAACTCATAAGTATTGTGCGCCGTTAGATTTTCATTTTCAGGCTGCGTAAAGTCTGCAATTTAATACGAATAACAAAGCAATTCTGCGTGAGCCATTCTCAATGTAACGCACACTGGTTCACAAAAACATGAAGCAGTGCTTTTTGAATTTGCATCTATAATCACTTATATTCAGCCAGTATACTCTACATTATGAATCATCTTCTTTTTTCTTTTTTACACAAGGATGTCCTTCCTGATGCAACCCACCCATTGATTCAGGCTTGGCACCAGCACTAGGAGTACAATGGATGTGCCCCGCCCCCCTTGGCTGGATTCACAGCAAAGGATATTGGCAATACCTGCTCTAAAATGCTTTAATAAGTGCAGTATATGTCATCAAACATGATACCCTGTGGTGTTTGTTTTTTTCTAATAACAGAAAGTGTCATACGTTATAGAGGGGGATGCTCTTCATGGGCTTGTACTGCTTCAGGGCGTCCATCTTGTACAGGTGGCGGTCAGTGATGAGCACCACTCTGTCCTCTGCCTTGTGGAAACGGTTGATCTGGGAAACACAATGCTCCTCATTAGTCACCCCACAGGACACAGTTAAGCCCTCACAAACACACCAACAGTTGGGTGTATCTGTTATCTAGATACGTTTTGGGACTGTGTGTGTGTGTGTGTGTGTGTGTGCGTGTGGTCAGTGTTGGTTAAATTCACCTTGCGCACATTGCAGGAGAACAGGACTCTCATGAATTTGTCTTTCCGCTGCAGCTCGCTGGAGACGAGTGTGAATGACGCTGCTGTGTCGGGGCTGTCTCGCTTCTGTGAGACGTTGTTAAATAAAACACACACACACACACACGCAGAGAACCCATTAAAAACACTTCAGCATAGAAAGTAGTTAGTTAACAGTTACTTATTCCGGCTCATATCAACCCAATACACCTTATTTACAGTCCTTCTCACTTAAAGGTCATTAAAAATCTACCTGTTCTATCAGGACAGTGCTTTAAATGGACAAGATGCCAGTTCTCTCTTTAGGTTGTCTGTCCAATTCATTATTACAGCCCCGAATAATCACTTTTCAGGGTCCACTACTGGATTTGTTCACTTGTCTAGTGTTTGTTTCTCGTGTCTCAAGTTTTTATTTTTGAACAAGAACAAATATCTATTATGCAGATAATCCGCTGTGGCGACCCCTAAATGGAGAAGTATCAATAATACAATATTCATGTTTAGTTATATTCACTGGCCCCTTGCCACATTTGTGTCACGGAGGACAGCACATCATAAGAGGACACAAAATAAAATCGTTAAATAATTGTTGGAAATGTTAAAGATAATCTACATCCAGTCTTTAGTTATTTTAATAGAGACTGATTATTTAAATAAATAGATGTTGTGAACATCAAAAACATCTTGGTGGTATGGTATGGTAAAGAATCAACATAAACATGTAAGACGTAGTATGTAGTATGTGTTAAAATAAACCATAGATGATGGTCATGTATTATTTGAAATAATAATAATAATAATAATATGATTAAGTAGGATTCTTGTTATGAATCAAGAAATATTGATATCATATACATTACAGCATTAATATGAATTTTACAGGCATTTTCTGAAATTAATTTTAGAGACACAAACACCAGCTGATACATAGATTCACAGATTTTCTCCTACTTACCAGATAGTTTCCTTCCCAGGCTCTTTGAAGGCCTAAGTCCGTCCTGTGGCCCTTCAGGGCCTCCAGACTGGCTACCTTGGCCCTCACCTGCAGAGTCTCCTCTGGAGAAAGGCCTTTGATCAGTGTCCATGCCCACCACCTGGAGGTAAACACATCAAAACACACAAAGAGAAAATCAAGAGTATGGAGGGGGAAAAAAACACAACTATTTTCTCTACTGAGAGTAGTGTACAGTTCCTTGATGGTTGGGCCAGTGGAGTGACAGAGCAGGACTACAGCAGATGCCAGGTGTGGTGTATTTATTGGCCTTTTACTCATAGACCCTGACAGCCAACATCATTTTCTAGGACGGCTATTTTCCCAACTGTGTTCAGCTTCAAATGGGAAAAAACAAAACAAACACACGTTGTGATGAAAGGCCGTGATAAGTCTTTGATGGAGGAAGAAAATCAATGACCAGTGTGAGCCCGAGGCAAAAGGAAATGTGTGTAAGATTCTTCAAATGGAGTGATCTGGATGTAAAGTACCACATGAGGCCCGATGTGTTTGTGTCCTGCTGCTGAGTTTTCTCCAACAAAGGGCAAATTTAAAAACATTTTGGCTGTAAGAGATACATCCCCGTCTTGGCTGAACACACAGTAAACTATTCAACATTTACATGTGGTCTCATTTCATACTTATCACTTATCCGTTTACTTATTTAATCACCGGCATTGCTCTCGACCCCGTCTGAGTACCTGTTGTAGATGTTCTTGAGCGCCTCCTCGAACTTGCGCAGGACTTTGGGGGGCGTCGGCCACTTCACGTGTCTGCCGTAGTCCTTCATGGAGCGGACGTTCTTGAAGCGACGGATGACCTCACGGATGTAGGACTTCACCTTGTAGCGGCGGTACGCCTGAAGGATGACGAGCGCCGCTCGCATCCGCCGGTAACGCATTCTGGCGATGGTGCCCCTCCACACCTGGAGACGACAGACGATACAGTTTTATATTCAATAATTATCATTTCACCACCATTTCTTTCTTTGTAAGTGATGTGTCTTTCTCATTTTATTTTCTTATGGCAGCTCCTCGGCTCTTAGATGTCTTTGAAAACCTACTATTACTCCATGGCGTTTAACACAGGTTGAGTTGGACTTCATTGTTTTTGTTTGTTTGTTTTACTTCTTATGCATTTTTACTATGCTCTGTATCGTTTTTAAATGTTTCATGTTTTTATGCTTTTCTATTTACACTGATTTCATTTTGTTATTTGACATCGTTTATCGCAGTGTAATATAATGAGATGATCTTTGTATACATTTCAAAAGAATTTGCTATCGTCTCATTTATTCATTTCTTCTGCAATCTCAGAAAAATGAGTAGTTCTCACTCTTTGCTCACAAGAGGACTCATAAGCTATTTAACAACTGACAACTATAAGCTGAGGAGGAGCTGCACTAATGCAGAAAGGATTATGGGACATTTAGAACTGCTACATCTAGATGTGATTTATTTAGCAGAATTGTCATCACTTCCCCCCCAGGCTATTTTAGGCTTTACGCACTGGTGGTAAAAAAGCTGACCATGAAGAGGCTCCACCTTGTGCCTTAACATCTAAATCATCTGTAAATACAGCACAACTGCACTGCAGTGGCTCGACTACAAATGTGTGCCACATGTGCGTGTTTTTCAACTCACAGTTGTACAAATTATATCATCGCTGTATATTATTAGAATTCACTAGACACTGTTAGATATTAATTTCCGGTGGAAATGAATGGATTCAGGCAAAAATATGGAGTGAAATAAGGACCCTCATGCCTGTAACCAAGCACAGGTTGAATGGCTATTAGACCCTCTAAAACATGAATAATAGATGTAAGTAGGACCCAAGGGAACCATAATTCTTGATCCACTCTCACTAAAAATCACCTCCATATGCTTCACCTTTCACTGTATTCTCTCTCTCCAACACACACACACACACACACCTTCTCAATTATTTACATATTTAAATGACTACATTGTACCTCAATAACACTATGCAATCAGCAATAGTACAGCTACACACACTCTGCTTCACAGGCCACCTCCAGGATTTCATCTCACTGCAATAATGCACAGTGCTCATGGAGATCATGAATATTTAAGTGTGGGGGAGGCCAGCGGGCGAAGAAAAAGGATTTCCTATTTGCATATTTAAACTGTGGAGGAGGTTGTTCTCACCTGATGGGACTGGTGCCGTAATAAATGGCCCGAAAAAGAAGATAAGTCATGTCCGACTGGAAGGTTAATCCTCGTTTCATGTCCATCGAAATGTGATAACCTTTTAACAGTATTATCTGCAACATATTCAGTCTAGAATATGTGTTGATGTTGTACTTTGGCATTATTTTATAATGTGTAACCTCATTTTTGGACTAAAGGAATGCAGCATGGAGTCGTCTCTGCTGTGAGAGTCATAATAACTGACTATTAACTGAGAACAATGAAAGAAGGTCAGGCAGCAATCTATGCACTAGGCCAGTCTCAGAAAAGTAGGGTTTTATTTTATGATCTTTAAAGCTTCCGTGTTAGTGTAATCATGTGGTTTGTCCAGTAGGCTGAAATTGGCCTTGTTGGATTCCCAGTTTTAAATTACTGATACAAAATACTGACCTGCTTTCTGTGTACAAAATTCCTCATAGCTTTTAGGCCGACATGGCAGAACTGGATCATAGCTTCAATACGTCGTTCAAGAACAGCTACTGTACATATTCATCACTACGTGACCCCTGAGATCACTCGCCCACATGCTCATGGTGACGGCAGTTGGAGAAAATGAATAATTTCCACCTTCTGGCTCGACGGCAGCTGATGTAGTCGTCTGTGTGTAAGAGGCGAGCCATATTCGGCACATTATGGTAAATCATCATCTCAAAACATGATTGGCAAAGTGGCCATATGGTGTAAATACTACACTGCGAGTGAAACGAAGCTTGCAATCAAACATGCAACCAATTATTATTTTGTAAAATCGCATCGTATTATTGTGATTTCAAATTGAATTTCCAAAAATACACAATTAAATCTAGTATGATATTTATGGGCCTCCCTCTTTTTCTTTTTTTTTGCAGTTTTTTCTAGGGCACATATTGGTATTCTATGGGTTTTTTTCTACTGTAAATGATATTATATTATGTTTGTTTCTCCATTATTGATGTGGCAATAGTGTCGGGCTTTCGTAATATAATAAACTCAGCATTGATGGTGTTTAGAAACATAAATGTAGAAAAATCTCAGCATGTCGAACAAAGAATACAGAATACCCACAGTCGCAAAGCAAAAAGTGGCTAAATCTGATTTTCACTGGTATCTCAGTGAAAATGTTGCCTGCCCGGTGTCCACATGATGCACAGTCCTTTTTGCCAGAGCAACAACTGTGTTAATTTGAGCAATAAATCACTAATTACATTGTAAATGACTCGGGTTGGAGGCGAGAAGAAAAGACCATAAAGCCACAGTGAGTGAGATAACAACAGACTTAAACTGTCTCCGACGTCTGTGGAGCCTCATTAAGGTGTGAGACAGGTGGAAAGTGGCGAGGGGTTAGAATTATGACGAGACAATCGGGGCATAAACACACTTTCAGCCCCTCAAACAGCAGAGCGGGTTGGCCGCGACGATGGTAGCAAGCTGATGAAGATGGCACTCGAGGGAACTGTGGATAAATCAGACCAATAACAAGGCCCCTGACAGTCTGCCCCCCTCCCGCCCCCCTCTGGCCAATAAAGCCCTCTGATCATCCCTTTAGAGTCTCTGCCATCATGGAGGCTGCCCTCACCTTGCACCAGGCGCAGGATTTACGAGATCATCAAAGCCAGATTGAGGATTTCGCCACCGCAACAAAGCCAAACATGTTGTGGTTTTGTTTCAGGGGAGGGGAGGGGCGGGGTGTGGCAGAATTGAAATGCATACTGGGTAAGAGCATTCACAAATCACACGGTGAGAGGTGGGAGGTTTCAGCTGAGAACACAGACAACACCCATGACTTACAACTGGAAGTCTTTTAATCGTACAGCACTGAGGACTGTTGCTTTAACCAAAGGACATCAACTGTGATGCAGCCCTGGCTGTCTTTAAACAACCCTTCACCTCACTGTGAAAGAATAAAAGAAGACATGTCCAAACTCTCACACGGAAAGACAGATAGACCGGTGTGCACCACTGACACGCTCCACTGCGATCCAATGTGGAACACCCGAGTTTCCACGTCCTCTGGGGGATATTGAGTGGGCTTCCCAGTGACATGCTCGATACACGCGGTGGGCGAGGGAGGGGAGGCGGGATCAAGAGTGTGTGACACAATTAAGTGAACCTGCAAAGTGCTCCCACCGCAACGCATCAAGGGAAGACGCTGGGCCGCGGCTCAGGCCAGCAGTCATTATCGTCAGTCAATAAAAAGCTTGGGTGAGCAGTGCATACTCACTATAATCAGAGGCTGAATCCCTCTTATCTTGAATCCCAGGGCTGTATCATATTCAATGTTTAGCTCAGAGTTAATATACTCTAATGACGTGAAAGAACTGTGTTGAGGTGGATCCTCCCCAACACAGTCCTACTGAAAGGGACAGTATTGAAGAAGAGATTGAATGGCTCTGGACGGTCCATCCATCAATTGAATGGGACAGGAGGAAATAGATTAGAGGAATATCGCCACTGGTCAGCAGTATAAGCTTAAAATGACTTGCATTAGTCAGGCATGTTTGAAGGATCACGCACAAATAAAATCAGCTTATTGACAAAGTAAATCACTATTTATCAACTAAAAACAAAAAAAACAACACGTTGCATAAAATATCTTTTGTGCAACCAGAGGTGGAAAGAGTACTGAAATATTCTACTCGAGTAAAAGTACCCGTACTTTGATAACATTTTAACAAGTACAAATACAAGTACTGGTCTAAAAATTTACTCAAGTTAAAGTAGAAAAGCTACTTTTTTAACAAGGTTGGGGTTCTTTCTTGTGTCATGCAATCTAACATTATTTGTTTTTAATTAAAGGCAAACAATTATAAATTAACATGCTGACAAAACCAGTCACAAATGCTTTAACTTTCTCACTCACACAGGGAGCTTAATTTATGCCAATTCACCTTTAATTCAGGCCAACATTATTATTTTTTTCTCAGTAACGGACGTGATTTAGTACTTCCAAAAAAGCATGTGCGTGAATACAAATGCATGTAATATGTGTCCCCTTTTATTTAATTACTATGAACCCTACATATTAATAAAGCTGATAACAGTTGACAGGTAAGGTTGTGTCGTGTCGACTTCACTTTTAAATCAAATAAAATTCTACTCAGATTTCAAGTTTTCAACCAAAATGCAACGCAGGCATCCTCAGGGTGAAGCCAATATAAAAGCTTTTTTTTCTTTAGGATGGATGGATGTGGAATCATTTAAAACCAATGTTACAATGATTGTTTAGTGAGGATTTGAATAGTGACGTCGATGAGCAAAATCTGAAAAAGAAAAAACTGTGTTGACCATGAATGCACTCCAAATGGAAGTTGCCATGGAGACAGCCCCCATGGTTACAGTGTTTTGGAGTTTTATATACTTCCTAAAAGAGGGCGAGTTTCAACAAGTTATTTCTGGATTGCAGCGTTGAAAGATAAAAAAAAACCAAAGTCAGCCTTGAAAAATTGAAGGTCAGTTGCATACTGTGGTTTAGGGCAGATGTAATAAAAAAAATGCCAAGACTTCAAAGAAAAAATCATCGATGGTGTTTCTTTTTCAACACATCATAAAAAAATTTATTTAGTAGGGACAAGAACTTACAATAGAAAGAAAGCCATCAGCGTTAATAAACAGGTAGACAGCAGCTCATTGGTAGAGCAAGTCGTCTTTCAACTTAACCCTTTTAAAACCGAGTGCATCACTGACGACACAATTTGCATTACTGTAGTTAGACGTTTTGTGCTATCAGAAAAATCCCAACGCTTTCTGAAAGCTGAGAAGTTGCACGTCAAAGCCAACACAATGTGTTTGTTAATATGTTTTATACTGTTCAAATTTCAAATTAAGCATGCAAAATCTGTTATCTGTGTACAACTGCAGTGTTTTTCAAACTAAACCTGTTTGTTTTTCTTCCTTTTAAATTGTTAAGACAGAATTTTAACAGTAAATCATAAATAATTGCTAGATATTGGAAGTTATTCTGGAAAAAATGGCGAAAATCACTGAGTTACAGGACATTTTTTGGTCCTTTCATGGTTAAAATAAGCAAAAAAAAAGTCAGTGTTAAAAGGTTTAAGGTTGTGGGGTTCGATTCCTCGCTCAGCTAGTTTACATGCTGATGGGTGAATGGATGAATGGCCATAACTGTCTGGACTCATCAAGACTAGAAAAGCTAAAGAAAAGCTCCATAAATCCAAACCCTTTAGAAACCTCAAGCAGAAACAGGAAAGGAAACCAAAGGAAACTCCTTTGATCAACTACAGACATTAACCAATCCAAGTTTCTGTCGAGGTGATGACAAGTGAAGCACTTAGCAGGTTCAGAGGGAATAAAAAGATGAGAGATCATGTTCCTGCTGAGGTCTGAGGAGACGGATCAGTTCTGGACAGTTTATGTCGCCTCTATTTCAGTCATTTCACGTCACTCAGCTTCTCCCAAAACAAACCTATTCATTGCCTCAAGATATGACTTCTCCCCACAGCTCTTCCTCCGACACGGACACATTCATTCAGCTCATGCCCAGACAAGCCCCCAGTGGTCACAATGGAAAAAGCTTTCTACCCGAGACATAACACACGCCACATCTGATAAACCTATGTAAAGCTTTGGAAAGCAATTAAGTCAGCAGCTCAGAATACACAGGAGGGGAGGGGAGGGGAAAGGGGGGGCGTCCTCTTTTTCCCCCCATTGTTGCTACTCAGACGAGCAGCGGCAGTTAGTGTGATGTGGATGACTGAGCTTGAATTTATGAAATATTCATTTTAACAAAGATGGAAGGTGGGGGAGGGTGGCTTGTGTATATTTTATAAGCTCTCTTTTTTTTTCTTTACATTGGATTGAATGCTTTTTTTTTTCGCCATTCTTCAAGTGACCATTTCTTAAAATGCCTGAACTGCTCAGTCGTACACAGAGATTCAAGCATTGCTGTTGACGCACTGTTGCACAAAGCAAGAGGAGGTAGAGCAGTGATGGGTCATGCATCCAGGTCTAACTGGGTAATAAATCTGAGGCTGGGTGGAGTGAGTGGATGAAGCACAAGACTGGGAGGACGAGATTGAAGAACGCAGAGAATGGCTGGATTAAATGCCCCCAGTGACTTTCCCCTCACGCCTCCCCTCTTTAATGGAGGTTGCGGTAATTCAAAGGGTAAAGTAAGAAAAACACAGCGCTTGTGCAGATTGATTGGGCCGTGGCACTGTGAGCAACCTGTGTTTGGGAAGCGAGCAGAATTTTGTCATTCATGGATGAGTCGCACTGTAAAAGTGCAACGTCTAAATCTGAAGACACTGCGATTATTTGATGAAGACAAAATATGTGTCAAAACAGTGATGCTGGTATTCCACTGCCTAAAAAATCAAGATGACACAATGACGATAAAAGATGCCAAAAAAAAATGATAAATTGTACCAATTATATATAAATGTATCACCATATCTTGCAGCTCCACTGATGGAGCAAATAAAGAGCGACTACAATAAACCCCACGAGGCACAGGAAGTGAGACTGAGCCTCTCTTGTAAGCCGACAGTCCTGGCACCGCGGTCCTGACTGGCATAAGGCTGTGTGGTGTGCCAGGTGCTGATAACGGGATTGGTTTGCACAGCAGGTCAGACTTGGGCTGGGATGTTTGTTTGAGCAACAGCATGAAAGACACAGGAGTCAATTCTGGTGTCACATCACGATGTGATGATTCTGTGTGTCAGTGCGTGTAGCGTGAGCGAGCATGCGTGTCTCTGTGGGCAAGCACACACTGCAAATGCTTGGCCTTCACATTGACAGAGGGCAAGATAAAAAAAGAGCCTGCAGTGCCATGCTGTGCTTGTTTTGGTGGAAAAGCTACTATTCCCCTGGGCTTCCCCTACATTATTAAAGCCTGCTTATCCTGGGAGATACAAGATAGGATTCTCCTGAGGGAAAGGTAGAAGAAACGCCCCCCTCTCGTATGTCTGTGGGAAGAACCCGTAAAGGGTCGTCTAGATCAATACAGAGGTCGAGCAATCAATCTGCAACAGAAGTCAATTTGGCAGGGAGATCCTTTCATGTTTGAACGCTTGGAGTTACTCCTTGAGAAAGACACAAAAGCAACATGGTGTGAAGGAATCTGTCCACATGATTCTAATCTAATAACAGTTGGGGAAATGTGTCCAGTGTGGACAGAATCTGCAGTTTTTATAGCAAGTGCTTAATTTAATAGCCTCCTGGAGCCGAGCTCCTCATTTACATCCAGTGTCTCCGTCTGTCAAAGCAATAAAGTTCTACTCTGCACAATGACCTGTAACATGTACACACATGTAACGCGATCATCTTCTGATTCTAACTTATTCTCACCTGAAGGTTTCATCCAACCTGTGATGCATAACGAGCATCCCAAACACTTAATACTGAGACACATGGTGATCAGTATTCATAGAAGCTCAGGATTGAAAACAAAACCGAACACAATGTTATAGTCATCACATTTTTATATTAATGCTGGAGCTAGTTATTTAGGCTGTAAAATATCAGCTAGGACTGAAAAGGGAGTTCCTTTTTCTTTGAGTTTTTATTTGGAACAATATTTTTAACAATATTGTTCCAAATGCGTCAGCCACAATCTGCAGGCACTGAGCTGAATTTTCTGCATTGAACTCGTTTTATTTCATTTTAATCATTAGTGCCACTGTCTAGAGCTGCAACTAACGATTATTTTCATAATCGATTAATCTGTCGATTATTTTCTTGATTAATCGATGGTTCGGAATATAAGAAAACGTTAACAAATGTTGATCGGTGTTCGTCAAACCTGGAAATGATGTTCTCAAATGTCTTGTTTTGTCCGCAAACCAAAATGATTGACTTTTAATGATTTATTTGTTATCCAGAGCAAAGAAATGAAGAAAATAGTCACATTTAAGAAGCTTAAACAATCGGAAATCTGGTTTAAATCATGAAAAAAGCATCAAACCGATTATTCAATTATCAAAATAGTTGATTAATTAATAATCGATTCATCGTTTCAGCTCTACCACTGTCCAAAACAGCAACGTTTCAAACTATAAATATAAGATCCACTTATTTCATCTCATAACTGTACAAGAGTTGTGTGATTGAGGATTCACGACTGGGAAAGAGGTATCAAAGCATTAACATCAAAAGACGGAAAACGAACGCAGAACTCCGCCAGCCAAGGCTTAAACTTGAAATGTTTACATATTGAACCCCAGCAAACCCTGTTTTTATTGAACCCCTGAGACTTTATGACGTCATCAGTGGGTCGATTCTTTCCAAAATGTACTGGGAAAACATACTTGCATGATCCCCGACCCGTCACAAAAAATTCAGTACGATTCGTCAAAAACTGTAGACAGGAAGTTGCTTAGAGCAGGACAACACTTATAGATAAACCCACACGCTGATGAAAACATAACCTCCTTGTTTGAGGTAATAACGCTAAATTATACCCGCTCTATGGCTCAGACTTTGTGAAATCCTGTCTAAGAATTCAGTAGAACTAGAATGTTTCCAGTCACTGAGTTTATTCAAATGCAAAACAAGGACTGGTGAACTCAAGTGAAAACACGACTCAGACCTTGAAAGCATAACACCCTCATAATGTTGTTCCAAGGCTCTAATCAGATTATAGCTGGTGATTACTGGCAATCAGTAGCATTAACACTGATGGATGTTTGTGAATACTAAATACTCCTCTTTATCAGTCTGTTGGTCCAAGGCACAACCAGGGAGAGGAATGAGATAAATAAAAAGGAATATATGAAGTAAAACTCCATATTATACGACTTATTTCAAACATTAGGAATCTTCCAAGTGTCAAACTGTTTAACTGTGTCAACTTCTGCTCTGAGGTAGACTCTGACTCACCTTCTGGAGAAAGAGGACGATCCTTTGGACCATTTCTTCTCTCTGATCCTCCAGGCTGAAGAGGGTCCGCGGTGTGCGGAGGAAGACCTTAGTCTTGCCGTAGGCCGCGTCGTGGTCAAACCTGCATCCCTGCAAGAGCCTCTTTACTGCGTCTTTGTCTGACGGCAGGTCATGATTGGGCCACGTAAACTCTGAGATCATCTTGTATCTGGAGGACGCAAAAGGGCTCGCATGAGAAAAATGCAGCGGTGAATAACTTCACAAAAATAAGCGGTCATTTATGAGATCTTCGACTTCTGACATTGACAACGTATTTCATTTTCGGACTCTCTCACCTCCGTACTTGAAAAGGTTTTCATTTCTTTTCATTTTCTCATTTTTTACTTCACGTTATATAATATCCGAGAATGAAAATAATGCCATTTTAATACAATATTTTATGGGTCATACAGGTTTTAAGGAGAGGGGTCAAACGTGGCTCTTCTGATATTCTCTTCCAAAATCCAGAGAGTCTGAGCTTTCCTTTCTAGACCACATCCCGAAATCATTTCACGGCTGACTGTCAGCACTGTGATGCAAGAACCAAGTACTAATACATGAGTGAGGGGGATTCAAGTGACACAAGTGGAAGACTTGAGAGTACATTATGCAAAAGAGTCATTACCTAATCCTCCATCCACCACAATGGTTTCTGGGAGGGCAGTGGGTGAAATGTGAAAGCCGGGGGAATCAGACCGGGGGCTACAACAAGTGTCTGAGTCTCCTCTTTGGTTGATGCTGTTTCAGAGCGTTCTAGGTTTTTCCAGGCATGTATGTAAGAATCCCCTCACTCCATGTGAGGGTGTGATGACAGAGGGTGTCACTTGCTGTACTCACTTTGGTCAAAGGTGTTGTTTTTCACTAAATTGGATTGAATTGATTGGATTGAAAGTGTTTTTTTTCTTCTTCACTAGATTAAGTTGCTTGGAAGATGACGATGTCGGGGTACCTCTGTAGGAAGCGTGGGTATGTCTGCCTGTAGGCAAAGCCGGCACGGCGCACTCTAAGATTCTCCAGCAGCCCGAGGTATTCCACCTGATGGCGGCAGCGTTCGTGCTCAAACAGCAGAGGCGACTTGACATCGTTGGGCTTGATGCAGCGAACATAGTAGGGCTCCTGCAGAGGCAACGATCGACACAAATAATCCACACTCAACTAGTGAGACTAGATTGCTTTGCCTGATAACACCCAACCAAGGATAATGGAGGAAAATGGATGGATGCATGTTATAGACAATTTGCCTTCTAGGGAGCAGAAACACACATTTTCCACTGTTTTCAAAAATGATTATTAATTGTAACAGTAAATATTGAACTGAAGCTCGACTTAAAGAATTAAAATGTAAATGAAATGTGTCAGAAAAATCACAATTAAGATATTTTACCCAAACCGTCAAGCCTTAATCACATTTGTAGTATACAAGACAAAATAGACTTTTTGAAAAATGTTATTAATCTACTCCAAAAATAGATGCAGAATATCAACAGTCTTCACCCCAGTATGTAGCGGCAACATTTGACCCACATTTCAGTGTGGATATTGTTTCTCAGGGTCAGTGCTCCTCACCTTGCTGGCCAGGTTCTCCACCAGTGAGATCATGGAGTTTTTGAAGAGCGTTGCAGCCGTCAGTGGACGTTTGGTGACCTCAGTGATGCTGAGTTTGCCCTCAGGCCACATCCCCTTCAGTACTGGGTTAGAACTGGACGGCCGAAAGAGAAAAAAATGAATTTTCGGGCTTGTAGTAGCAAAAGTAATTTTAGGTAAAAATATAATATTTCAATAAGTAGTGATTCAGGTGAAAAAAAGCTATTCTACAGAAAAATCTATTCCCTCTATCGTTCTTTTTTATATGAAATATCTCAAATGATAAAAGACTTGCCAACAACTTTGATGAAAAGCTGCAGTCACAGCTTTGTTTTCTACTCCAAATGTTTTCAGGAGCAAGAGCTCAGGCAATTATATTTAAATGTTTCCAAGATTTTTCTCTTGTAGTATCAGGATACAACACCCACACCAGGAAATATTAACAAAAGATTGGATCTGCTATCTCAAATTGTCCTGTGTCAAGAATCACTGGACCTCACATTCATATTCAGCAGAGTGGAGGAGGAGGAGGAGGAGGAAAAAGCTGAGAGGAGATTAGTTTTTACAAAGTCCTGCGCTCGTCTTTCTAGGGGAGTGTCAGGAAATCAAAGCGCCGCAGGAAATAATACAGGAGGTGGAGGTGAAACTGTGTGTGTGTGTCTGTCTCACCTGTTATAGAGCAGCCTCTTGAAATCCTGGAACAGAGTGTCTTTGTTCTTATCAATAAAACCCACCACTGAGTACCTGGGAAAAGAAGGCAGGAAGTGCTTTTTTACGTACACACACACACACGTTTGGAAGCACCTTTGTTATATTTATTACAAACTGTAATTATAGAGCGACATATCAAGACCTCGTCCTAACATCCTTATCCAAGTTGACCCATTTAATATTGACGGTCTAGTCTCACCCCTCCCCCTTTAATCATAGGACCTTTGGAATCGAATGACAAGATGTAAGAGTTGAAATTGAGCCTTAAGAAATAGGACAGCCCTGACAAGAATGCGACATGTCACCATGTAAGCAGATGAAACATGTTTTTTTTGCACTCTGCCTCCTGCCTGGCCTAAGTGGCTCAGGGATCAATCAGGTTTGCCAGTTGGGCCTTCCTCCTCCTCTGGCTGAGTCATCCCGCGGGTGGCAGACACTCAGCTCTCGTAAATGGGCTCAACGTGTTTCCCTCAGAGTATATTTTAGGGGCTTAGAGTGAGTGATTTATTCACTTTTGTGTGAAAAGTACTTGAGGGACTGGGGATTGGTTTGTGGTCCTTTTTTAAAAGGGGGACAAATGTGCGACGACGATTAATGTTCATGAGCGTATACATCAGTGTTTGTGTGGAGACGCTTTAAAGTGTCTGAACGCTTGCTGCTATAACAGCGCATGTTTGATGACATCGGGACGAAGCGAGGGATCATGGGAATTGTTGTGAGCAGCCATGACAAATACACACACTATGAATAGAAATACAGACATCTATGGATTTAAAGAGTGTTGGAACATGTTTTCTACTGTAAATGTGTCTCGTCATTTTTTAGATCATGCAGTAATGTTACATATTATATCTTTAAAACCATATTGTTTAAAACAACAAAAAGCTTTTGTTGTTTTGTTTCCGGTGATTTTTCCCCCCGCAAATGCACACGTCCGGCAAACATCGTGTCAAAGGTTACTCCAGCACGCAGACTGAAGGAAGTGGCTTTTCAACCTTCTTATGAGTGAACGGCTCATTCTGCTTTCTGAACTGTAGCCACAAGAATCACGGTCACAAAAATACATTATGGGGATTTATAAATGCGTGTGGTTACGCATTAAATGTGATGCTATAACCATTGACTGTTCTACAATCGTCATCAGGCAAAAGTGCCATTTGAACGTCATTTTGTTTTGTGTGATTACACCGCTTCAGACTCCAATGTGAGATGTACTCTCCATCTGGCCCAATTTATCTTAATGCACGTAGACCCTTTCATAACAGAGAACAAAGCTTAAAACGAGTGTAAATGTGTGTCATGACCTCACTGATATTCATGTTGAGTAAGACGCAACACAGGTTTTCATTGGTGGAGTGTTTTGTGTTCTGGCTCTCTTTTGGGAGAAACGGAAATGCTCGTAATTCAGTATGAAATTGTCAAATGGAGCCTCGATGGGGCTCTGTGGACACACATCATCAGCATTCCACGCGTCACCCGTCTGTGATTTCAGTAGGAAGATCTGAGGCATGAATATGTAAACAATTTCAAAAAGAAGGTGAGTCACCAGTAAAGGCTTCTTGTGAATAAATGAGGATACTTACACAACATCTCCTGCGTAGTGCCTGATGCGAAAGTCCCTGTCAAACTCCAAACTCTTATCGGTCGGTGAGAGCTGCGGAGTGACAGAGAACAGCGAGTGAGCAACGGCGAAGGTCATTTCAGAAAACTAAAATACAACAACAACAAAAAAAAAAGCAAAGAAAAAGAATCTCATCTTCACTTTGCTATTATTCAAAACCCTTAAAAGTGGGACACAGATACTGTACACACTATTTTTAAGAAGCTTTTAGAGGACAACATCCCTTGAACTTCGGATGTGGTGTTTTCCCACATCTGGACTGTTTGGGTAAAAGTAGTGCTGTGTTGTGACTCTAAACATGTCCGAGCACGCCAGTTTTATAAGACACAGAGGTGTGAAGAACACCAACACACTCAGGTTGTGTGAAGACAGACAGGGAAAGAGCATGGGAGGGATGGGAGACGGTGAGTGAGAAGAACGGGCAAGACGGTAACGTATACAGTTCAAGAATGTGGGCACAAGAGAGACGATGAGACGAGGGCTGAGCAAGAACTGGAATGAATGCGATGTGACAGGGAGAGACGGCGCAGGCGGAAAAAGAAAAAGAGTGTGAAAGTACACGTGTGATGCCGAGAAGGAAGAAGCAAAAAATAGCAATGCAGAGAGAGAGGCCTGTGATGAGTGTGATGAAGCTGCTCGGTTTATCTAGAACTGCAAAGCAGCCGGGGGAACGTGGGAAGAAAGAAACTCTGTTTGTGTGAGCGTGTCTGCGTGTCACAGTGGGTGACCGACTAAAAGTATTACGCTGACATCAAGAGATTAGAAGCAGACAGGACCTGCTCTCTCATCACAATGTCAACAAGAACAGAGGGACAGAAGGTTGAGGTTACTGGATGCAGAGAGATTAAAGCTACGGGAAACAAAGAGGGGAAAAAAAGCAAGCAGCATGGCACAGATACAGAAGACTATGGAAAATCTCGACGACATATTTATTATCTATATTTTCTTTACAATACATTTAACAATTTGTTGTGATGTTGGAGGAAGAAGATTGAAGATTAGTCTCACACTTTTGATGCATATTCCATGAAATTTCATTCACAGACAGAAAGTGAATGAGCATGTTTCACAAATCTAAGGCTGATACTGTTGCCATGGTAACATTCATTTTTAAAACACCACCCCCACAAAAAAAGGAAAAGGAAACATTTAATCAGCATTTCAATCAATAATTTATGTAATGGAATAGCCTTTAGCATAATAACTACATCTATTACTGGATAATGAATGTGTTTGATTCTTTTGTAATGATACCAACCCGAAACAACCCTTACAAATTAACAGTCTTAACTATCACTGTCCACCTACATGTTACGAGCACAAACACACACAGCAAACTGGAAATACTGGAAATCAAACTGCAAAAGCCCCGCAGTAAATCTCTCACACATTCAAGTGAAATTCCTCAGTGAAATCATAAGACTCTTCACCTCCCTGACACCTCAGAAACTACTGAAGTGCTCAAACGCCCGCACTGATCCTCTCTGAAGTTTTTTTTATTGCCGACAGCTGCGCACTCAGAAAACAAAGGACAGAAAAGGTTATTAGGAAAGATTACATACTGTAGCAACACTTTCTAAAATGGCATACTGCTTAATGTAGTGGTCGCGGTTCCATTCCGATAAGCTCCCACTGCTCAAGATCTTAATTTGAAGGCTGCCTGGACTCTCTCTCCCTATGGACAGCGAAACCAAATCCTTCCAACTGTCTACACAGTCTAGCACATAATCTGTGTGGACATTGAAAATGCACACACTTTCCTGGGGAGAATTAATTAATATTACCAGGAAACACAAACGTGAACGCAGACAAACCGGACAGACTTACAGACAGATGCACTGTCAGACAGACAGACTGCATCTGCTGGAAGCCACGCTGACTATCATCCATCTCAATCAGTCACAGTCCATCACACAGCGCGCACACACACACACACACACACACACACACTCTTGGCAGCTTCATCAGTCCCACCTCCACCACATTTGGGATTTACCTAATGGTGGCTGTGTGTGTGTGTGTGTGTGTGTGTGTGTGTGTGTGTGTGTGTGTGTGTAAAGCTAGGGCAAACTAATGGAAACCAAACAAGGTCAGAGTAATGATAAGAGGAAGTGCAGAGATTAACATGACCGTTGTATCTAACCCCTTTTTTGCATGTGCTCCTTCCAAATGACATAGTGTAGCCTACATCGTGGACATGGGTTTGGTCTCAGACATTAACAAAAATTAACAAATTAAAAGAGTTGATCGCTAAAATGTCTTAATGTGCGATTTTATTGACTTTCCGTTTTTAATTAGTGTGAATGAAGCAAACTTTGGACTGTCGGTTCTTTTTTTCATAGTTTCCATTACAGGAAATATTACAGTTTACATTAAGGCAAGCAAATCAGTTGTCTGGTACAACACACATGTTCTAAAATCAGACATCAGAGTGCCACGTTTAACATCAATACTGACATCAATATTAATATTGCTCACATAAGAGGGACATAAAATCCAACTAAATATATAAATAACAATAATGTTTTGGGTTTTTTTTACAATTAGTCTTAAACATCTTTACTTTCTTATAAAAACAAGACAGACTTCAGATTAAAAACAGGCAAATATTGTGCTTTAAAGAAATAAGTAACGGTATGGTGTGTGCAGGGGGAATAAATGTAATTTATTCCCCCTTTAAAGACCTAACTGTGGAGCGATGCACTTAACCCAAAGCCAGTCCAGAGGAAATGCTAGTGATGCTAATTCAAGCAGTAAAACATGGTGATTATGCTGAGCAGCTTCAGGCAAATCACCACATGAATGTTAAGCAGGAGGATGGCGGAGTCAGCAAAGTCAGAGGCCACAAACGCTGCAAAGAGTACTAGAGACAACTGCGCCTGATTATTTGCCCAATTAATTGTTTAGTGAGTGTGTGATACTGTCGTCAAGAAATGGTGATCGTTGTTAACGCACAGAGGGTTAGGGTTCACAGGTAAATTGGTAAATTGCCGTGGGAATAATACACAACTCCTTATATTGAACATCCTCAGGGTGTGTGTTTGTAGGTCACATATTCAGGCTTCAAAATGTGTGGGTTTTTTTCATCTTCTTATGTGTTGTTGAGTCAAAGTTATGATTCATTTTATATCTCATTTTTATGAGTGATATAAAGTAGTGATAATTGTGCAGAAGTCACAAGAAAGACTGTTTTTATTTTATTTTGTTCATATAAACGAGCCAAGTGAACTGTGACATGATCCAATTTTAAATACTTTTTGCTCAGGTGTGTTTATATGGTTGGTGAAAATTATTTTTCAGAAGGCAGAACAGGGCGTAAGGGCGTAAGGGCGTAAGGGTGGTGGTGGTGAGCAGAAACATTACCAACAAGACAAAAATTGTGGAAAAGCTGTGAATAGAGGGAGAAGTGAGGTGAGAAGTCGAGTGACAGACAGAGACAAAATAACAAGAACACGGCGCACCGAGTGTCTCAGGTACACGCAGTAACAGCACCTGATGTTAATGTGACAGGAAGTGATGATAAGACGCTTCCATGCGACTTTCTCACCTTTAGTTCTTATCACAGTGAAGATGTTGTGAGCAGAGCGAGAACACACACACGCTAAAATCCACCACACTTTTTTAACCGATTCTTTTGTATATTCAGCTGCACTTCATAGTGACAGAGCCACATTACAGTCAGTGCTTTGGAAGAACGGTGTTAATCCCTTTAAAAGATAAGTAATTAGTCATTTATTCAGACTTAAAATTCATATTCTAATATTTCAACAATAGATTTTTGTTTGCTGTAATCGTCGTGGATCAGATCAATCAAATCGTGTCTTGACTTTTCATTGTCTCTGCATACAATGATCACTGTGAGCCCCGGTTTGAGAGAATCCCACCTCAGTCTGACTCTAACATTTTTCTCCCTCCAGCACCTGCAGGTCCTGTTTGCCACCTGTGCCCTGCTGCTCTGTAGCCTTTGGACTTGACAGGAAACAAGCCAGATCTCCTGAGGAGCAGCGTCTGACTGTCTCCAAACCTGTCAACAAATCACAGCGGGTAACACGGGAGCAGACCCAGGCGGCAGATGACTGGACGGATTTTGCTTTTCTTGCCCATGTGCACCGAGTGGCAGCTGTCAGGGTATTATTAAGCCATTGTATGTCAAGCTGCATCCTTGCATCCTTGGTTATGGACAGACTTAACTATTAAATATACTGTGTATGAGTACGTCTCGCATAAAACCTATCAAACTGGCCTGACAATGGCGCACTGGATGTCACATGCCACACATAATATACATCAGCTGAAGTCCTCCGTGTCCTTGATGCTGCTAACGTTGACCTTGAGCCTTCCCTGAAGGTAATAAGAGTGACTGAGTGATTAGCATCACCAACACATGGCCAGTGAAGGCTTTACCAGTTAGAGCAGCCGTCTACATGCATTCATACACGTGGCAGCAGGTGCAGAACACACACACACACACACACTCACGTGCATACATTGCATCCTGTTAGTATGCTGCACTTGTCACGCCACGTGCTCAGGTGATTGTCAAAAGAGAGAGCTGAGGAGAGAAACAGTTGCTGCTCCGACAGGAACTAATGTGTCAGCAAACGATGAAACACTTTGGATCAAAGCAAATCACGGGGGAGTACGAGGAGGAGCGGAGACAAAGAGAGGCCGAAGACAAAACTGCAGGAAAGAAATGTGAAATTAGATATGTTGGTTGAAATCTGTTGGTTTGTTGTACAACATAACAACGTTGTCTAATGAACAGTTAGGTTATAAATCTATTCAGTGACAAAGAAACAAAAAACTGATATCAGGGGATTACTATCTAAGTTTCAATCACTATTACTCAGTCATAGAATATTTTGTGTAGGTTTCACTCCTGTCAGCCAAGAACAGAAATCTTAAGCTGCAGTGTACAGTGGACCTGACCTTGTAATGTAATGCTGTAGGAAATGTGGCACAGATTGGAATCCTCATTCCTAATCGATCGATATCTGAATGCAAACAGTATTGATCATTCCTTTATGAGCAAAAGTTATGCCTTTACGTTGCTCAACAGCTCGTATTTGCAGTAAAAGCTAAAAAAGTGAGGAAGTCATTAGGAATGAATGTAGTTAAACTTCAGTGTGATGAAACGGCAGAGCTTAGCAAACGCAACCTCGTGGGGGAAGAAAAAAAAAACTGAAGACAGTTGGATTTTTACTGCGTCAACGCAGAAGCACAAAGAAATCAGAGCGCAGCATCACTGGCAGCAGATCATATTCCAGCGACTGAGCTCTGTAAACACGCCTGTGGCTTCCACGCATCAAAGGCCCCTGATTAATTCATTAACAAGGCTGAGAAGCCTGGAATCCACTAAAAAAAGAATTTGCCATCAGCAGACTGCGAAGCAACATGACATATTGAGATCTGGAATGGTAGTTTGGAAGTCACAGCAGGCTGCATCTGTGACTCAAGGAAACTTCCTCTCCCTCCTTTCATGGCCCTGACAGTCATGTGTCACTGCACGTGAGTGTGTAACGCAGGTTTTGAAGTATCTGAATGAATGAATGATTAGAGTATGTGTGTGTGTGTGTGTGTGTGTATGTGTGCTGCAGACATGTAGACAGCATCACAAAGATGGAGTCCGGCATCATCCAGAGTGTGAGGACACACGGCACAGATCGTGTTACAGAACATCATCTGAATAGATGTGTGACTCAGCCTCTGCCAAGGCTCCTCGACTCTTAGCAGTAGACTTTAATAATAGTGCTGCACACTGAGGCACATGTTGACGACACGCAGTCACGTATACAGTTGTGCTTTTGTTTCGCTTCGTGGCAGTGACGGCACGAAGACACAGGTTGTGACAGGACTGTGAGTTCATTTTTTTCGCCTCGCCAACAGTCTTTCGAAATTGTATTTCATGTTAGGAAGTAACACAAGTACTTTATCCTTATGCTAAACCCTTGTAACCATGCGTTCAAGAGGTTTACACACATTTTAGGTTTAAATTATAGAAGGTTTATGCCACAGCTGCCCTAACGTAATAGAAAAATCATTTTATGTTTCTGTAATGGTTAATACAACAGTATGTAGAAGCAATTATATTTTTCACATATCATGATGATTATTATTATTAAAAATTATTAAAAAAACTGGAAAAATACGAAAGCACATTATTATTTCTTGATTAAAATTATAAATAGTTATTTACCTCCATTCCTGAACAGAACATTTAGTTTTACTGGTTGAATGTTCTCAGAGAAGAAGCCCAGTAACATGGCTAAAATGTGGCTATAAAAGAGTGAACTCAGTTTGTGATTTGCCAAATATATAACAATAAAATGTTTAGTTTTAAACAAGTTTTTGAAAGATTTCTAAAAAATAAATAAATTTTTATTTATTTATTCTCATTTTTGTGACAGGTAGTCCAATTAATCACCACCTGATGAGAACAAACCCAGGAGACATAGAGTAAAGCCAACATTACTCAGATGTTTGTGACGATGAATATAAAAATCCATAATCATTCTTCTCCTCTTAGCACTGATCTGCTCACAACATCTTGCCTTTTTAGTTGTGGGCTGTTCAACCTCACAATCTAGGTGCTAACTTTGCCTTGCTGCCATCTGGTGCTGAGCACAATGGTTTTCAGGCCAGGAAATGCTTAAAAAAGAGAGAAAGAGTGCAGCTGCACAGTCATGTTGTCGGTTAATCCTCTTATAATATGAAAGATGTGATACTTTTTAAGCATAACACTGACTTGTGTGCTTCAGCAAATTCAATGTACAAGCTTCATACTTCTTTCCTACTGGACTCAATCGTTCCTCTGGTTGAGGTGCATCCCCTTCTCACCTCACACGTCTCCTCCTTTTTAAAAAAACCTTCACACTTTCATGCTGGCAGACTTGGCACACATGAAAAAAGCTATCAGGCTGAAGGCCTTTAAAGTCTTGACATTTTCAGAACTCTCCCAAGAGCTAATCTGCAGTGAGTGTGGGGTAGGAAGACTTTTTTGGTTCACACACAAAGAATTGGTTTCTTCTTTTTATTTTCCTTTAGTTCGAACTAATGTCAAAGTTCATTCCCCTCATAGAATAGAAAATCTATATCCATGTTAACGTAATAAACACATGGGCTGCAAACTAAGAGCATGATTGATAGAGCAGAATAAAAAAAATTCAGAATTCAAACAAAAATAACAACATCACATTTCATTTCGGGTTTCACTAGGTCGGCTTTATAACAACCACTTGAAAAGCCACAACAACCAGGAACAGTATGCCAATATCTCATTTCATGGGTTAAAAAAAACCTGCAACTATAACTCTGACCACTGAGTGGTGCTAAGAGCAAAAACAACATTGAGTTAGACAAGTTCAGCTGATATAAGCTTTCAGATATAAGACCTTCGACATCAATAAATGTACACAAATCTCTATAATATCATATAATACCTATGGATAACAAGTTCACACTAACACTTTCTTTTTTTAAGCCACTGTAATCATATGAATTTCAGTAAATCCAACATCAAGGTCACTGTCGTGAAAATACTGTATCTTTAGCATTTACTCGCTGCATTTATGCAGGTTGTAGTTTCAAATATTATTTATATTAGCAACACGATGTTCTGTTGTAACAACATGAAATATGTCGTCAAAGGAGAATTTCAGTCATTTCAGTCTATCCACTTTCAGCAGCAACAGATTTTCATTTTATTTACCAGAGGCTTGCTATTTCTTTTCAGTCGTGAAAGTGAACCTTCATTTACACAGAACTCCATCTATTGCACTGCTTTGTTTACCTAGACCCAATTCTAACCCTAACCCTAAAACCAGGTCTTAAACCCCTAAAAGCCCTTTAAAGGTGCGAGGTCCAGCCAAAATGTCTTCACTCTGTATAGTCTATACGACATTTGGTCCTCACAAAGCCACAAATACAAGCACACACACACACACACACACACACACACACACAATTAGACTGGCAAGTGATAAGCTCATCTCTAATACACTTGAGATGAATTCATTTTCAAGGTTGTTAATATAAATGGTAATACTCACAGTCTATCCTTTTCAAAAAACGCCCCGGAGATCTACGAACACTCCCTACAGTTTACACTACTTCCTGAGAAAATGTCCATTATGTCAATGTTGCCTGGCAACGGGACACGGGACGGCACAAAAAATGAGATCGCCGACTAATATTGATTCATGCCAATACTGGTTCCAGGAAGTAACAGCTGGATCGCTCTGTATCAGACCCTTTAATTTCACGGGCCTTTAAAAGTGTGCAGGTCACAGAGCAGCAGGGGGGCATATCGACTCCCAGATGTTATGAGGCAAGGAGGCTTCTCCAATCAATATGCCCCAGAGCACAGTGCAATATTTATCTCATCTTGATTCAACCTTGCTTCAGCTTCCTGCTAATTGTGCACTTTATTCACTGAGCAACAGTGTCTGCAGGGTCAGTACAGACCGGGTTGGCTCGATATTTTTTCTTCTCTTTGCATTGCAGCTTTCGGGAAGCATTTGAAAAGGCTTTCAGACACAGTGGCTCACTTTGTAGCCTCAGATGTTTGTTTACTTAGCATATGTCATCATTTCTTTTTTATTTTGAACTGCATCACTCGCCGTTCTTCTCTCCAGTACTCCAGTTTCTCTGCATGACTTTCCTAATAAATGTCTAAACACATCCTCTCCAATACCATAGCTCTATACACTCCCATTGGCTGGCAGTGACATCACTTGTGCAAAGTGTTGAGTCAGACTCCTTCCCGCTCTTGCTCTGACAGCTGACGCCCCCATGCGTACGCAGATGAAATTGCAGCCGTCTGAATAAAAACACGACTGTGGTTTGGAGTCTACTCGGGGAATCGGGGACACAAAAACCCTTTCCACCTTTAACACGGGCAGATAAACTAGAATATAGTGATCCCACATTAGTGATAATTGAGTGACTTGTACCACTTTTAATCCTTTTTTTTTAAAATCCAAAAACACAAAACAAGGACATTATTTTCCTCAGGATTAAGTTTCAGCTCACAGCCCATTAGAGTGAATTAGATTGTAAGCCTTCCTTTTTATTAAACAGGATTATGTCCAAGCTTTTCCTCTGGCTCTAATGGTTACTTACAGCATGGTGTAATCAGCCCTCTGTGGTTCTCAAGTTACACAGCCACACCGTGCATCATCTAAAGCTTATACACTGCTTATGCTAAACGCAACTCAACTAACGGTTGATCAGCTTATAAATAAATAACATCCAGAAGAAAAAAAAAAGGAAAAAGTAGTGGACTAATAGCAGTGAAAGGAAGCACGATAATGAGTATGTGTGTCATGTAGATGTCAAACAAGATTTAGACCCATTAGCCACTAGACATCTGAATTTGATTACAATTTGATAATGATCAACACATTTTTTATTATTAGGGGATACCACAAAAGTACTCCACCCTAAGTGACAGAAATATCTGTCATGTGCTTGTCTAAACAACAACATAAATACATAATCTTTGGATTGATCAGACACACAGTATATTTAGTGTTTTCCTACCTTTCGGCTGGTGTAGTGGGCGTGTTTGGCCAGCTTGCCATTAAGTCCTTGGAGGAAAACCTCATCTGTGACTTTGCCCACGTTCATACAAGCCTCGTCGAGGACAGAGAAGATGCCTTTATGCTGCTGCTCTACCAAATCCACAATGATCTGGTTATTGAAGTAATCAATCTGATGAAGGAGACAGGAGCACAGAAGGAGCAAAATTAGGACGACACGTAAAAGGTGTTTCAGGTCAAAGGAGATGAGTATATCTGGATGTGTTAAAATAAAAACAGATATCCACACTGACAAAGTAAATATACGCAAACCGAAATATGTCTTTCATACATGTTTCCAAGGGATGCCTTCTCTTTGATACTCTTCCTGTTCCTGCCTCAGCACCAGCTGGATAAACAGCTGCTGCAGCTTTTCATTACAGTAGTTGATGCAGAATTGTTCAAAGCTGGAGCACAAGAAACAGAAATAAGATTAACTTTCGCAACATCACTTCAGTGCAAAATGACGGAATACAAACGGTGACGGACTAACCTGTTGTTCTGGAAAATCTCAAAGCCGTAGATGTCCAGCACCCCGATGACCGTGTTCTTACCGTGGACTTTTGCGTCATAGTTTCGCACCTCGATGATGTCATTGATTCGTCCCACAATCCAGCAGAACATATGCTCATACATGGCCTGAGGACGACAATTTCCATGTGAGATGTGGGCAGCTGACAAACTGCAAGCTGGTGAGCAAGTGCCTTGCTCAAGAGCGGAGAGCAGTTAGTCACACACATAGTAACATATGAATAGGTGGGAAGTTAAATGTCATGAAATGTCAGTGAGTCAACATGGTGTCTTGAAGCTGCCTACATACATTGTTTTCCCCTTCACAGCCTCCAGCCTCTGACTGGAGCCATAAACACTGTGACTCACATGCTTGTGGGAATCAGTGGGAACCGCAGTAAAAATACACCTAGCATGAAGTGAAATGTGACAACCCTTCATGCTTCAGCAACCCAGTGTGGATCGTTCCCACTTTGTGCGGTGACGACAAACATGTAATCTTTTTTTCCCCGTCTTTCCAACAATAACCTTGGCAAGAGCGTCGCGTCCGTAGCTGGCCTCTTGTGCCGTGTGCTGTTTTTCGATCACGTCTCGCCCCGTGGCCACCGTGCGATAGAGCAGGGCCTTCTCCACGTTCTCCTCCTTTGTGGACAGCAGCTCCCTGATCACAGACACCAGCTTTGTGTTCTCGATCAACGTCACGTCACCGTCCACACCAAACGTTAGGTTTCCCTGGAGAGAGACATGACAGAGTAAGGATTCATTAGGCTCAAGTTTCATTTGGTTAAAAGGCACAGTTTCACTAAACTAGTTTGAATGATTTTAGGCGGATGCTACAGTGAATAATGTCTGGTAAATTTTGTGGTTTGTTGTGTCCATGTGAAAACTGGCTCTGTCAAGCAATACCATCGGACCTGACTGAGGGAGCGATTCTTTATACAGTAGCAGTGCAGGGGGCAGGCAGGGAAAATAAGTCCTTATCTCATTTTAAAAAAAAAAAACAGTAAAGTCCACAAATTTTAGTTAAAAATACACAAATATAAATGAAAAAAAAAAAACGTTCTGGCATTAGAACATAGGCAGGGATTTGTCATCATATCACATATTACCAGATGCAGGATGGTGGCCAGGATTTTGTAAGCAGTATTAATCTCGTCGCCTGTGAAGCCAATGACTTTCATGGCATCGGCTACAGCTTTGAAATCAGCTCCGTCATTGATGGAAGACTGCGGACAAAGACAGAAATAGAGCGGGAATGAGACACAGAGAGAGAGAGAATGAGATGGAGAAGACTTCTTTTTTTAAAATAGGCCTATGGTTGATTTGAGACATGTATGGTCTACTCCAGAGTCACGGCTTTTCCTTTTGTGATGTCGGGCTATAAAATATAAAAACTGGGGCAGAAACCGCCACCTCAGCTGGTTGGTTGAACAATCCATGTTCCATGATGTCACATGACGTGTGTTGCTGTCAAGTAGTTCTCTTCCTATTCATTAAGCTCCAACAAAGGCCGCTGAGCACAACAGATGTCTAAATGAAGACTTCTTTCTTTAAAGGCCACACTTGTGCGCCATACAGTAAAAAGTGTCATCGCCTCACACTTTACGCTTGTTCCCCAAAGATGGGCGTGAAAGACGCAAAGAGAAGACACATGTAGGCTGTGTTTTTTTGTGGTTTGCATACTAACAATTATAAAAACGTGCGTGAGTGTGCAGAACATATAAGGAGTACCTTAATCTGGCCTCCGACTTTGATGTAGTTGTAGGCTGTTGGATCCTTCTGGATGTGAAGCGAGCGTAACAAGGAATCTGGCGCTCCTCTGAGCAGCTGGTGGTGGAACAGAGTCAGCACAAAGTTTACTTACAAATTATCCAGGGCTTTTAGTTGTGCGTTTGCATTGCTGGCCAACAAAGTATACGGTTACAATACTTTACATGGTGCCAACTATAAATTCGGACATATCTATTCATACATGTGGTGCAGCCTGTGTTTTCTGCTCCATTTTCTCCCAGCAACACAGTCAGTACATCTGTGGCTGGTTGTCAACTGACACTGACACTCCAACATGAAGGAATAAAGATTCTATTGAAGCCTCAGAAATATTGCATTGATTCTTATCAAGGTCTGTTTTTCATATGCAAAACACAAATATGTGCCTTTTTCACATGCCAATGCAAATGTAAACAAACACACATTTACCTGGTAGAATGAATGGAAGCTCCTCTCTCCTTCCTGCTGGAAAATCACCCTGCACTATTGGCAGGAGATAAAAAGAAAAAACACACACAAGCACGAGGTCAACTGCAGCCTAAAAGCCTCACCCCATTTAAGTAGCTCCTACAAAGCAGAAATGGGGAAACTTTTCAGTATTTCATGAGGACAAAAGTAAAGAATGTGTCTGTCTTTCATCTGTCTTCCTTGTTTCCTTGTACCATCATATAATAAAAATATAATATTGTGTTGATTAACATAGACTTAGGGTAGAAAGTATAATGTTGGCTTCTATAGAAGGACATGTGCATGTTTTTACAACATAATGAATCCGGAGAGTTTTTATTGTTGCCTGCATTATCACCAGGTTACGTCTGAGGCCAGTCTTACCTTTTCCAGCAGGTAGTTGTTGATGTGGCCTCCGATGGGATCTCCTTTGAAGTCAAAATTGATGTCCATGTATTTGCCAAAGCGGCTGGAGTTGTCGTTGCGGTTGGTCTTGGCGTTACCGAACGCCTCCAACACACAGTTGGATTTAAGCAGCGTGTTTTTTACCCTGTGGAGAAAAACGGGTCATATTCAAAAGGTAAAGTAGTCGACTTAGTGCAACCAGGTTAAACAAATGATGTACAGTGTGGAGCATGTGCAATAAAGGACAAATATCTAGAAAAACAGATGGGCCAAGATCACAAGACAATTGTTTGCCAACCTCTCAGTGTCTTTGTTTCATCTTGGTACTTGGTAGAAACAGGCAGTTCATAATAAATGATGTATTTTACAATACTATATCCAGTATTAATAGCAACAGTGGTTAGTACGCAATTACATATCACACTAAAATAAGAAATAAATGCTAATATAGTGATATGTATTGTCATTAAATTGTATTCACCACCATTTAAAGTCCAACAGTAAGACTGACCATCAAACTTTATCCATGAATTAAATGTTTTTATTGTCTTTGACCTGCATTTAGTTTACTTTGTATCAAAGTTAATCTCTTTTTTTTCTTCTGACAATTTCACAACCATGTTCTCATACCATTCAAATGTCCTTTATCTACAGGTGCAGCCACCACCCGCTCTCCTATCAGGGAATAAAGTCTAAGCGAGGTGTAACCATGTCTGAGTATGATCTTTGACTACTGGCTGTATCAAGTCCTGGAGTATGACAATAGCTTGCTTCAAATTAGGATTCCTGTGATTAGAAAGAAAACAAAAGATAACCTGTAATACAAGTAACTGCACTGTCAAGAAGACAATTGAACACCCAGGAAGAATCTATGAACACACTGAAGCTGGGTCAGGCAGTGAAATGCCAGAGGCTGTTTTTCTTTTGGGCTGAAACTCTGCTTTGCCAGAGGAGATACATGTTTCTGTGCAGCCTGTGGTTCAGTTTCGACACAGCCTACATATTAGAATAAAATATTGCGTGCATCTGGCGTCTCATTAGTGTAACCAGAACAGAGAGTCATAGCAGATATGATTTGCTGTTTCGCCAGCAATCGCCACCTGTGCACGGACCGTGTGTGTTCAATAAAAGCAGCTCACCTTTCAACTTCAGCCCTCTGATTAGGATTGGTGATAGCAGCGATATATTGCATTATATACTTGCTCGCTTCCGTCTTTCCTGCTCCACTTTCCCCTGCAATAAAAAGCGCAGTGCAAACAGGTCATTAGAAATAAACCACTCTCTGGGGAAGTTAAGCCCTGCAAATGAAACCGACAGACGTAATATGATCCCAAGTTAAACAAAGGCAGTTACACATCTATATATATATATATATATTTATATATATCTCTATGTGACACTAAATAAACATATTGCCCTTGTGCTTTCGTATGGATTCAAGACAAGCTTATCAAGCTTCACAAGGGCTCAGTTCCCCCTCTAACCACAGGGTGGTGCTTCATCCTCCACGTAGTTTCTCATTTTATGAAAAGGGTGAATTTCTTTTAAGAAAAACTAAAGTGCAGGTGAATTTTTCAATATTTTCTCCGTCCGAAAATCAGATGACTAGAAGAGGACAAATGAAAATTCAGGAAAGCCTTTACATAAAAGCCAAACAAAGCAAAAGACACCGTCTCTCTGTCAGCAAACGTCCACAATGAGCTTCTTTTAGTCTTCAGAGTGGGGGGCTTCCCATGTTACCTGAGATGACAATGCAAGTGTCTTTGTTCCGCCTCTTCATGGCTTTGTAAGCAGCGTCAGCAATGGCAAAGAGGTGGGGCGGCCTCTCGTACAGCTCGCGGCCCTTGTACTGCTCCACGGTGTCGCGGCCGTAGATGTTCATGGCACGGTAGGGGTTGACGGACACCACCACCTCTCCGATATAACTGTAAATCCTCCCCTTCTCGAACCTGAGGACACAAGTTCATATAATATGGAAGTAAAATACATGAGTCTTATGTGACTTTTTTTTTCTGGTGCCAAAACAATACGCTCACTTCCTTTGTTTATTAGTACGCATTCTTTAACAGATGAATGCTTCAAAGAGAGAAGAAACTTAACAATGAGAAACAACACCACTCTCTATCAAGGAGTAGTTTTGGGACAATTGGGAGACATTCTTATTCACATTATCATCAAAGAAGAAGAAACTTTTCCTGAGTGTGTTGTGAGAGTTGTGTTCATCTGAGCTGCTGAAGAACAAATTTGAGTCTTTCAAAAGACGTTGGATTGCATTAAAATAATTCATGTGCCAGTCTTGAGTTCTCTTTAAGTCTTAAACACCAGGGCATCATAGAAGCACAATCCCACTGGGAGGCCATAAAAGCAACCAGCAGATTTTCAGACTCCTTCAGAAGAATGTTCCAAATTCAGTTATTCTCATAATCACTTAATATTTAATGCATCTTTTATGGCCAGGAACATTTCAACAATAATGTGTTTACATGGATATATTATAATACTGGCTTTGTGGTTTCTCATCTGTCCAAAGCTCTGAGGAAGTTGTTTCACACTTGTTTATTACTGTCAACAACGACGTCGTCACCACAAAAACATTGTTTTTACCCAGGGTTAAATCCTGCTACGTGTCTCTGCTGCAAGTATAGGATGATAGTAATAAGCAGCACATAAAAGCCCATAGTTTTTGAAATAATCACTTTAACGATCACCTTTCAGGTGGCTACATACTTTTGGAATTTTTTGTGATGGAAATGATGTACTTCATGTACGTCATGAAGAGCAATGTTCAATGTAACTGTGACCTGTGACCCTTTGTATTGTTTTAAGACACATAAGGTAAGGTATTGAATATATACTCAATGTTATCACTTCCTACTATGTGAGTACAGAAGGGCAGGGTGATAACACACCCACAGAGGCAGATACATACCATGCATTTCTCCTAAGACAGTGAGTCTTCACTTTGTAACAGGCCTGTGTGTTGCTTTGTGAATGCTCCCCTTTTACTTGTTCGAATTTTGAGCGGACTCTGATCTCCTTCCTCCAGTTCTGAATTATTGCAGAATTATTTTAAACACCTCTTTTATGCCCTGCCCTTCTCTCTCACACACACACTTGCTGACACACAAAATATCTCCCTCCCTCTCTCCCTCTGCCTGTTGCCTGTCTGACTTCCTTCCTCTCCAAATAGGACCAGGATCCCAGTTTCTCTACGGAGAAGAATGATCCATTTCTTCACAGTTCCCAAACTCAAACAAAGCCAAAAAGCACATTATTCCAAAACTTTCCTGAAAGGTCTATTTGTTACAAAGGGTTTAAACAGTTGCCAGGAAACCAGTCAGTTTCGAGACCCTGTCAGATATCGAGATTCATCAATTTCAAGACCAAAATGCTGACGTACTCCTTAAAGCACAAACCAAGCACTGAGGAAGAAGTCATTAATGGTGAAGTTGCTGACAGATGTCCATGACACCGTTACATCTCAATTCTTTAGACCTTGACTTTTTAAAGAGTGTGTAAATGAGCTTTGGCCTTTTTGATCCACGTTATCTTCTCTAAACTTTGTCATGGTCTTAGTAAAAACATCTGGGAGTATACTGATGAAAAGCACACATGGAATTATAAGATAGTTTCTTTAGATGAGTTCTATTTTACCAAGGACCAAACATTGATTACATGGTTCCATGGACTCTGACACATTCTCTGTGCATCCAACAGGATGCAAACAACAGTGGACAGATTATGTAACATGGTTTGCTTGTTCAGCTGAGGATTTAACTCAACTTGGGGTTTACAAAACTGGTATTTTGGAATAAAACAATGTGCATAGTAGAGTAATGTTTAACAATAATATTAATACACTTAAAAATAATGATCGCTGTAGAGCTGAAACAATTACTCAATTAATCTTCAACTATTTTGATAATCGATTAATCATTTTTTTTTATTATTTCAGCTTCTTATATGTAAATATTTTCTTAATTTCTTAGCTTCATATAACAAAGAAGTCATTACAACTGAATTCTTCTGACATTTAAGAACCTCATTATTTCCATGATCGACATTTTTTTAACGTTTTCTGACATTTTATGGACACAACAATTAAGAAAATGTATTCAATAATGGTCACGATCTTATATACTGATAGGTATAACTTCAGCAAGAAATGCAAAATAACCACTCTTCAGGGGTTTGACAAGTTAATTCAAACTGCTATGAATAAGCAGGTCCACCATCATGTCTACAGTGTAAGCAGCTGTGCTAACATACTAGCTCTTCCACCCTTGGTGCAGCAGAAAAAGACTCATTGTGCCGTCCCTCTGCTTGGTCAGGAGGCTGCTGTGTGCCCGCTCCATTGTTCAAATGTCAATTGCAGGTCTTTGTCCGAGACAGGCCGTCCGTCTCCCTCTGCACGGGCCAACACAACGAGCTGCCCACGTAACGCATTATGTACAATGGCCTCTAGCGGGATTGCCAACAGTGGTCCACATGGTGGAAGGAGTGTATACGAGATCCCAGCTGGGTGAGTATAGAAGGAAGGTAACATTGTCTCCTCTCTCCATAATGAATAGGTGTACAGGGTTTTTTTTTACATAATGGCCACTGAGGGGCTTTAATGGAGGAAACAAATGGGAAGTGAAGTGCACCAGCTGGAACAAAACAGGTTGTAAATGTCTAGAAATACTGTTGAAATCTCTCTCTTTTTTTTATGTAATCAAGATCAGCTAGAAATGAAATCATTTTAACATCAAGGTAACTGAGCTTTATCCAAGTTAAATTTGAACCTTTTAGTTGATTTTAGTTATTTACCAAGTTATTTAAGATGCTTCCTTACACAACGTGACACATGGAGACTGCTTTCTTTTCCCAGTAATTACTTCAGTGACATCACCTTGTGTTATTGTGAAGCTGTGTCAACACAGACTCGGCACCGGCCTCCTCCATCTGCTGCACTGTCATTAACGGAAGATTTAAACGACACACAAGACAGATATTAGATAACCTTATGGGTCATAATGGACTCACGGAAATGTTATCTATAGGTGCCAGATTGAATTTTGGTTACATGGTCATGGTTAGATGGTTTGTTTGCTTGTTTTTTTTTAGTTTGACTTCATGCAATAAATCAGTGGTTCCCAAACATTTGACCTTCAGCCATGAACCCCCTACTCTTGCACACTTGAACACACACACACACACACACACACACACACACACACTCTCAAATGAATTATTTCACCCCAAATAGACCCATTTAAAAATGAACAACATGTTCAGTGAGCAACACCAGTTCAGTTTGACAGTACGTCTATTAATGTCAGTTTCGAAATGTATGTTTGCAAATCATGTTGTTATTGTTTTTCTTTGGGTTTTGTCTGTTGTGAAACTGTCTGTGAAACCACAGGTCAAATTACAGTTGAAGTTCAAAAGAAACATTCTCAAATGAGATTAACATACCAGCCATTTACCACTTTTATCAGTTTGTACAGCTGTGAAGAGAAGTGTGTCTCTAATTGCCTGATCTGAAGCTTTGTGATGTCCTTCCAAGAAAGGACGACTCGAGGAGAGGTGACAGGAAATTAGACAGTGACAAACACAGTTAAAACAGAAGAGGTTGAAGCGAGGAGGAAGAAAGGAAAAAGATCACACAGTTCATGCAAACGGGAGACACAGTTGGTGTAGTGCCTTTGGGTTTGTGACCCGGTCAAAACAAGGGCCTTACTGTGTGTGCGTGTGAGTGGGTTTTCTCCAGATTCTCCACTTTCCTCCCGCAGTCAAAAAATTTGACCAATAGGTGCGAGTGTGAATGGTTGTTTGTAGAGCTGCAACTAACGATTATTTTCGTAATCATAATTCTCAATTAATCGTTTAGTCCATACAATATCAGAAAACCTTAAAAAATGTTGATCTGTGTTCGTCTAACCTGGAAATGATGATGTTCTCAAAGGTCTTGTTTTGACCACAAACCAAAATGAATAACTTTTAATGATTTCTTTGTTATGCAGAGCAAAGAAATGAAGAAAATATTCACATTTAAGAAGTTTAAACAATCTGAAAATCTTGTTTTAATCATGAAAAAAAGCTTCAAACCGATGAATCGATTATCAAATTAGTTGTTGATGAATTTAATAATCGATAAATGACCGATTAATTGTGTCAACTCTAGTTGTTTGTCTCTATGTGGGCCTGTGATGGACTGGTGACCTGTCCAGGGTGTACCCCACGTTTCGTCCTATGTCAGTTGGGATTGGCACCAACTTCTCTAATAAATGTGGACAAAATAGGTGCAGCTGTACAACCACCACAAACAACCACCTCTCACACCTAACACTGCAAACCTATGTAAACTCTAACCTTCGCTCCAGTTGCTAAGGTTAGCAGAACAAGTCACAGGCACAGCAGCAGGAGATGAAAAGAATGGCTTGGTTCTCTGGACTCTCTCTTGTAGCCAATAAAACATAAAAGTACTAATAAAAGCAGGAGCTGCTGCTGTGTTCACAGTGGCCACGGAAAATTCCCAATCATCGCTGAGAGACTCTAAAAGAAATTGTTGGCTGCATTGTTATTATCAGAGTGTTTCACTGTGATATTCAGTTAAATTGATGCCAGCAGATCTCTACTCCATCTCCCTCTGATTCACACACACACAAACATGAAGAGAGAGAAATGGTTTAATGTTTAAAAAGTGACTTCAAAGATTTTTTTTTTGTTTTACATAAAAACAGGGAAAATGATTCTGTCTGCCCTAAAAATATCTGTGGAAGCCTAATGTCACACACTGTTGAACAAACGTACTGCATGTACACATACACACATGACACACTCTCATCAGATATGAATTACAGACCAAAGCCGAGCTCAACCGCTGTCTCCAATCTTGTTTGGGTGGGTCTTTTTTATGGTTAACTCAGGGAGGAGTGTGAGCGATTTATGACCTTTTCTCACCAGCATATCCCTCCCCTCTATCCACAAAAAAGCAAAAAAAAAACAAAAAAACACCAGAGAAGAATTGAGAGGTAACTATGACTCAAATAATGATGTGAAAATGCCACCCTCTTCATGTCTACATGCCCTTGAGCTGCACACAATGGTTTAATTATGATATTTTACGACTGTCTCTATTTTATTTGTTGCAAAAATCACAATATCTCAGCACAGTGAAATCACCCAGTGTGATCCAATAAAAAAGTTCTATACGGAGCAATTCCAAAATGAAAAGTAATGCGTGTTCTGATGCGTCCTAGACAGTTCAACCTGTTAGTTTCTGCTGAAGGAAATTAATTTGACTTACACGTTTTGTACTTTTGAAGTTGTACCAATTTAGTAATTTGATAATCTGATATCTCTCTGTGTTTGTGTCCTATATCAGTGCTGTATGTTGCAGCCTGTGGTCCATATTTTTGAGAGCTTCCCCTGCACGTGTTGTCATCACTGTGTGTCTGAACTTCAGGGTTCATCCTAGGAATTATGAAGGGCCAGGAGATAATCTGTGGCTGTTCTAGTTTCATCTCCGAGTTCATTATCAACACTGCTCTTGTTTAGAGCAATAGCAGAATGCTTTAGGGGCTTATCCCCATGCCTGCTGGGTAAGGGAATTCTAGTCCTTTCAAAAACTGGTTCTCTTATAAAAACAGCAGACTCTGATACAGTGGATCACCTGTATTGTTGTACTTTAAAAATTATTCATTAACTGAAAAAGGGAAACCTAATAACTGATCTTTTTTGTCTCAAATGTAAGAATTTGACACTTTTCTTCTCTTTATCAACACATTCTATGATGAATACATATATTTTTAGGATGGTGGGGCCATCACTTTTGGCTGTGGAGATGATAATGAATGATATGATAATGACAATGAATTATTTTTGGGTGTCATTGACTTCTATGATTAAAGGGATATAAAAAGAAAATAAATAAAGCCAGGTAAGGTGACTAAAGGCGGAGGTGGAATGTGAGTTTTGGCTGAGTGAGGCGTATCATTATGCAACGCAGTGCATATGAGGACTACTGCTCCTCAGCGTGGCTAATAAAGGACATCCTCTGTTATAAAACTAGTCTGGTCGTGCCTGTCAAAAAAGGACCAATTCTCAGACATAGCACTCGTTTCCTTTTTGGAGAGCCACCAGAAACAAGTCAAAAGTGCTTCAACTTTTCTCTCCGTCATCGCGGTCTTATGTACAGTGTGACAGCTGCCTCTTTCGCGCTCTGCAGCCGTCACACATCTGTGTTCTACATTAGGGATTTTTCCCGCCGCTTTGTTACTTTTGCTCGGTGCTAAAACAGCAGCTCCTATACAGTCTGTATACATTACACATCCACCATCCCTCGGGAGTCAGGAACATGCTTTGCTACCAGCAAAGATGCAAAAAGCTCCTCAGTTACTCTAGTACAGATGTTTACAGGAAATGATATGATATCAGAAAGAGAGAGAGGCAGACGATGATGCACTGCAAGGTGTTTCCACTGCTAAGAAACTGGTAACAAACTTTATCTTGAGCATTAAATTATGTTGACAACATAATACCATCACTCGTCAGCTTTAAGTGGAATCCAACAATGGCACCACAGAATAGTGCAAAAATGTGTGTCACAATTTCCCAACACCATAAATTATACTTTAATAATATTTTTTTCTAATATTTCTTTGAACCACATCAAAAACAGCCATGAAAACAAGACGCTTCTGGGAAAAGGAGTGAGCACCTTACAGATGGATGAAGGAATGGTCACTGCATTACTGTTACCATGGTGACCACATCCATGCCTGCAGTTTTACTTTTCAAAGAAGCTCCTCCTCCTACTTTTTTCACTGCTTGACAGCGACTTTACACAGTGACCATTCATTCAAATTCATTATTCAAGTTTACATTCATTGCCCGTGTACACTTAGAAAACAATCTTCTTTAATTAGTGGCAGGAGTACATCAGGCAAATGAGGCCTCTCACACTCGAGACGTTCTCATGAGGCTGGAAAGTCTGGATACTCTGGGGAAACGGGAGGCATGTGGAAACAGCCAAGCTGCAGATCAGGTGGCTCACTCTCTTTTCTTCACTGGCTGGGATCACAGCTGACCACCACACCCCTCAACACACACCAAAGTATTTTCAGGGGAGGAGTAGAATCATCTCACTAAATCCAATCTAAAAATACATATATTTATTTATAAAAAATGACACAGAGTCTTCTTAAAACAGGAATATGGAGGGAGGTTGGTGGTGGTGGAGGATTTGAGGGGTTTTTAGCTGTGATACTAATCCAGAACTTGTTCACACTTTAACACACTGGCCAGCAGTGGCTGATGTAAGCCTTGCAGTGGACGGCCGCCATAAAATGGGATGAGTGACGGAACGGAGAAGGAGAGACGAAAACGATCCAAAAGAACCAGACATTACTCAACATGCTATTTCTGGAGAGGCCTATTATTTCTATTGGGGCTAAAAGCAGGGGAGAGAGAGAGAGAGAGAGGGAGAGAGAGAGAGAAAGAGAGAGAGAGAGAGAGAAAAGGACAAAAACAGACGAGATGGACAATGGGCAACATCATTAATAGACAAAAGGGAGGAAATGGACAGGGAAAGACAAAACGAAGTAATAACTGTCAGACACTTCACAATGGTATTAGAGCAAGTACACAAAACCTTAATAAACTCTACAAGTAAAAGGCCAACATGGGTTTTTCTATGGCCAAGTTTTAGAAATCAGTCCAGCCAATATAATGCTGATTTTATTTGTTTTTTGGACAGTTTCCTTTTTTTAATTCAATCATTCAAACAGTTATCATCATCGTATTTTCATGGCAAGTGTTAGATGTTAAAGGGAAAAAGTTAAAGTAGCATTGACTCCAGTGCACGTTCTTTTAAACCTAGGAACTACTGATACTACCGTAACAAAGAGAAAATAAAGAGTGCATACAGCAGTATCGGTAAATAATACAGGGGAGTGTGTGTGTGTGTGTGTGTGTGTGTGTGTGAGTCACTGTGAACTATGTGATGTGCAGAGCTGGCTGTGAAAGTGAGTAAACAGTTCCACCACTACAGTGGCTCAGGTCACAGCCTCAACAGGTGGACAGGAGAACAATACAATGCTGTAAGCAGGGGGTGACATCACTGCTGCTGCCTTGGACACACACATACACACACACACACACACACACACACACACAAAGAAAGAAAAGACACACAGATAACATGAGCTGCCTGAGTCACATAATCACCGATTCCCAAACAACAGCACCATGCAAAATGATTCCTGAAAAAAATGAACACTCATGACTTGAGTGAATGATGTTCTCATATGAGATAACGGCAACTCATGAGTGCATCATGTCCCCTGTGTGTGTGTGTGTGTGTGTGTGTGTGTGTGTGTGTGTATTGGAGTGAGCTAGAGAGAGAGAGAGAGAGAGATAACAAGGGCTTCTGGGAAGTTGTGTCTGGGGGTAATGTTGCAGTCAGAGCCAGACAGCTTCAGTGTGTCACCTACTGACATCAAATCCTGCAGCGAGACTGAACTAATGACACGAGCAACAATTAGCCTTTAAATCTCTGGACATCCAAACTATTACATAAAACAATAAAAAGAGGGTGAAATTCTAAATAGCCTCTGCTAACGCTCACTGTTCCCTGCCTTTCCTGTCAATATCATGAAGCAGGATTGCCAAATTAAATAAATACATCTCCTTCCTCCCAAGAGGCATACAATACCATGCGAAAGCCTGAGCTTGTTGTTGGCCTTCCTGATGCCAAAATTACAAAATTACAACTTTACAAGTCTTCAGAGAGTTAACCTCATAATAACCTCACACAGCATGTGAATGTAAGGCTCAAGCAGGCCAGCCATTTTTGACATGAAACAGTAGAATATTATAAAATGCCTATAACACAGGGGCACTAACACAGTGAAGAACTAAGAGCTTGTGCTAAAATGGCCCACTCTCGACCCCGCCTGCCAACTCAGGCAGTCCACAAATGAGATGTCTCTCTCTGAGAGAGCTGGTGAACTTATTTTAGGGGAATAAAGCTACACCAAACACAGCCCCTGTTTATGTAAGGATGGTAATGTGTTTCAGATTACAGACGGTTGTATGGAAATTCTTGTGGCGAGACTGGACTGCTGGCTGCTGGATTGCAGGGGAGCAAGGCCTACGAGGCATTTCTCTCAGAGCCTTCTATGAATCCGCCTGTTCATGGGAGACGTTTTTTTTTTTGGTTTTTTTTTCATGATTAACAAAAAAAAATCTCCAGGGAGCGTCAGTCTGAGGCACGAAAGCATGTTTTCATGAGATTTGAAGAAATAAACCTAAAAAAACCAAAAAAAAAACTGGTTAAATTGGCCTGTTGTCTGCTTCAGATCATGCATCTTAAAGCCTCATCATTGTATTGGCAAGTGCCACTCGACAAATCAACAGGAAGGTAACAGGAGAATACCAAAATATCCAGCTATAAATATTTCTATTCCAGTTACTAACCACTACTAAGAAGAATAAAATGTTTCTAAACCGTTGGGATTCATATTCTGAGAGGCATCTGCTGCACGTTATCACCCGTCATTGTTGCAGTGTATGGCTTGTGTGTTCTGCATGTGGACTTTGGTTTTATGGCTTAGGAAAGAACAAAGGCCTAAAATAAAAAAAGGTAAATAAGGATCTGGCTGAGGAAAAGACCCCGGATGCCAGCACCTGTAACTGGTACAGCGTTATTTACTGCCTCATATCCAGGAGACTGAGGAATTCAACAGGTGATCTTTGATGCTGAGTTTCAAACCTCATCTGAGCCATATATTATTGATTCTTTGATCCTTTTGTTTATTCAGGAGGAGACATTTTGCACCACACCTCTAATAAAGTAGTTTTATCCAGTAAAGTAAATTTATGGCCACATTTATGACACACTAGATATAGAGAGTGAATTTACAGACGAGGATTGTGAGTTGCATAACCAGGAATAACTAAGAATAAAATCACCACAGTATTGAATCTCATTTATGTCCCATCTGCTGCACACAAGATTCCCAGCTAAGGTTAGGTAGAGGAGCTGCAGGAAACAATGAAACGTGAGCAGCAAAGGCAAGGGAAATACCAGCTTTCCTGCTAGGTTGGCGTGCCTCGTATTATTGGAGGCTTCCTGTTCAAAGTCCTCTTTAACTCCCCACTAACAGGTTCAAAGGCCAAATCACTTGGAGCGGCTCATACCGCCAAACAAAAGGATTTCACAATCTTAAACCTCCATAAATAAAAACCCTGATATTACCCAAAGAAGGTGTAAGACTGACCTATTTTCATTGGCCAGCAAAAATAAATAAATAAAAAAAGACATCGCCCAGTGCATGTCAACTATGCGAGGTGGAATATCGGACGCCAATTTAGCAAAAAAATTTTAACAATCCCTCCCTAATTATTTGGGAAACACGCAGCAGTTTTGCAAGAATGTTTTTTCTTTCCCTGGATTCCTGAGGAGAGACAAAACCATGCTGCCTTATAAAAACATTTAGCAGCAATAAAACTGTGCCTCGACGGTCGGATACACACACACACTGTTGGCTTACAGGACAGTTAAACTCACAGAATGCTTTAACCAAGAGATGTTAGTATTCATTTTCTGCATACTTTGTCTTCATTTCTCATATATAGATATATATATATATATATACATACATACATACAAATATAAATATATATATATATACATACATACATACATACAAATATACATATATATACATATATATATATGTATATATATATATATATATATATATATAGTATATTACTTATATATAGACAGGTTAATGCTTAGCATCCGTCCTTTTTAAGACACTAAATACTGGCTTTTTCTAGGGGAACTCCACGGTAAAGTCTGCATGACTTGTGGAATCACTGTGGGCATCAATTAAGCGTCAATTTATGGAATGAATGAGCGATCAGAGTTAAAAACTGCCCTCTTATCTATAATCTATTATATCTTCCGGTCGTGACTCATTTTTAATTACATACGCGATGATTCTCCTACATAAACACACGCCAATCCAGCCGTGGTCCATGACGTCTTATCTGCTGACGCGGCAATTCAGGAAAATTTCCCAAGACCCATACGGGAATTTGCCTTGAACTCTTATCCTATCGCACATCTCTACAGAGAGAGACTAGGCATCTGCCAGGCTCTATTTCCAGACTGGGAGTCTTTCTGGAACAGGACACAAAGTTCAACCTCAAGTCAAACAAAGTAAATGCTAACTTGAACAAGCGTGTCCGGCTGTTCTGAGGGAAAACGAGCAGCCTTTTCCAAAACCGTCCTTCACATGCAGCCACTGGGTGACTTGATTAGGAACTCAACATGGCAGGTATTTAACCAAGAAAGTAGAAATTCCCCCGCACAGCAGGGCAACTCAGTCGGTTGCTCGCCAAGCTCAGGCGGTGGGGTTATGAAGAGAGGGTTGGCTTCCACACCAAAGCTCTGCTTTTTTTACCCGCTGCAAATAAAAATATTTGGGGATTTTCACATTTCAAGCTCTGGAGAAGTGAACAAAATTTGTCTTTCAAAGGGCAAGCCTTTCAAAGCACACAAAATGCCGAGTGTGCTCTTCTGGAAACTTGTAAAGATTGTTCAAATAAATGAATTTGTGACGTGTGTCTAGATCTGAGCTTTTTATTACGGCACACATTCAACAGCGAGGATCAGGTTCTACAAATGTTGTAAAATACACCCAGGAGAAATGTGCAAACGTGCTCCAGCACTACTATTTTGGACAACTGTCGCAGGACATATGGATGCCTCGTGCTCTCTTCATCCCTCTGTCAAGTGGTTCACTCCCATTCAGGAAAACATATTCACACATGCATGCACAGTGCACGCACACCCTCAGACTACGGAAAAAAAGGAGCAAAAGGAAGCACTGGTCGCTGGCCACACCCTTTACAAATAACAATCTGCACACGCCATCTCCGGACCAAGATGTCTAGCTGGAGGGAAAACAAACAGACAGAAAATGGGAGAGACTTGGGGGAGAAAAAAAGAGGCCTGTTGCTGTTTGGTTACTCTAACTACTGCTTGCCAAAGCTACTGTTCACGCCACATATGTCCATCTAATTGAAAAGGTATGGCTATAAAAACAGTGTTAACCACAACCTTTTTGTTCTTGATGAAACATGATTTCTCCTCCTACACCTCACAACCTGACATATTATCAATATATCTCCTAAACTGTTAGGTCTATTGTTGACATTAAATGTCTATTAAGTACTTTCTCAAACCCTGTTTCAAATGTTAAAATCCGTCGTTTCAAAAGGACTACATGTAAGACGCAAGTAACAGTTTAAAATGGGTACTGCATTCCAAATAAAATTATTGGACGGCATTTTCCCCCTCCCTCTCCTCTCCAGAGACCTGAGGTTGCCAGGTACTTTGAGGATCCACTCCCACATGAACTGACGGATGAATCTGTGACGAACTGCCCTTTTCCACAAAACAAACTGAAGGCAATTAATCAAATTTAAAATGATGAATACATTGGCCAGTTTAATTTCTCATCTAAACGGGTTTCCTTAATCCCCGGTGACATATCATGGCCATTTTCGACTTATCGATCATGTTGATAAGCAGGGTTTAAAAAACATGTTGGTGCCAAGGAAACTCCTCTTGTCAAGGCTCTGCAGCTCACTCTCTGTGGCCATACAAGGAAAAAGAGACACCACACAGCCTGTTAGCCAGCATGAAAAGAAAACAACATCCAACCAGTGTCCTTGACATCTTCTAAATATTTACTTTACTGGCAGTTTGTGTAAAATACTGTATATAGGCTGGCTGTGAAATGTAATTTATTAACTCATGCAGCAGGAAGCGGTAAACGACGAAATTATAGAGACTGAAATGACGTGTCATGCCCAACATGCATGGACTGCAAATGAATCATTTATCCAGCATAATGATTTATACAGTATAATGCTAAAATTGTGTTGTGGATATAAAGTATTTTTACTACTATGTGGGATTTTAAATGGCTATTACTTGTTTCACTCGCCATGTTCTACTTAATGTGTTTGAGACCTCTATTTCAGATTGTTCATTTTATTGCTGCAACATTCTAATTAAGTCTTTATCAAATACTGATAACTGTGAACTAGAAAAAAAAAGATATTGATGTTCTAATGTCCCACGTTTCTGTCAAGCCATTTCATCGTTAAGTCAAGTAAAAGTCTGCCCTGCTCAATTTAGACAAATCAGCTTACTCACAAAATTTTACTCCTGTACAAACACAGTGTTGTTTTTAAACAGAAAAGACAGAGCAGGAGAACAGCTAAGCACCTGCTGGATAAAGTTGCCGACAGACGGCAAATGTGGAAAGCTCTGCAGCTGGAGAATTAAAGGATTATAGAGAGGTAAACAGAGTGATCGCCAGTGTCCAAGAGGTTAAAATTAATGACTCTTTAGATCAGGATTAGGACATCCATACTGACAATGCAAATACCGCCCATGAAAAGTTGCAGTAAGTAAATTCCCCCCCAACTCTAAAAACAGTGGTTGATAGCAGTTTGCTGCGCTGACCCTCAGTCAGGTCTGATAGTATTGCTTGGCAATTCCCCTTTCCAGATAAAGGACAACACATAAAAAATAATGTTAGATTGTTTTTTTTTGTTCAGGAACAAACAGAGGCAGAACAATGAAATCACCAAAGGTGATGCATTGCAGCATTAACATGTTCCCTAAAACTTGGACAAAGGCTTATTTTTAATTGTATTATGATGACACAATTGTTCGTTAAGGGATCCATATACTGACACACATATTACAATCACTTTAACATCACAGAGCAGGGCTCTTAAACTCAAATGACCTGGAAGACGAAAAAAGTCAAACTTATTAGGAAGAAGAAGACATTGAAATAATCATTTTTAATGATGATATTTCACATCATTTCAAAATGTGTTTGTTTTGATACGCAACGATTAATAGTTCACAATATAAATGTATTAATGGTGAAATAACTCAATATAACTTTTATTGAGTGGGACCCACATGAAATTGATTGTTGTACAGAGCTGAACTGATGATCTCCCTCCACAAAACCGTCTACTGTAACAGGCACCATATCTTGCTGAGTAACAGCTCTGTAAAACTGCCATTAGGGATCAGCTTGCACTTTCATCACAGATGGCCGGGCTGAGGACAGGGGACAGGGGGGAAAGTCACAGCCCAGGTGCAACGCAACGCTACCCTCCACACTCACTCCTCTCTTCATTCACAAAGCATGCTTGACATCATGCTTGACACCCAGCCACTGACAACACAGCTGATAGAAACTGGTCTGCAGGAGAATCTGCTCCCACACAACAGTGAGCTCTGTGTGTGTGTGTGTGTGTGTGCGCCCTGGGTGGAGTCTCTTAAAGCATATTTTCACGGGGGAAATACCGGTTTGATCAGAGGCAACACTCACTCTGGCTCATACTCCAACAACTTTTCATAGTCACAGTTAGTTTATTGTACTTGCACCCAAGAGCTGTTATGTGAGGTCAAAATCCAAACATAGGTGAAGCAACAACATCTGTATCACTGACTATTCTAACAATGTGGTGAATAAAACACTGACGCAGCAGTGTATGAAGTGCTTTTGCAGAGTCAGGGTGTTACATTTAGTAGACAGCCCTAAACACACAGCACAGCCTGTTCGGAGAGGGTGAACTGGAAAACGATTTATGAATTGCCTTGATGTGCCTCGCTATATATGAAATATCTTCAGATGGTTGCCATGTTCTCAGCGAGCCACTTTCTTAGGTGCTATATTTTCCTCAACATGTGCAATAACAGGAGCTGTGTTACAATGTGGCAGATCAACTGTTCAAAGGCTGTCTGACAGCATTGTAAACTATATTGTATGTCCAGTATAGCAAATAGAATGTTCATTCATTCATCTTCTACAGCTTTATCCACCACAAGAGGGTTGTGGGGGGCACTGGTGCCAATCCCAGCTGGCATAGGGCGAAAGGTGGCGAACCAACCATCCACATCCATCACATCTACGGAGTGTCCAATTTGCTTCATCCCCAAATCTGAATGTTTTGGACTGCGGGAGAAAACTGGAGAACATGGAGAAAACTGACGCACACAATGCAAACTCCATGCAGTCTTGCTGCAAAGGCAAGAATGCTAACCACTACACCACCCGTGTGGCCCAAACAGAATGCTATTGTTATTATTATTGTTTGTTTTATTGTTTTTTGCTGTCACCGCTCAAATCAAAATGACATGAAAATAAAAGTTGAACTGTCCCCTAAATCAGATTACAAAGTCCTATTTGTGTTTTTTTTCTGCAGTGTGAGTCATAACCCAAACTATTCTCTGTAATATTCTGTGTAAACCCATTATCTGACTGAATAATAGTGTTATTCAAAATAAGGTCATTAGTCCGACTACTGGTGTGCATGTGGACGTAGTGACGTCACGCTCTGGTCATTGATAACAACACAATGAGAGGAAACTGTTGAACTCAGCAGCACCTGTTGACAGCGACATTCGTGTCTTGTGTGTTACAAAGACAACTCCGTGTGTCACCACACATGACTGGACTCACACTATTCGTTCCCCCGAGCGTGTGTTTGTGTTCAGTGAAGGTGAGGTGAGGCTTTTTGTCTTACCTGAGTTTTAAGTTGGCCATGAATTCTTCCATGGACACGTTGTCCAGGAGCACAAAGTCAGCTTTTCCAAACTCCAGACTCTCGTGCTCTGCCATTTTTGTTATCCCACTTTTGTACTGACTGCAGCGCGAGGGGAAACAATTAAGAAACGTACGTTTCTGTCTTAACCGTTTGTTGTGAAGTTCCAACCAAAGGTGAACATTGGCGGGTGTCGCTCAGCGGCACCTCCTCTCCTCAGTGGACAGCTGTGTGGTCGCTGCGCAATCTCATTAGTAACCGTCACAGTCACACTTGTAATTGCGCTCATAAAATTATCCCGCGGCTGTACGGAGTGGCCTTACTTTTAGAAATTGCCCCCCCAAAAAATATCCTCATGTCCACACAGACTCTTCTCTTTGCGCCACAAAAGTGTCACTAAAGCAGCCGCATCGTGCGCCAGCGCCGTCCGTTTTCCTGGAGTTTGTCTCCTGTACTCCACACACACACACACACACACACACACGGACCAGTCACCAATAGGACGGGAGCGTCCTCGTGCAGTGCCCGCCCCCCTCGCCCTCCTCGCCCTGCTCGCCCTGCGGAGAGGTGCTGGTCAGACTGGTCCTCCTGTGTCTAACTTACTAAGAATTACAAGTATTCGTGAAGACCACTGCTCCCTCCGCTGCTCCCGGTACATATTTCAGCGGTGACGAGGCCACATTTAAAGTTGTTAAACACTCGCAGCAGGAAAACCATGATGTGCTGGCGTGACTTTTATTATGCCCTGTGTTACCATAAAAGGACAAATGAGGGCTGTCAGAGTGTATGAATGAAAAAGTAGAGAAACCACAGAGGATGAAGCGTTGTTTTTAATTACCCCACTGGCTTTGAACCATTATCGCAGGTATCACCACAACAAACCATTTCCTCTGGTGAGTGAGGTCACGTCGAGTCTAAAAGAAGACTCCTGTTCCAGGAGCCGAGCATCAAGAACACACTCAGCAGATTATACAGCAGGTTTACATTAGTGGACGTGCGCCACCTAGTGTAAAAGCGAGGGAAATGCCTGTTGTGTGCTGTTTACAGACAGATTAAGGGAAGCCAGTTTTATTTATAGAGCACTTTTCTTACACAAAAGCAGATTTAAGGTGTCTTTGTTACTGTACTTAAGTACAACACTTTTACGTGTACTCCACTAGATTTCCTGTACCTATCTTTGTCACTCGTTACTATCAAATAAAATCAGAAGAAGAAGAAGAGTTGGTAATGGTCTGTATTTATATAGAGCTTTTCTAGTCTTGATGAGCTGCTTTACACTACAGTTCATTCACACATCTATCATACCCCTCCACGCGCTGCAACATGGGCTTCAGTGTCTTGCTCAAGGACACAGAAATTGAACCCACAACCTTCCAGTTGAAAGACTTTTTTAATACATTTACTTCTGAAACTTAAGTGCATTTTATAACGGATAATTACTTTTGATACTACAGTAAATGACATATACACAGACAGAGTTGTTAGCAATCAATATAAAGTTAGAAATAGCACACTAAAACTAAATGTTAAAACTGTGAAAAAAAGAAAAGTGATTAATGAGGGCGATATGATGTTCCACTTTGTTTGTACTTGTTACAGCTACAGACAGAAGATGTTTAGCTCAGTGTAGCATAAATACCACAGCCTCCAGCGCTCGAAACATAAAATCTCTTGTTTCCTTGCTGCAGCCACCGATTCCCTAAATGCAGCTTCATATGTATTGCCCTCAAAACAAATGATATCAGTCTCCTCATCTAACTATGTGCATGTGAGCAAAAACAATGCATAAATAAGCCAAATGATTCCTCACAATGTTTCCATCTGCGTCACTAATGACATTAAGATACCTTTGGTGGAATGACTCTTCAGTTTGGCATTTCAAAGAACAAAGAAGCAAAAATGATGACTTCCTTTTTTTCTGTCTTAATCTCCAGTTAATCGTATCTCTGCTGTTTTCCTCTACACCGCCCACATACAAGTGTGTTAATATCTGAGATCATTCAGACTACAGACATGCTCTGCCTAAACCTGCAAAAAGCCAAGCAGTGTTTGAAGTTTTAAGATGGCGGGATTTTGCTGTTATGTCAGGCCTTGAAAGAACTTTGGGAGTGGGTCAGAGATCTGCTTCTCTTTCTTTGGTTTTGAAACTATCCAAGAGCTTTCTTTAAGTTGTGACAAATCTCTGCATTGTCCAACCAATCACCAATTTGCAACATATTTGATTGCAGAGTATACTACAAATCAGAAAATCTGAAGAATGTTCTATCACCTTGAACACAGCAGCTGGTTGAACAGCAGCAGGTTGGTTTTCTACACTTCAGAGTGCCAGCTCAGTCCTTGAGTTTGTCACAGGACTGTGTAAGTGATCGGTTTCACACGAGCGGCATGTTCTATTCTCTTTCTACGCTCAGTGTGAAAGCGTAGCACAGTTCTGTCTGCATGAAACAACATCTGGGGAAAATGGGGAAGGTTTGTTGCATAATGAATGAATTTCACGTTCCATCTGCCGTTTAGCTTTGCAGCATCGGTGAACAAAGCTCACACTCACAGAATGTGTTCCCTGAGCAGCCGACGCTGCACTCGATGACAGCGTTACAAACACAGTCACAGCTCGGAACTACTGGCAACCATCTGCAAAACAACAACAGTTGCACAAGCATCATGGAAATGATGACAGGACTCATTTACTCACTGATCAATCCCATTGAATCATTGCCTTCGTATGCTGTTGGATTGTTTTGTTTAAGGAAACGTGAACTTAATGCATAAGACATCTGACACCTACTGTAGTTTGCTCACTATAATAACTAGTCCTGAGATTTGAATAATGTAATTGTTTTGACATGCGCAATTATTTAGCAGATCAATGTACAAATGACAGAAGCACAAAATGAAGCTGCAAAGCTTACCTATATTTTCTACTAGTGGAAGAAGTAAATAACAGTAATAATAAGAGTATTATAGTGATTTAGTGATTGTTCCTTTGTGTGCAATCACAAAGACTGTTGGTTTGGGCGCTGTGTGAGGAGTTCACCAGGAAAAGACACTGAGAGGATAAAAAAAGGATCATTTAAAATACTGTATTTATTACTACAGTGTCACCTCAAAATGCATATTCCACTCACAACAAACACATACCTCCTTATGGTAGTGTGACCTTGTACTGTATATCTGACAGTGATCCTCAAACAAAAGACTATTACCCGTTGTTATTGTTCACAGCATTTTTGCCTCTCAGTCAAGTGTTACTTTTCACAGACGCGTTGCAAACACAGAGTTTGTATGAGTCAGTTTGTGTGGTCGGCAGAGTAAGTGGCAGAAGTTTGAAAGTTGTCCTTTTTTTCATTGTAATTACTTCACAGATGGACAAAGTGTAAAAATCCAACATCTGAATTTCTATTTATTCAGATGTGTAGATATAGATGTAGATTCTATTTCAACTAAGTGGTATATACTTTATAATAAGACTGACCTTTAAGATGTCTTGCTGATTAAACTGGAGGAAAAATAATGATGACACTGTTAAAATAGCTGGGAATCATTCAGTTGATGCCAAAATGACACATTGGACAAAATATATCACATACAGAAAACTCTGCTCATTTTTAAGGATTTATAACATTAATAACATCCTTCTACAAGTGCAGGTGCAAACTAATCCTCTGAAGAAGTGTTTGTTTCTGTTAAACAGACCACTAGAGGGCGACCACAGCATTGTTGTGATGTGAAATTTGACTTTTTAACCTGATTCACGTGTGCTGCAGCACTTTGAAAAAAAACGTACAATAAACCATTGAACTTAAACCACAGGAATAAAATATTATATTTATATTGCATATTAAGATGGGTTTAAGAGATCAAATATTACAAGATATTTAGTTTTTTATTATTATTTAACCAATATTTGACTTGTTCAATGACGGGGAGGTCTCAATGAAACACACGCACACACAGACAGAGAGATAATATGTCAAATAGCCCAAGCTGAGTCATTTACTCCCTTGTCAAGTCAAGTGAATCTTTTAATGGGATCATAAAAAAAGTTATTTCTGGACACTTTCCATAAAAAAAGCCAGTCTACACTGGTTTCATCCATTCCCCCATGAGCGAGCAGCTGGCAACAAAGACTCACACTCTTGTTTGTGTGTCTGTGTATGATGTACACACATCTTCGGAAACACAGAGTAAAAGGTGTACTTTGCCAGTTTTATTTGTTTTTTCCTTCCCACAATCAAATATTGGACTATGGCTGTTAGTGTAGATGCTATGACAGCAGAGGCTACAGGCTGGGGCAGTCGGTTATATCCAGGGCAGAGACACACAGTAAGAGTGAAAGTAAGGTAACACACATAGGGAAAAGCAAACAACAGTTTGCTTTTGCCATTGCACCGACCTTTCCTCCACTAAATCTCTAATTGAATCATTATTTAATAGCTGCTTCCCGGTTATTATTATTATTATTTTTATTAATGACTTGAGTTGTGAACCCATGAGCTGCATGTGTCTCTTATTCCCCTTGATCTCAAGCACACTTGTCTGTTCCTCTGTGGTGACGACCTCTATCCCAGTAGGCTCTGGGCTAAGAAATCCAGTGCACTTCAGTGGCATAATAGGGGCTTGAGTCTTCATACATTCAAGGAGACATCTACTGGCAAATCCTGTGTGTCCATGTCCACAGCACAAATTTCATGTGCCTCAGCATTGTTCGCTGGAATCGCTGCAGGGTAGAAACTCTAATATAATCCCCTTAACAACAGAGTCAAGTGCAGTCTAATCCCACAAGCATAATATGAGGTAACACATTGCACGGAGAATGTTATTATTTTTTTAATCATTTGGACTGTATTTACAGTATTTACAATCATTTCAGTCACAGTGTGTAGCTATAAAAATAACATTTCACATACTATATGGTCAAAGATAAATACAACAGAAGAAAAAAATAATACTCATCTTGAACACACGTGGACCCAAAGCATTTTATCTTCATTTTGCCAAATGCGTAATAAACGATGTGAGACTGGCCTCTCCTCACAGGATCACTGACCGGTACAGAACTCAAGCACAGCCTGAATTGTCTCCTGGAGTTTTACAGCTCCTACTAAAATCTGCCTGAAGCAAAAAGAGCTTGGGCCCTGTGGTGCTGTAGTTTCTATTACATAATAACCTCTGCAATTAATGCAAATCCACACACAGGACAGCTTGTTGTATTCCGGCTGGTCCAAAAAGCTGACTTTAAAGATAACAAAATATCTTATCAATTGGAGTGAAATATCAAAATCCCCAACACAAATCCACACAAGTCATACATTTGGTGAAGAATTCAATGTTAGTATAGCACTTTAAACATAACAAAGTGCATCAAATGTATCTGTTTAAATTGTTCAAGTCATTTCAATGAATGTGCCTTTGGGCAATATTGCTACTGTAAAGCTTTGGGTGGCATTTCCTACAGAAGACGCCATCTTTAAACTTCCAACACTGCTTGGCTTTTTGCAGGTTTAGGCAGAGTATGTCTGTAGTCTGAATGATCTCAGATATTAACACACTTGTATGTGGGCGGTGTAAAACAGCGGAGATAAGATTAACTGGAGATTAAGACAGAAAAAAAGGAAGTCATCATTTTTGCTTCTTTGTTCTTTGAAATGCCAAACTGAAGAGTCATTCCACCAAAGGTATCTTAATGTCATTAGTGAATCTGTTTCAAATGCTCGACAACAGGTTTTTCCCCCCTGTTTAAATGAAAAATTTGCTTTACTTGAAAAGTCAAGCCTTAACTTGCATTTGTCAGAATCACATGAATCCCAAAGCATGCTGGGCGTGGCCTCCATCTCTCCCGACCTGGGAGTGACTCTGAGCCCTGTGTCCACTCACAAACACACACATTCCCCCCCTGATGCTAAGCAATGTTGGAGCTACATTTTGAAAGGTGATGGTGTAAATTGTTCTCTGTCAGGAGCTGTTTCCGATCTGTGTACTTCCCTTATGAAGAACCGGAAGGACAACAGGAACATGAGCATGCTAATGCTAAAACCAGATCATCCCCAATCTGCTTGAGCAGGCAATGACGCAGAGTTATGAAGACAGATATTCTGGAGGTTCCCTGGTTTGAAGGCATCTTCACTTGGCCACCTTATAGGTGCTCAGGTCTAGGGGCTCTTTGCTGGGCACGCACCAGTCGTCAGCCTCTTGACTCACTTTGTAGTTCTTGAGAGCAGTTTTGTTGTACACCGGCAACCTCTCAATGGAGTCTGTGGACAGAGCCTGAAGAGACAAGAAGCCACAGTGTTATTAGTATCCATGGTGATACGTCAAAATGTTGTTGTAGTATATAACTTAAATATAAAACATACATCTATGACATTGAAGCTGATTAACAATATCAGCTCTACAAGACAAATAACAACAACAACAACAAAAATCACCAAAAATGACTGACTGCAGCTTTAAATTCTTCACTCATGGACAAAAAAGTGTTCCTTATACAATGTATTGTCAAAAGTCAGCCAAATGTATAATGAGCAACTTGAAAAACAGGCCTCTGGCTATAACTGAAGCCAGGAACATAATGAACTGACTCTTCAAGTCTCCAGAATTCAGTTTGTAAATAACAAAGGTAACATTTTGGCAAACACTGGCTGCGAGAGCTGTAAAGCTCTTTTTGTCAGTGGAAGTCTCATTTATTTTTACCATGAGCTGCAGCAAAAATAGACAATGAAGACGATATTTATTCACAATGTCAGTGCCTAAATATGTTGCATAATACAAACGCAACATGCGCTGCTCGGGTTCCGAAGTTAAAACGCTCCAACTTTTCAGTTCCCTGAATCCATTCATTAACAGAAATGTGCAGCTGTATCCTGAAGAGTCCTGGTATTGAGTGCAGAGGAGTATTTAGAGGATTTAATGGTATATTTGAATGAATTTTCAAAGAAAAAACCCTATATAAAACATAGCAGAACACAGAGACGCTCCCTGAGCTGCACAAGATCATCACTGCAGCTGTCACATACTGCACATGCATCCAGCATGACCATTATGTCAGCCATTTAGACAATTGTCTAAGGCCGTTTAAGCTCTTGACATCCAGTTACAGTTTCATGCAAGACCAACACGTCTGGCTTGCCTTCAAGTAGATGACAGCATCTGTGCCGTGACCCTCCATGGAGTAAAGCTGCAGGTCCCCCTGGAAATACTTGGCATAGAGACGAGAGATGGGCAGACCGTAGCCAAAGCCAGCCTGAATAATGGAGGGGAGATCAAGATTTTTGAATGTCACATTACAAGCAAGTGTAACTAACAGGTTTGCTTGTTAAAAGGAAACCAAACTTTAAAGAGGTAAGAGTCTAAATAAAAAAGATTAAATGTAAAATATATTAACACTCGAAACGTGTTATTCTTATTCCTCTACTTACCAGTGGAGGCCGTGTGTATTCTCCTATCTGTGGAGCAGGAGCAGTGGAGTACATGTAGCTGAAAAGTTTCTCGATCCTCCGAAATGGGACACCACCGCCCTTATCACTCACCTACAGGAGGGGGCAGAAATAGAGGGGGGTGGAGGACAAAGACAGAGGATGATGTGAGGCCTTGAGCATGAGAACATGGAGGAATTACCAGTCAGTGCCTGTTAGTGATGGTGAAGTTTTGGTGAAGAGTTGTGGTGGTAATTTACTTTAATGACTCAACTGAATGAAACAAAAAAAAATTTCATATTCACAGGTGAAGAAATCCCACTCATTACTGTAGACCATTTCAAAGTGTAATACACCAGCTATTAGTGTGTGCACTGAATATGATGGGAGGAAACAGAATGCAAAACCACAGACACACTTTGCAAAAACAAAGCTGGGGAAGGAGCTGCTATTTTTACCATGGGCTAAAATGAGGGTCTAAACAGTGCGTTGTGTGTTTTACATATCCTTTGAGACACATACTGTATAGTCTCACAGGCATTTAGTATCTATTGGTCTTGCCTCTGGAACAAAATGTGCACTATAAATAAAGTATTGGCTATAATGTACAACCGAAAAATGACATTATTCATCCATGTTGTAATTTTCAACCCACCTTGATGGACATGTCCTCGCCTCCCAGAGATACCAGGACGTTAATGGGTGGTAGGTTGTTGCTGCTCTCATGTGTCTCAATGGTGGCTCGCATAGCATTCTACAAGAAAGGGGGAAATTATGGCAAAATAAGTGCCTTTTAACAGGGTTCTTGGAAATCATTGTACATTTCATTTGAGTGTACTGTACATACCTTGAAGAGCTCAAACAGCATGTGATACAGGTGAGAGGGCACGTATACCATGCTTATTGAATGGTTCTTGGTCTTACCTGCACAGGGAGGGAAAACAATATTCATTTCATTCACCACTAGGTTTTAATTCCACAGGTGGCAAATGATTCTGCTTCGCACTTGCTTTATGGTTCATGATGATGGAGAGGAAAGTGTGTGTGTGTGTGTGTGTGTGTGTGTGTGTGTCCACAAAGTAACGGCTTAGTGCTATAATTAGAAACCCGTCAAATCCATCTGGTTGAATGCAAGCTCACTTAAGACCACTTACACTGTATGTATACACAGAAGGGCTGGCTTTGTTTGTTCTAAATTTAAAATATCACCAACCGACTACGAGGACGTCTGCCCCATTGGGACGGCATTTAATCTGCTGAATTAAAACAGTGTGATCTTACGGCTCATCTCATGTAGAATCAGGTCAGGGGAGCGGAAATAGTACTGGTCACACAGCATCTTGGCACTATTGAAGGCATCTGACAAAAAGCAGGGAGATACAAGAAGGTGAGATATTGTGATATTTACAGCCAAAAGAGACAGACAGGTTATCTGATGACTTTAATTTATCAAACATAATTTGATATTTACCCTGAACTACATCTGCGACTTGACAGTGAGGGTCAATGCTGCCAATGGTGTTGGGGTGAACGGGGTTGGTGGTGCCATCAAAAATAAGAGCTGCAGAGAACAACAAAAAAACACACACATTAATCAAAGAGCATCCAGTTGTGTATCTGTATTTCAGTACCAAAACCTGTTAGCTGGATTTGTCTTTACAAGATTAGGTCAAAAATGAGTGAAAACACCTTTAACATGAAGCAATGTGTCAAACGGCATTTAATGTTAACTTTTAACAGCTTTTCATTGCTGCTGGTGTGTTTGACAGCTATTCAACAGTTATACAGTTTTAGAGATGAATGAAAGATAATAATGGCATGAACGTAAGATTTAAATGTCAAATCGGTCAAAAACATTCCCCTCATGCAACAGTAGTTTCCTAACACCACATTATCATAACAATGATATGAATCAACAATCTTTTGTTTCACATGACTGGAGTCACCTCTAAAAGCTGACAGTAACTAATAGTACTCTTAAAGTTTGCCGGCATGAGACGCATGCTGTCTTACTAATGTGCTAATTCAAGACTCTTATTTGTGACACATCCTGTATTGTATAAACAAGGTGACATGAACAATGCAATGCTTTTCTATGCATATGTTACTATCGTTTGACTTGAATTATGACATATTCTAATTTCTGTATAATCCACATTCTAACGAATAATACAACGGGTAAAAATAAACTATGCTCACTGTGCTGATTGATGAGCATACGGATGGAGATGCGGCTCAAGTAGAACCGGTCCAGAAAGTATTGGATGTTCTGGTTGGTCACTGGGTCCTGGGGGAAGGCCTCTTTGTACTCTATGATGCCCTGGGCCATGGTTGGCACGACATCATTGTGTCTGTTTCTGATGGTAACTAAGGCATCGACAAACCTGGGAAGGACGGACAAAAAGACATCCAGCCATGAGTTGTGAAGGGAAGGTGACACGTGAGGGGATGACTGTAATCGAGTATAAATCTGACGTTGTAAATGCATGTGACTCAATACTGTCCGATGACAGAAAATGCAGTCTAATGCCAGGTGTAAAGGGAGCCTGAGTGTACATGGAACGCCGAGTCTCTTTAAAACATGAAATCCGATCACAAGCCAGCAGTTCAGAATGACACACATTTGAAACTTACTCTCCCAGGACTTTGTGGTCGTCAGGATGCCTGTCTAAGAATTCCAGGATCTCCATTAAACTCTGGATGTACCTGACAAAAGTCATAAACACACAGAGACATCCATTAAAATGCAAAGTAACAAACAAATCATTCACGTAAAATAAAAAGAAGCAATTCTATTTACTAATCCAAAGACATTATTGTCAGCTTGCATTTCTCACACTGGAAAGAACAACAGACCCGTTGAAAACAAGGTCATGTGACTCGTGACGAGAAACTAGGGTAAAGTTCACAGCTGAAAGCACCTCCCCCACTCTTGATGGCATGGTCATCGGCTGCTTTTCAAATACTGAGCCTGATGTTGACACAGTGAGGAAATATAGAGCAGTAAACAAGTCATGAGCTATGGCTGTTTACCTCTCAGTCACGAGTGGATGGAACACAGAGGCTGAAGTGGTTTCAGTGGATTATCACAGTGGCTGAAATCCACATGCATATTTTCCTCTGTTGTGTTTTGATACAGTACTGTGCTACAGACTCAGGCTACAGTTGGATTTGTTCATTTATCAATGCTTCCAGAAAACACAGGAAGTATGTATACAGTAAGAGTACGTGTAAGTGTCAACAGTTTGGTGTGATCTACCCTTATACCTGAACGACAGCTCGTAAAACTTATTCATCTTAAAACATTCATGTTGAAAAATATCTTCAACAATAGACTTTTGCACAGTACTGTAAACACTTTCCAAAGAGGTTGGATAATAATATAACATAGCAATGCATATATCCACATCCCTCTGTTTGACTTACCAGCTCTGGACCGTTTGCACAGACGGTGTTGTGAGCAGTTTATCAGGCAAGAGGTTGATTTCCTTCATAATGTTTGAAAGCCTCACGGGGAGTTCCTGCCTCAAAAAGACAAAGGACGTCTTCTCACAAGCGTTGATGGAACCTGAGTAGACACAGAGACAAAACCAAAGTCATGTACAGCCTCTATCTGTGAGTTTAATAAGATAATAAAACAAAGACACTCTAAATTGACCACCTTCTGCAAGCCTCATGTGGAGGATAAAGCAGTAGAGGATGTGAGTGAGTGAATAATATTTTAATTTAAAGTCACTGGTGATGAAAATGAACATTTTTTTTAACAAATGTAATTTGCCCAGAGGCTAAAATCAACATCCCCTCTGTTTGCACAAATATAATTATTAATAATAATAAACATAACAATAATAATGGTAATAATGATAATAATAATAATAATGTAACTGCACAACTGCTGCTGGCGAAGACAACAAGTTCAGTTTTCTGTGTTACTATCACCCGTGGATGTTTTTCTGAAAAGGAGTTACATGACGGGAACTTGTTGAATCGAGGACGATGTTTTGACTGACCAGACCCAAGCAGGACAGAAATGTCAGGGTGCTCCTGAGCATGGCATCCAATCCCCCCATTAGAAGATAAGTGCTGCCCATCTGGTGTGTAATAAGGATGGGTTAAATGCAGAGGTCAAATTCACTATCAATAATTGGTGTGTGTGTGTGTGCAAAAATAGATCATTCTAATGTTTTTTTCCACTAAAATGGGGCAACTGATGTTCCAACTGCATCCCAACAATGCCTCTAAGCTAATATCTCCACTGCTGTATGCAAACCTTCAGAGTGGTTTTCTCACAAAACTAATTTGAGGAGTGCTGACATTCAAATGCTTCAAATATTTGTAGATTGCCATGTGTTAGACATTATTGGAAGGCTTAGAAACTACAATTCGGGAATCTGTAAATAACTCAAAATGAAAACTCGGGAGACAGACATGACGTGTATTTGTGCAGTACATAGACATTATATATTGTTTAGAAAATTCAGCCCAGGTGCACAAAAGCAATTAACCTGTAGAAATAAAGGTTGGGGTTGTTTGGATGTAGCCTGAATTTTGAACTGTTGGCAAATTGCAGATGTGAGAAACTCATGACCTTCAATCATTTTCTTTATATATATATATATATATATATATATATATATGTACATACATTAAAAAAGTAACAGCGCAACCTAATATCAGTGTTTGTGTCTGTTTATGTGCAGATTTTGCACAACAGCTGATTCTCACGGGGACAGTGTCCAGACAGGACAACGAACTGAGCTGACGCAACTCTGTGCAGTCATGAGCACTATTCTGCTGCCTCAGAGCCCAGCCTTCACAGGGGCAAGCCCGCACAACCTGCAGTTCTGCAAAACACACAAAACGGCTCCAGCAGCATTTCACGCTACACCACATTATTATCCAGCAGTGCAGCAGTACTCACCGAAATCAATAAACTGCTTGATGGAGAGCGGCGACGGGGAGAATTTGGAGAAATGCTCGATATGTTTGGGCACACTGGCCAAAGCAGCATTCTTCATGATAAACCTGACGAGCTTCATTGTTGCTGCAAATGTTCCTCTGTGTCCAAACCTGAGGGTCCGCGCAACTCGCCCGAGCCGAACCGTCCTCGCGAACATGCCTCCGAATGAGGAGTCAGTGGCGAAGCAGCTGCAGGACATCCACAGGAGCTCCAGCCAATCACGGGGCGCAACTGTTTATTTACGTGCTCCTGATGGCCAATAGGAATCCCCGGGGGGCGGGGTTTGTTGGGATCGTTTACAGACTGGGAACACTTGTGTTTTTTTTTCTTTTTCTGATTGTGTAATAGATTTCCAGTAACAACAATAATACTGTTGTGACATGTACAACGGTGACTTTGGACATTTTTACCATCCCTTCATCTTCTAAACTAACCATGACAGAGTAAAAATATGTTTGACAAAGTAAGACATTTCAAATACGGAAGAGTTTTGGCCTGAAGTGATCCAGCACTTAAACAACTGTGCCAATCAATATTTGCCGCATCATTGGATTGTTGAAGTATTGTTGTAACACTTTAAAACAGGGAAGTCACCAAAGGATTAACTGATTATTGACTAATTATTAGATAATGACCAGTTGGTCAATAGTTAATCACCACACAATGACAAACTAGTGGTCATTCAATATTTTTCTGCATCATTTATTGTGTTTCCATAACAAGACAGAAAATATGCTACAGGTGCATGGGTAAATGTGACCTTGTCTGCTGCCAGAGTCCTGAGCAACAGCAAGAAAATGGACCATATCACACCTGTCCTTAAATCACTGCACTGGCTCCCTGTGTGTCAAAGGACCGTGTTTAAAATCCTGTACTGTCTTGGGCTGCTCGTTGGGTATGAAGCATCCAGACCCCTCAGGTCATCAGGGACAGGTTTACTCAGAGTCCCCAGGGTCAGAACCAAGCAGGGCCAAGCTGCATTTAGCTTCTATAGTCCTCACCTGTGGAACAAGCTCCCTGAACACCTGAGGTGTGCACAAACTGTCAGCTTGTTTAAATCCGGGTTGAAAACATTACTGTTTACTGCAGCTTTCTGATGTTGCCAATTTTAACCACTTTAACTTTCACATCTGCTTGTTTAATGATGTTTAATGATTTTAAATTACATCCCAATGTTTTATTAATTTTGAGTTAACAGAGGCTTTTTCTATTTGGTGTTTCTCTGAGTTAAAGGGAGTAAAGAGCACTTGTGAGTGGGAGTGTAAAGCCCTGTGACTTTCACATCGAGGACACATAAGGGAGGGCAAACACAGAACAGATGAACAATTCTTGTCTGCTTGATTAAAAATGTTTCAATGTTATAAATTGTTTTTATTTCTTATTTCTTTATTTCTTTTTAAATTGATTTTGTTTTAATATCCAATGTATTTGCTTGCTTCTGTAAAGCACTATGAATTGCCTTGTGTAAGAATGGTGCGATACAAATAAACTTGCCTTGCCTTTCACCTGGAGACATAGACCTTTTCCCAGGTTTTCTCAAGGTTCTGAATCTTTCCAGTGTTCATTTTTGAGAAAGATTTGCCTTTGTTCGAACACTACTGTCTTCCTGTTGTTGGCACATTTTTAACCTGGCTTGAATTCACAGTCTTCACCTTTGATTTCCACAAACTCTGTATGAGCATGGCATGGAAAAGAGCTCAGTTTGGAGTAAACAAACGCTTCTTTGTCGTCATCTGCATGATAACACAGTCACACTCCCCACTGTTGACGGACATACGTTCACCCTCTGTGAATCATCCTCCTGAAACGTGCAACCAATGCTTCCAAACAGAAACGCTTGTCAGGGAACAGAGTGTCCAGGTCAAATTTCCTGTGACATAAGCAACGAATGTGTCAGTATTACCAATGGGGGGGTCACGCTTTCTGCGTTATGTGGAGTAAAAGAAGCCAAGGTCGGACCACAGACTCTTTTGGAGACAGACTCTGTTCAATTTCTGACAGAAAGTGTATAAAACAAACAAAAAAACACACCAGTTAGACACACATGGAGCCCTTAATCACATGAAATAATACAAATAAGCTCACATATGACAAGAAAACATTAGAAAATGTATAAAAAAAGAAAGCACAAGGCAGGAAAAGGTCACATGGGTCTTTCCTGGAATGACATTGCAGTAACACGTCACTGAAAAATGTAATATTTTATTTCTCTTGTGCTCTCTGACAGCGGACTATTAAACAAGCTGATCCCTGCCAGACAAGAACAATACAGATTTTAATTATATTATTTTCAAATCACACTTTGGTCGGTTTCACCTTCATTGCACTACACTACCTGCATTCATGCTCTGACAGAGTTTAATCTTGTCACACCTGCAAGCTATTTCGATCCTTTAGTGATAAAAGCTGTCAATATGACACACACAGTGTCTGCATTTTTTGTGTGTGTTTTGCTCGTAGTCGTGTGCAAATGTCTGCAAAAGATACTTGTCATGCGACGCATTTCAATGTGTGTGGCAGGAACATATATATATAAAAAAAGTGTCACTCAGCTGAAGGTTCTCATAGACATAATGCATTTCCTACCCTAACCCCTTAACCATCACAACTAAATCTCTCACCCTAACCCTGAAACCAAGTCTTCTCCTCCCTACTGGTGTTTTTGGTCCTCACAAAGAGACGCTTACAAGAACACACACACGTGCACAAACACATTCACTCTCAGTTACCTCTGTCACACTGAGCTTTCCCCCAGTAATTTCATTGTTTCTTGAGCAATAATCGCACAAGGTAAACTCACTGTACATGGAATGTTAAAGTCCCATTTTCAGCCGCTATACTGATGTAACTCTGAGAAACTGACACACAAAGTCTTTAAACCTTAAACGTCCCACACAGGTCTTCCGAGGACAATCAAAAACTGTGATCAGTGACATGAACTTAGCCTCGGCCTTTACCATTACGCCCCCCGATGTTCAGGAGGAATAAACCCAGAAAGTACAAATGAATATACTGTATGGCTCCTACATTAACACTCGATATGTATCAGTAGATCAACATTGATTCATGTGTTGTATGCAGATTTGTAATGTGGGGAAAAGAGCACAAGAGTAAACTACTAATGCAAACTAGCTAGTAGTTCGCAAGGCTTTAGTTGTGGTTTAGTAATCCTGATTTTAGTGGAGACCCAGATCAATACTCAGGATTAGCAGATATCATGAGTTTTGATGATGGAACAAGTAAAAAATAAAAAAAATAAAAAAGTCAAATCAGGACATCACTGAATGACAATGTCTCTGCAAGTGTACCTTTAACAAACCAATGGATAGAATGTTTGCCAAATGCTGTCCTGTTGAGTCTTGGAGACACAGCTAATGGGCCATTTCTAAACTGGTCAGGAGTTGGGTGCAGGGAATGGGTATGGCGGAGGTGGGGGTGGGGGGATGGGGTTATTTGTTTGCCCCCAGTACTTTTCCGCTCTCTATTTTCTGCCTATATTCCCAGCAGTGGTAAGCTCCCTTTCCTCACAGCAGGATAGAACAGGACACTTTATCAGTGGCATAGTGGTTCAAGAGTGAGACAGCAGACAACAAGTCCCATATGGAAATTTCCTCTCACTGAATGGTCCATTAGAGAGACCTAAGGCCAGTTCATTTAGCACTTCACACGATGCAACATCAAATTCTCCCGTACTGAATAATAAAATTGTTAAATATTCAATCAACCCTGATACATTTTTACAGTTTGTCTGTAATCAGCGTTTGGAGCTCCTATTCATGAAGTGATGAATGACGGCTGCAATAAGTAAGAAAAAGGCAGGAGCGACAAGGTTCCTCTAATCAAGCCTGTGAATGGAGCCGTTTCAGGGTCATTGTAATCTTTGGAAAGGAACTGCCGCGAGCGAACAAAGACACAAGTGCAAGAAAAATATGAACATGAATTTAACTGAACAAAAAACTGTGCTTCAATAAAAATCACTGAAAAGCTGAAAAATCAAAGGGCAAGGTCAACAACACTTAGTCCAGTTCTTTCAAATCTCCACACGGTGATTTTTTTAATCATTTTTAATGATATACTCAGTCTTGTTGTATAACAGGAGCAATCCATGTAACCTTTAAGTAACATTTATATTCTATTGATTTGTAAATGTACTGAGCCTTTGAGCTATTGCACGAAAACGCTGTACATTTCTGACATTTACAGAACTGTTGTGTTTCCCCTCAAGCTGTTTTTCTTTAAATATACATCTCTTTAGCATTTACAAAACACAATTAAGACTTGAAACATGTTAAAGTTTAAGATCAAACGTCAACCTAATGTTTCTTTAAAAGGAATTTATTTGTTTGGGATGAAAGATGGAGTCGTAAACACAGTAAGCGGCGCAGGGAAGTGAATGACTGTTGCTGCTTTATGAGTTCGGGTTCTGTTTGCATCACTTCTTTTATAGCAGACTTCATGTGCTGCCTGAAGCCTTCGCAGTGACGATTTTTCCCTCTTTCTTCTGCCCACTGTTTGCTGGCCTGGTGTCAGGACCAGAAAGAATAAGCAGCAGTGAATAACGTGAATGAATCAGTGAAAAAACCCAGCTCTTTATATGTAGGATATGTTATATAAGAAACACCCACATGTCTGTTGTTTATTTGATGAAGAGAATGTGATGCTTTTGCTCGTATCATAAACAGACGCTGGGTGGTCCAAAACGGATCAAGAAAATGTCTAGGTAGAAACAAAAGCAACATCCTTAGAAATGTATATCCAGAGTTTTACACAGCAGCATCCTCGAAAGCATCCATAACCTTCCTTAAATTATGTTTTAATTCAAATTAATGAGATTAAACCACTGTTTAATCTCCGTTTTCCAATAAACACATTTCAAGCGCATGTGCATCACCACGAGTCATTTAAAACTAATATAAAAGATTGATAACACAGTTGTTTTTGTACTGTATTGCTCCACATGAATCAGCATGAGGCCGCTGTACAGAAGGAGGCATTTTATCAATCAGTTTATCGATGGATAAACAAAGCGTTTCAACCCTTATAACCTGTTCAATACATACTGTATTAGTCAGACTACTACTCAACTACTCAACAATTAAGAAATAAGACAGAAAAATAAGGTTATTTGGTTAGAGTCAATACTCTTTGAGTGAACTTCCATGAGTGAATTAATGTAACACTACATAATAATTACTACATAAAGTATAGGCTTTAATGCCTTAACAGTGATAATATATGACGCGATGAGGGCAGATAATGCTGTGTCACTGTAATGATATTAAAAGCAGTGCGACAGAAATGCTACAAATGATTAAATTCCCTAAGTATATCTATATATAAAGTTTATGGCTGTGCACGTCATTGATGCGAGTCATCTTTGCTCTCCTGCACACCAACCATTCATTCTAACGGTGTCATCAAATTCTCAGATGACGCAGCCGTCTTATCGCGAAACACCGGTGTCTGGGAAAGTTGTGAAAAGATGTGATTTGTGAGGCACGTATATGTACCTCGCAGTAAATGTTGACAGAAGGTGGAGGAAAGTGTTTCCAGAGGCTCGAGCGTCGATGATGAATCCATCACTCACATCTGCTCCCACAGGAAACTTGACATTGACAGTAGAAGGATGCACCTGGAGATTTTCTTCCTGATTTCTGTTAAGACTTTTTATGGGTCTGTGGACTCTACACAGTCATAAGATTCAGTATTTCAGATGGGATTGGTGACCTTCTTCTACCTTCTAGTATCTTTATGCAGACAGTCGGGGAGATTGCAGAAGTTGGTTCAGACAAAACAGACTATGACCAAGCTGCACTTGGAATATCACCTCCTTCCATCAGACTCTCTACTTATAATGACTGAAAAAGGTTTTTCCTCCATCAGTGAAGCTTAAATCTGAGAAATATTGTAATGTCATTTTGGATGCTGCATGAAATAGAAGCTGTAGTTCACTGTACTACATCAGTAACATGCATCCAAGTATAATTGCTTCACTGATCTCATCTTTTCACAACAACTGGGTAGCATGGTGAGTGGTTAGCAGTGTTGCCTCACAACAACAAGGTGCCGGGTTTGATTCTCAGTCTGGGACCTTTCTGTGTGGAGATTGCATGTTCTCCCTGTGTCTACATGGGTTTCCACCGTGCTCTCTGGTTTCCTTCCACCATCAAAACATGTATTTATCTTAATTTTAACTTATTTTGTTTTGTTATGGGTTGTCTGTTTTATTTTGTTTTGCCTGAATGTCTGTATCGTGTTGTTTTCTTATGTTTGTGCTTTGCTAAAAAAAAAGTTCAATAAACATATGTTTGAAAATCAGGCAGTGTTCGTACTGCTCAAGTCGAACACAAGGCCTGATTCTCAAGTTGGAATTAAGAAATTATGATTCTTACATGGACTCAAACATTAATTAAACATTAAACTGTATTTAAAAAAAAAACTTCAAGGATTTAAGTCACATGATTAATGGATGCTCTGTATGTAAACCACACTGATGCAGATCATTCTGCAGTTTCAAATTGCAATAAAACTTCAAAAAAAACATGTTAGACACACAGTTGGTCCCTTGTAGTTCAGTCCCAGAGGCGCTGATCAACCCTCCATCTGACCTCACAATTTCAGATGTATAATGACAATAAAGATCCTTTCTCTTCCTTTCCTTTCCTCATTAACACATTTAATCTCAAATATCTCACAGATAATCTAATAATAATCTAATTCTATCCTAAAATGTTATTTTTGTAAAGCACACTGTGTTGCCATGTGCATGCTGTGCTTACTGAATACAGATTGACCTGGATTTAGAAATGATATATTAAAGAAGACTAATTCAAATTTTTAAGAAAGTTTAAAAGATTAAGGACAACAAATTGCTACAATCAGGATTAAACATTGTGTTTCTGACACTTTTTTCTGACCCATTTAAGCAAAATTGGAGACTTTGCAAGTTCTGGTCACATGCAGACATTTTTTTTTCACAGTCTGGAAAACAGGAGGTGTGAAGAGTTTTCACATTAGATGATACATGTATTGTACGAGCCATGTGGCTTTAAATGTAAACTGTTGGATTGTTCGCATGCATATGGTATATGTGTATGCTTGAGCTATAAATGGATATTTGCTCTTTTCACGCTTTTAGTAACCACGTCTGTGGGAAAATCACTTAACAAGAACACACAAGAGAGCAGAGAGCTGATACACCATCATTTTCATAAAAAAAATATATAACAAAAATGAATGATTTTAGCACATTCTGTTAATTAATATGTTCTTCTTTTTTGGCAAAATGAATCATCTTCCAATTTTAAGATGTTTTTGAATGATATAGTATATATTATGAGTAGAATTTATGGGAATTATGAGAGCTATTGCTTTTCCATTTTTAGTGTGACGAAGTATATTATGTGTGTTATGTATTATGTAAAGTCTATATATCTATGGTTTGAAAAAGGGAAATGAAAGTTGTTTTGGCCCTCGCTCTGAATTACAGCGTGACTCAGTAGGGAGCTACATCGATGTTCTCGTTAAAACCGGAGCCTGACGCTATTCCCGCGACATCATCCCGTCATCCCACACGAGTGGAGCTCCACTCCACGGTGTGCGATGATGTGAGTTGAGCTTTTCAGTCCTGCAGAGCAGCAGCTACAGGCGCAGACCGCTCGTCGCTGCCACAGGAGCGCAGGAGGAGACAGGAGCGGACCAGCGGACACTGTCAGCGGGCTTCTTTTTTTTACCGGGACACAGCGGGGAAGAGAGCGCTTTTTTCCGGAGGGGTCGCTCTGCCCACTCCTCCCTCTCATTCCCTCCCCGAACGATGGCATCAACACATCAAGCAGCTGTAGCGCGTGAGTTATCATCTTTATTATAATACGAGCAGTGTATTGGGGATAGCTACAATGTTTGCTGCTGGGAGAAAAAAAAAAAAACTGGATTTATAGACCCAGCCATGTTTTCATCCTCGCACCAGCAGAGCATTAAAACAACAACGTTTCCAAATGAGCCAAACGTGAAGTATTAAATATTAAATGCGCGTCACCATCCTTTGTGATTATTTATTACACGCGCAGTTTTCTTAGCAGTGACCACAGCTGATGCACACATCTCCTTAAAGGAGACGCGTGTACTCGGAGCTCTGGCTTTGACAGCATCAGCCTCACAGAGACAGAGACAGAGGGATGCTCTGACCGCGGGCAGCCTCCAACTTCAGCTCTGAGTTGATGGAGAGCACGGTCAGCTGCAGCACATACTGTCAGCCAACAACTACATCTGTTGGGTATTTGTTCTCTGGCCTGTTTTCATCGCCTCATGTTAACATCCAAGAGTTACACGGAACAGGAACATCTCAGCTAATGCAGCCTTTTCTGAGAACACCACAACTGAATTTGAAAGATCGATTGTTTTACCTCAAAATGTACGTAAACTATCCATAAACATGTAGTGTGTGACCTCTGGACATAAACAAATGTCATCTACATTTAAACCAGGGTCAGAGGCTGGTTAGGCCCATCAGCTTGTGTCATCCGGTGCGCTGCATTTGTTTTTATTTCAAGGCAAACAGAGTCAACAGCAACACTGTGCTAGTAAAGCAAAACAGCTGCTAAAAAAAGGCAGTCTAAGTTCTCCGGAAACATGGCATTGTTTCAGGAAATCCACATGAAATGCCCAAAACGTCACTAAACGGTGTAGTACATATGCCAGGCCTGTACGCGGCGCTGTAACTACACCAAAAACATAGAAGGAGACGTTGAGCATGCGCATAAAGCATGTGCACTGTTAGCAAAAACTTTTTTTAGTATACTGTAAATAATCACAGAGACAGAGACAGAGGAGAGGAAGGAAATAAAGGAACAAAAATAAAAGAGAAAAGACCAATCAATCTCAAAACACAACGATGACGAAGATAGCAACAGTGAATGCCAGCGCAAGACATCATCGCTTTCCTAAAGTAGCGTATTGGTTGTCTACATGAAAACACTCTGGGACCCGTTTCCAAAAAACACATAGTTTCACCGTTACGATAAAAAAAGATTTGCGTGGACACAGCCCCTAAAGGGGAGTGTGCTAACAGGGCTGATGGGAACATTTCTGGCGTATCGTGAAAGCATCATGGGAGAAACTTGCATGTGGAGGTTCTCGGTATCATGATTCACATGTAATGTTGAGTCTCCCTAGATAACAAGCCGTGTATGAAGTGTGAGGCCTGTTCTTGTCCTCAGAGAAAAGCCTCGGGTGGTATAAGAGTGGACAGCGACATGGTGCTGAAATGCAGAGGGTGTTTTTTTTGTCACTGGTTTTAGGGAAGTGGTATCATTTATAGTATTATATAAGTATTTTGATACTCACACTAAGGCTGAGCAATATATTGCTGTTATTTCAATTTTGTGACATGAAATTAAATGGCATTGTCATAAGGAAACTCACTTAACAACAATTATTTTTCATTTCCAGCCATTTCATCACTTCTAAAAACAGGCCAAAGAAACTGTAACCCATGTATTTTAAGTATGTGATACAGATCATAAACAGCTAAAATAGAGAGATGATTGTATATTTCACAGTAATTAGAGTGTGTTATTGACACTGTCCTGTGAGAAGCACAAAGCTCTTTTTCATGAGCTCAGAGAACCAGTCTGTACCCAGCTTCATCCAGATATGTCTCATGCATTGGGACACAGCCTGTAAATATGTAGATACCAGCACTAATTCAGACCTTTGATCCATGCCTTTATTTCACACGTTAAGAGAAGCCTGCTTATTAAACTCAATCACTGTCAGTGTCTCTGCAGTGACCTTTATCAGAGGTCAGCAGGTTACATTAAGAACTCTGTTTTTTTCCCCCCTCCTGTTTCACATCCAGCTTCAGACGTCAGTTGATTACATCCACTTCATTTCAAGTACTCAGCCCACCCTCCTTCTTTATGTCCAGGGGGTCCTGTCTGGCGGCGCTAATTTAAGGACGTGAATCATGGCTTTATCCTACCTTCTAATCACCAATTGCATAACCACTGTGCTGCTTTACGGTCTCATGGGTCTGGGCTTGTTTTGTTGTTTTCCTGCCCTCGTTAATCATAGTTTTTTTTTGTTGTTTTTTTTTTCTTCTCCCCAACACTTTGAAACGGGAGCACAGCGAGCTCCTCCATGCTTGACGCTGTTGTATAATGTATGTTGTTATGTGCTGATGAGTGCTGTTTGTGCAGTTTTTCCTCAGACATGATGTGCTGAGTCTCAAGACAAAATGGCTTTTTAGTCTAATTCTGTTTCAAAGTAATAATAATAATATTATTATGTCTTGCAAGGAAAACGTTCAGTTATATAAAGATGTGTTTTTTCTTTGCCTGGTTTGCTGACGTTGAATCACAAAAGGTTTAGCAGAGTCACACCCTTGAAGTGTTCATTTCATTTGTGGAGTTTAGTGGAGTGTTTTTTGGACCTGCGTTGTGCCAGGCGACCTTGAGAAGTGCAGCTCTTAAGTAATTCCTTCAGTGTGTCAAAAATGTGTGTGTGTGTGTGTGTGTGTGTGTGTGTGTGTGCGTTTGATGCAATCAGTCTTGGAGCACTGGCACTTTGGACAGAACAGAGGAAGTGTTCTTCTCTGCTGAATGAATTCAGGGTTGTCAGCAAAACAAGTTCAAACTAACTTCTGGATGATGCTACTTATTAACCTGGGAAAGAAAATTGTTTGCATTTTTGGTTCCATTTTTCCCCCCATTGCTCTCAGATCAGTAAACAAATCCTCAGTCATTGAAATTTGCAGGCTGTTAATATATATGTTATATAATTTAGTATCCCCCCCATAGATTACGTTCTCTTCCTCTAAACATATGATACTAAATACTTTGCTTGTAATATTATTATAATAGAAACAAGAGCACATTCTGTTATAATTGTCACAACATTAAATGCACAACATTCAGTCCATGTTATTCTTTACTTAATTTTAGATGTATTTCTGTCTGTGTATGATGATTAAAAGATTCATTTTCATCATATATATATGTTTTCATTATGAAGTATACGTCACTTCTATATCAAAGCACTGTGAAACAAGGTTGAACGTCTGTGAAATGTCATCATGCGTATCGTCGTTTGCAAAAATCATGATGGAATATCGCGTTAGAATTTTAAGCTCATATTACCCACCCGCTATTGCCCGCTTTTTTGTTTTCTGTACCCCTCTTGACGAGACGAGACACTCATTTGCCCCCAGGTCATTTTGTGTTAGATAGCCCTTGCTTTAAAGCCTACTAACGCTACTGGTTTAACCTGTCATCCTTGAGGGCATTTCACAGGTTGTGGGCCGGCCTCTCTGCAGCTTTGAAGTCCTAAACGCTAAATGATAACGCTATCATGTGTCATTGCCCTCCAGAACCATTAGAAATGATTCTTGTGGGTCACGTATAGTCTATCTGTCCGTCCTATGACTAACTGTTGGTTACTTTGAAGTAGAAAACCTACTCGCTGAGATCCAAATAAGCCTGGTTAATAGAGTAGATGGACTAATGGATATAAATGAAAACAAAACATGCTCATGACGTCCTTGTTTTGGGAACATTTGAGGCCTGAAACTTCACTGTTTTCATCGACTGAATCTCAAAATGAGACCTGTCACAAACAACAAGTAACAACACTGTACAGAACAAACTGTTCTCTTTTTTAAAAAAGTAACAGCATTCTTGTTCTTCCTCTGACTATAATAGTACCCACACAGAAACATTTAGAAAACCCTCGGCAGATTGAAGTCAGTCAACAAGAGACAACATATAGCATACAGCAGGATACAGGGATATCTCAGCGATGTCGCTCGCCTTTGAAAGAAAAGGTGACAAATGTGACTCAAAGGCAAATGTGCTTTCTTTTGTTTGTTTTGACATAAGAGCTCTACAGTATGGGGCTGCCTTGCTATTACCACAGAGAACGTGTGCTTCGCCTCTTACCTGAGCGTTAACTGTGCATCAGCTGAACCAGGACAGTACAAACAGCAAGTACTTCGAGTCCTTGATGGTGATGTTTGCTGTCTGGTACCGATGTTCTGGCAGCGACGGCGTCAAGGGGGCAATTATGTAAAATTGATCAAAACAGAGCTCTGAGATCCAGAATCTTCCTTTTGCATTACATGTCGTCTTTGGATTTTTAGTAATGCTCTAAGTGCCTTTAAAGTGATTGACCCTTCCTATTCCACTCTGAACAATTTTAAAATATCTCATTGTGATTTTTCTGACGTATGTTGTGCCACAGCTTGATAAAGCTGTAGTTTCCTTTGAGCATCCGTGCCCCTGTTTCAAAAAGAAGAGTACGAGGTCATTTATCTCACTCTGCAGTGTCACCATCGGTGGGCAGTGACAAAATGCACGCGCACGTACAGGAGTGAGAAAGTGTCCTGCCTGGAAACAGCACTGACATCATTCACACATCTAATTTATGCAAAAGCTATTCCGTTTCCCTACGATGCCACATTTTCCCTCTCATTTTGTGCGTTTCCTGCCACTCGGTTTCCTCCTCGCTGTGAATCCACACACTTATGCCATGATAACGTTCATATCCATAAATCTGGATGTTTATGTAAGCTACTCACAGACTGAATTACTAAATGAAGGGGGAGAGCAGATGCTCTGCTCGCTGATGGAATATTCATGGACAGTGTTTAAGGGTCACAAGGGGTGAAGGAAGAAGGGGACAGAGATTAAAAAAAGGGAACGGTGTACTGCTATGCTTGTATCTTTCTAAAATATTTGCATGTAAGCCTGGCCCTTAAATAAGTCAAGACTGTGTGAGATATTTTTATTCATGCAGCAGGTTTCTGTGCGTCACATGTGCGAACATTTTTATTTTGCAATCACCCATTCTGCGTGAAAACCGGAGATAATGACCATTTTCCAGGAGATGCATACAAGTCACAACTGGCGACTGCTGTAAATTACTTTCACTGAAATATGTCCCCGGGCTCGGCAGAATAAATGAGTGGCTGGTTTTTGAAGTGTTCCTTGATAAATGTGTTTGGTAACCCTTCCTTTTACGGTCCGGTAATTACCAGGTAAGTACCTGGTAATAAGATGTATTTACTAAGTAATAACAGTGTAATTAAATGTAATTACATTGTAATTACCAAGTACTTACCAGGTAATTACCCAGTATTTACAAGATATTTTTCTGACTACGACCAGGCATTTACCCAATAATTACCTGGTAGATATATATGTATATTTAGATGTATATTGTAGATTTTAAACCCATAGTTAAAAATATTTACCTGATATTTATCTGGTAAATACCAACAAGTTACCTGGTATTTTCCCGACAACTACCACGTATTTACCCAAAAATTACCTGGTAGATATCCTGCAATTGCATATTGTAGACTATAAACCCGCTGAATCTGTCTATATGTGACTTTGTTAGGGTGATAATAACTTACCTGGTATTTACCTGGTAATTACCAGGTATTTACTCAAAAATGATCACATATTTACCTGTAGTTATCTGATAATTACCTGGTAAATACCAACTAGTTACCTAGTATTTACTAGATATATACTGCAAACTACCATGTATTTCTCCAGGAATTATGATATTATTATTGATTATGTATTACCAATGAACCTGTGTGGTGACAGTGAGGGTAGTAATGACTCTGGTATTTACCTGGTAATTACCCAGAATTAACCTGATAACTTGCAACTATTTACTAAGTAATTACTTTCTAATTACCCAGTAGTTACAATTTACCCAATAACCCCTATGTATTTATGCTGATATTAACTGGTATTTACCCAGTAATTACAAATGTGTAACATGTACATTCCAAAACATTATCAGGTAAAACCTTGTGAATTACCCTGTAAGGAAGGTGGAACTGTACTGTAAAAGGAAGCGTGGTTTGTTTCCATGGTATTACCATGTACTTTCCTGGTAACTGTAGATTATAATCCTCTACCGCCCATCAGGGTGTGCAGTTTTGAACATGGTACCTGGCAAAAACTCCCATATTTCCCTGATAATTATCAGGTAAATATTGGGGTGATATTGGAGTTTTACAGAGTAGTTATCCCGTAAGGAAGGTGGAACTGTACTGTAAAAGGAAGCGTGGTTTGTTTCCATGGTATTACCATGTACCCTCCTGGTAACTGTAGATTATAATCCTCTACCACCCATCAGGGTGTGTAGTTTTGAACATGGTACCTGGCAAGAACTCAAATATTTCCCTGATAATTATCAGGTAAATATTGGGGTGATATTAGAGTTTTACAGAGTAGTTACCCTGTAAGAAAGGTGGAATTGTACTGTAAAAGGAAGCATGGTTTGTTTCAATGATATTACCATGTACTTTCCTGGCAATTAGTAGTGGTGTTACAGATAAGGTAGTTTTTACTGTGTCAGTGTTACCTGGCAATAATTCATACTTCCCCAGTAATTACCAGGTATTTACCCAGTATTTAGTAGATTTTTGCCCAGTAATAAGGAACTTGTTCCACATAGATTCCAAAACATTATCAAGTGAAACCTTGCAAGTTACCCAGTAATTAAGGTGTAACTGTACTGTAAAAGTAAGCCTTGTTTGTTCCTGTACAATTACCATGTTCTTACAATATCCTTTGGAATAAATCTGCTTTTTGAAAATGTTCTGCAATCTTACCAGGAAAGTCTACAATTTATAAAGTAAGTGGAAGCTGTACAATAAAAGAAAGCCTTTGAGCCTTTGCACCATAAAGAATACAAATTTCCCCGCAGGATCAATAAAGTAAACTTAACTAGTGTTTTATTCAATCAGAAAACGATGACAACAGAGGTGAACACAACGCAGTACAGTACTTCATCACTGGTTACACTTTGTAAAATGCTCTTATGTCTTTAAATAAGCGTCCAAGAATGCCCTCCCTATGCTCTTTCCCGAGCCAGTGGTTCCACTCAATGAACCTTAAGTTCATCTTCAAGGCCTTCTCTGTCAGGTTCCCCCTGTACCTGTAGATGTCCTCCTTATAAGTCCGCCACGCCCGTTCAATGTGCTGCGTATGGGCACCAGTCCCAGGGTGGACAAAATACCTCTGGTGATTTACCTGGTAGTGTATGTAGCCGTCATGGGACAACCGGTTGTAGGAACGCCAGCAATCACTAATGATTTCACTTCCAGGTCTAACATATTTTCTAATGATTGGGAGCAATGTCCTCCTGGATCGAGTTTCAACCAGTTTTAAAACAGGGCGTCTACGGGACCGCCTGACTTCCATCATCCCAAAGACCCACGAGCGACGTCGCCAGGTCTTTCCAAATCGTCCAAGTCCATACTGAAAATAAACAAAATGTCATGCTTAAAGGCAGTCCAACTTAAATGCATCATTTGAGAATGTTAAAGTCGCAATCACTTTGGTGCTTGTTGATCAACCTCCATGATCATGTTAATACTGCCTGGCATATGACCAATTCATAGGGCTAGCTCAACACTTTTACTTTTTAATAAAAACATATATCTAGTAAGATTTTTCCATGTAGACGCCATTTGGCATAGGCATTTGGATCAGGGTTCCCACACCTACATCAATTTCAAGGACCTTTCAAGGACTTTCAAGGGCCTTTTCTCCAAATTCACTACCCCCGCATGGCATATTCTGAGACATAGATAAGGTAAAGGTAAGATGGAATGTACAATGGAATGTACATTACATTACATTACATGTCATTTAGCAGACGCTTTTATCCAAAGCGACTTACAAAAGTGCATTTAAATATTTGGGTACAAATAAGAGCTAGAAGTAAGTAAGAGCTTCAAGTAGAACAAACTATGAAGTGCTAGTCATAAGTGCGATGTACAAGTTTTTTTTTTTGTTGTTTGTTTTTTGTTGTACAATGAAATTGCGAGGATCAAGGCAGTATAGAAATTTTGTGGTCAGTGGTCAAAAAAACCTTCCAAGAAATCCCAGAATGCCCATAAAGTAAAGATCATCATCCAGGGACAACATTTTTTATTTTCATTAAAATAATTAATTTCCATCTCTAACACACACTCAGCACCTGCAAGTTGTTTTCCAGAAGAAAACACTAAAGACCAGGCTTGCACAAAAAACACTGTTGTTCGTTTCAGCAACTTTATGCAGTAATTAATGTTTTTTGACATGCTACCCAGGTTTTAGACAGTGGGTCCAAAAGTTATCTCCTAAATGTATATATATTTTATATTTCCTCACGACGTATTAATTTTGCAAGATCTCGTCCCACCCCTAAGTTGAACCTTTTATAGATTGTAGATGTTTTTGAGTGGACTATCCCTTTCATTTCTTTAAAATCTATTGTCCTTGTTTAAACAGCTACTGCACCGTACAACACAAAACAGAAATTGACATTTTATGAACAAAATATAAGCTTACCTTTCTTTTGTGTCTGAACTTGCTCTCATCTATCGCTACGAAAGCTCTTCTCCCTCCAATTCGCATTTCCCTTCTTCTCTCCAGTCGTCTGACTGCTGCACAGCAAATTTCACGTAGAAGTGTAGTCACCCTAGTCAGTGATTTGCTGCTCCCACATACTCCATCCTCTAGCATATCCACATGTCTTCTCCTCAAACCCTGTGACAAACTGACCCAAATAAAGAGGACAACTACATATTAGCAACAAGGATGGGAGAGTTTTGGAGTCAGGGAGGGGTAATTACAGTTTTATTGGTGCCTCAGATGTTGGGATGGATGAACATGTGTGATTTCTTGTATTTTTTGATTGACTATGCAATATGTGTGTATGCATTTGGCTATTTATATTAAAACACACTGTGTACATGTGGTATCTGCATGTACAGTATCAGGTCAGCCTGATTGGAATAGATTAAAGATAAAATGAAATTGACTAAGATGAAAAAAAAAAAACAATGTTGATTTAATCAGCTCTCACTGGGCTTTATTATTATGTAACAAAACACATGTATGCATCTTGAGAGAGAGCATAAGACATAAATGTTTAACTTGTCAAAATATGTAGTGTTACATCATGCCTACAAAGCCATTTAAATAGAAGTGAGAGGGAGAGACAGAGCAACCAACCTGTGCATAATTTTCATCCATGATGATAATGACATGTGAGACCGGGAGAATATTGAGCCATCTCTGATGGACCTTGTGATATTCCTGCCCCTGTGAAAGGATTTTCTGCAGCTCCTGTAACATAACATAAATGACCACAATTGAAACAAGACCCAGGCTTTTTGTGCTAAATTTTTTGCATTGTGTTGTTTTTTTAATTGTGTTGTACTTTTTTTTTGCTATTCTTTTGACTTGTGATATTTAGCAACTTTTTGGGTTAAGTCAGAAAGCAATCTAGAGCAGAGGCTTTCAAAGTGGGTATTTTGCAAAGATTTTGCAAAAAGGTCTAAACATTTTCCTAACCTTAACGGGACCAGTATACAGGGCCTCAAGTGCCAAAGAGGTTAACATGAATTGTTAAACTATATTTGCTGTACTATTCTTGCAGTCTTGTTAAAAAAGTATTCCAATCATTCCTTCAACATAGCAAGTATGCACTGTAAAGATAGTTAGAAGAAGTAACATACATTATGATTAACATTAGATTGTCAATATGGTCATTTTTAGGGGGGAAATACATGTAACTTGCCATTGACTTCAATGTATAATAATAATAACAATAATAGTAATAATAATAATAACAATAATATTAATAATACTAATAATAATGTGTGGCAATGATGCTCATCCCTTACCATCGATAGCCGTCCTTGGTCGTGTGCGTTCTTTTGAATTTCATTTTGTTGTTGCAAACAGGGCATCTTTTTTTCTTTGCCAATAGCCTCTCCTCCTGGAGCCATCCTATCAACTGTTTACGTCCTTGCGCTGTCCTCTCATGTAATCTTCTTATCAAAGTCATATTACGCTTTCCAGAGTAGTCTGTCTCAAACTGCACAGGCTAGCATCTCCGAGGAAATTGCGCTTTTCGCGGGCATTCAACGGAGCATACGTAATGACGCATGATACGTAGCACTCGGAATAACGCGAGGAGGCAGGGGGAGAAAAACTAGGATGCAAGTTGGAGTCGGACCACCACCCACGGATCTTCTGCAATACCTCCACCTTGGTAAGAAAGACATGCGACCCCCTTTTTCTCCATTCCCTTGAACTTGTTGGATAAATTGGACTTCTTAGAGTCTTGATTAACTTTGTGAGGAAGAGGGAGAAAGACAGCGAGTGAGAGAGAGAGAGAGAGAGAGAGAGAGAGAGAGATTACGCGCGCTCTGCACCGCGTGTAGCAAAGACAGACAGAAAGTGGAAGAGAGAGCCGATGGTTTTCTGGTTGAAGGTGAGAAAGACAGACTCCACTTTCACATAATATTCTCAGTACATGTCAGGTGTCGTGTGTTCACGTTTAACACCGGAATTTGTCTGATGCGTCACACACATGGTCGAACCGTGTGAGTCCATACATTTGTATATGCTCCATTTATATTGTCCTGAGCTGTCAGTCTGTCTTTAGCTTCCCTACGTTCATCAGCTGTCTGTATTCACACTAGTTTATTAGCTGCTACATTACAAGCCACATGATCAGTGAAGTATTGACATGAAATCAAATGTTCAGGTGATGTTACCTGAGGTAAAATCACCTGTAATGAGATTCAATTCTGTGAAATGTAAACAATATAATAGCATCAGCTGCATCACTTTGAGAACTACCGTGATAGAACCCTATTATTTATGTATATTATTATATACTAGAGATACATTAAGCCTATGACTTCTCAGAGAGATTTTTTTTATCATAGCTGAGAATTTTCTATTCATACAGAAGATATATTAAATACACACATGCATTGTGAACTAGATTGTCTATTTTCACTACTACTTATAAGTGGCGTTTTTTTGATGAAATTCTCTTGACAATGTTTACAAATGTTTTTTTACTTTCTGAAAAATGTTTCTTAATTTATTTTCTTTACCCCTTATAGTCATGCCGACCACACACAAAACCAAAAGAAAGCAGCACACCACACCAGAGGAGAACCCTGCAATGTTGTCTGACAATGGTGGTAAGATAAACCATTTTAAGTTTTCACCATAGCCAGTCTTAACCATAAACTAACGGCTTTTTATTCAATCTTTGTTGTACATACAGTGGTCTTGCATGGGGCCAGGCTGTCAGGAACTCTATTCTTAAAGACGAGCTAAACCCCCTAAATGATTTTTATCTTAATTTTAGTTCACATACTTGGGTATTCAGGGACCTACAAAGCTTAGAAGTGTAAATGAAATAGAATAGCTTATGACTGAACACAAATTTGGGAGTGAACACGGTGAAATAATATGATAATTTTAACATAATAAGTATTTAATATGTCTTTTTGCACTTTTTGTAGTTGAAGAGAGTCAACAAAATGCTCCAACAAAAGCACCAACAAAGGCACCTACCATGGCAAAGTTAAAGGATGACTTTCAAAAATTAAAAGGGGAGAACCAGCTACTGAAGGAAGAAATCCGTCTCTTGAAAGAGGAGAACCGATTGCTAAAAGAGCAGCGTGACTTCAACCGAGAGAAGGCTGTCCACACAGAGGTCGGCCACACAACATCAAAAGGTATCTATACTGTTCCCCCAAAAACCAACATGGTAGGCTGTAAATACAATCTAAAGGAGTCTTGATTAGTTAAAGGAATATCCAGCAATTGTTTCGTGTTAAAATAAGTTTTAAATGGCTCTATATTCTGACAGCAATCACTGAAAGAGTGTTTAGTCAGTGACTTGAAATCCCCAAACCCCCGCTGTCTGCTGTCTCTCTGGATGCAGGGCTGATGTATTTCTGCAACTGCAACCATTGTGGAACCAAGGTTGCCCACAATTTTTTTTTAGAATTACCTACGACCACTACAACAAAATCAGAAAAATATTTATTTTGATTATGGTGGGGTGACGTGATGTCACATTTTTAAGTACTGTACCCCAGCCCCCCTTATCTGTTTTCCCTGATTTTGTGATGCTGCTGTTCTTTTCATGTTATAAATGAAAATAATAATGATAATAAAGAGAACTCATACTCAAACTCATAGATTTGGTAACTTCTAACATTTTATTTTTCTAAATTTAAGGGCAACGCAAAATGAGGAATGGGGTTTCCTCTGACTCTTCTGACTCAGATGACCCCTATGAGGATCGGAAGAGGAAGTGTAAGAAGAAACACAAAAAACATGGGTCTTCAGACTCCTCTGATGATGACTGGAAGAAGAGCAAATCCAAAAAATCCTCATCATTTGGAAAGAGAGGTAACCCATCATCTGGAAAAAGATGGCTCACATTTCTGTTACTTCTGGAACAACGCACACACAAACAGCACTGTTGTTTACATTACAAGTCAGCAATATTATGCACCATTTATTCATTTATTTTTATTTTTTTTAAATGCCCCCACAATTGGGTAAATGCACCCCATTTTATACATTGAAGTGAAAAGTTTAATTTGTTATATTTATTTTGATTACATTACATTGAAGCTAGATGACCTGGTAGCTAATGGCTTTTTGCATAGACTCCTGTCTCATGGTCCTAGCAAGGTCTACGGAAGATGTTCATGTTTGTGGAAGCATCTTTTATTGTGACACTGCAGTCACATTTCCATCATAATTTCAGTGTAGCGTGCTCATGTATTGATTTTTTTTTTGATGTGGCATAATGCTAAGGTAACTCTCTCCCCTCAACCCAAACACAATCTTATAGGCTATATTTACCAGAGTCAAGGCTGGCCTTATTACGAAACAGCTCTTTAGACAGTATCCACAACTGTATCAATTTAAACATGGAGTGAAGAAGAGGAGTGCACTGCAGACACAAGATGACTGGTTTAACCCCTGATCTTCATGTCATGTCAGGATTATAAATAGATTTGGAATTATTACACAGTGTTAATCTGTATTTTCTTTTGATGATCTGTTTTGTAGTTCTGAGCCCAGAGGATGTTGTCCACCGCTACAAAGTGGTCCTAAAAGTCTTCAGGCGAAACCGCAGCATGACCAACACCTGTGAAGAACTCGGAGTGGACAGGAATACCATTGCAGGGACTGCGGTCATTGCAGATGTCATGATAGCCACAGAGGGCGCAGACTTTGGGGAGATGCCCCTCTTTAAAGAAAAACAGACTTTAGCGAACTACGCAAAATTATGCAAGGCATTTGTAGATGCCAATAAACCCCTGCAGGAAAAAATTGAAAAAATGAGGAAGGCCACAGAGTTGCTCCCTATCAAATACAAAATGCCAAAGTGAGGGATCAAGCTCTAAAATGCAGTACTTTCAATGTCATTAAAAAAATTGCATTTATTTGAATGTATTACTGCACTGTCTTTTTGTTTTATCTGGTGGGGATTCAGCCAAATTTCTTGTATTTCTTTCTTTGCCCCTAGAGTTTGATATCGTTCAATAACCGCTGACTAGCCACTCACTGCCATTTCCACTAGGGTGTTGTCAGCCTTACTCGTTTTATTTTGTAGTAGGCGTTGTCAGTTTGCACTTTGGATCAGCAAAGTTTTATTTTGTTACGATTATTTCTACCTCTTCTGACCGGACACTTTTTTGTTGTTAAATTACATGCCCTACTTGTTTTGAAATATAAGTACACTTGAAAGCTATGCCACTGTTTTACACTTTAAGAGTATTGAAGTTCCTCTCTTCAAGTTCACTGTTTTGCAGATTGAGAGGATTAAAGTTAGTCTCTTTGACAGTTCACCTGTTTTTGCGTATTTGTCACAGGTTGTGTGAAGGAATGTAACAAAATGCATTGTATCTTTATGTAAAGGAAAGTACATGGTAATATCATTGAAACAAACCACGCTTCCTTTTACAGTACAATTCCACTTTTCTTACAGGGTAACTACTCTGTAAAACTCTAATATCACCCCAATATTTACCTGATAATTATCAGGGAAATATATGAGTTTTTGCCAGTTACCATGTTCAAAACTACACACCCTGATGGGTGGTAGAGGATTATAATCTACAGTTACCAGGAGGGTACATGGTAATACCATGGAAACAAACCACGCTTCCTTTTACAGTACAGTTCCACCTTCCTTACGGGATAACTACTCTGTAAAACTCCAATATCACCCCAATATTTACCTGATAATTATCAGGGAAATATGGGAGTTTTTGCCAGGTACCATGTTCAAAACTGCACACCCTGATGGGCGGTAGAGGATTATAATCTACAGTTACCAGGAAAGTACATGGTAATACCATGGAAACAAACCACGCTTCCTTTTACAGTACAGTTCCACCTTCCTTACAGGGTAATTCACAAGGTTTTACCTGATAATGTTTTGGAATGTACATGTTACACATTTGTAATTACTGGGTAAATACCAGTTAATATCAGCATAAATACATAGGGGTTATTGGGTAAATTGTAACTACTGGGTAATTAGAAAGTAATTACTTAGTAAATAGTTGCAAGTTATCAGGTTAATTCTGGGTAATTACCAGGTAAATACCAGAGTCATTACTACCCTCACTGTCACCACACAGGTTCATTGGTAATACATAATCAATAATAATATCATAATTCCTGGAGAAATACATGGTAGTTTGCAGTATATATCTAGTAAATACTAGGTAACTAGTTGGTATTTACCAGGTAATTATCAGATAACTACAGGTAAATATGTGATCATTTTTGAGTAAATACCTGGTAATTACCAGGTAAATACCAGGTAAGTTATTATCACCCTAACAAAGTCACATATAGACAGATTCAGCGGGTTTATAGTCTACAATATGCAATTGCAGGATATCTACCAGGTAATTTTTGGGTAAATACGTGGTAGTTGTCGGGAAAATACCAGGTAACTTGTTGGTATTTACCAGATAAATATCAGGTAAATATTTTTAACTATGGGTTTAAAATCTACAATATACATCTAAATATACATATATATCTACCAGGTAATTATTGGGTAAATGCCTGGTCGTAGTCAGAAAAATATCTTGTAAATACTGGGTAATTACCTGGTAAGTACTTGGTAATTACAATGTAATTACATTTAATTACACTGTTATTACTTAGTAAATACATCTTATTACCAGGTACTTACCTGGTAATTACCGGACCGTAAAAGGAAGGGTTACCAAAATATGGCTGAATGATTTAGGGAAAGTATCTACTTGTGATTTCTCTGTCAGATATTGCAATTTGAGTTGCAGTGTAATTTCGTTTTTGAGTCAAGCTTCACTTCAATATCCGTGGCTCGTTCTCAAACACAGTGAAACTTTACCAGAAAACATACCATCAAAAGATAATCTAAAGCAAGGATGGAAACTAAGCTATGAATTGTTTCCATCATTTATGTACTTTTTTTTTTGAACCCAAAAACATTGGTATAAAGGTTCCAAAATGCTCACTGTGTTAAACAAGTCATTATTACAATAAGAAAAAAAAGTACTCATGAGGAATATCATAAAACATGCTTCTGGCTTCATGGTATTTTTGCGTTTTAAGATATATGCGTAAAGTTTGTCATAGGAAAACAACAGTGTGCAGTTTATACCTGCAACTCTTTTCTTAGGAGCCACCAAATCACAGTGTTCCACATGCATTAGGTCCTTCAGCCGGCTGCATAAACCTCCCAGTGATGCTTTTATCTTTGCCATAAAAAATGCCATAGTATGTATCCTTCAGTACAGTGTGATTACAACTAGAGAGAGAAAAGGAGCTACAGATAGTATATTCAGGGGTGAAAAGTGATGGCTGTTGTGACAAGACCTGCCACCGGAGGCAGCAGAGCACAGCAACAGAAGTACTAGGAGCCATTGCTCAGCAGGAATGGCTGAGTGGTATCAATATTTACTAACACACATCATCTGTCTCTCATTCACATGGCCATTTACAAGCAAACGCACACACACACACACACATACATTTGTGTGTAAACTATTTCCTGAGCTCTTTACTTTACTTTATTGAGGGCTTTCAGATGGCTTCATTAGTAATCCCCTCCTCAAAGCTGATACCGATCAATAACGGGCCCTGCTGCAGAGGGGACCAAAATGAGCGTCGCACCCTCCAGTGATAACAATGGAGATGTTTGCTGCCTGTAATTGCATTTCCAGCGCTACAGCTGAAAGGGCCCGTCAGCTGTAAGTAGACCATATTTACACAACAAATTACCCCAGAGAGAGGGCGGGCGAGGGGAGGAGAGATTTGTACACACTCGCAATGCACTGGACAGGTAGAGGAGGAGATTATGGTTGTTGGGGGCCATTTTGTGAATGAGAACAAAGTCTGCTGTCGCTATATTGTGAAAGACGGGTTGCAGGTGCTGCATCAAGAATCTTTGAATCTTGGAACCTGGTCTCGATCTACAGCTGTTATTAATACTTAATAGATAAAAATATGAAATATTTTCTCTGTACTCAGAGAGTACTATTTTTGCTTTTGTAGCAGCTGTTCAAAAATGATTTGTCTCGTCCAATTTCACTAATTTCCCTTGTTGCCATCTTTCTGAGCTGGAAGGAAATCACAGTTACTGTCTTGGATATGAGTAGACTTATCATCAGTGATTTAGAACATTCCTGCTAATTTGAGGATACAATTCTTTGATTGAAAATCATTCGACATACCTCACTCATTTTCATCTCGATCCCACATATTCACCAACAAAAACTGATATTTTGACCCAGTGTGTTTAGTGAGAAACACACACACTCCTCTTTAACGCCATTTGTCAGTGACAGGCAAATTGAAGTCATTTCATCAGGAGGTACATCCAACTCTCCTTCACACCAGTGTGCTTCAAATTCCATCACGCGTCACAGTTTGATTGCAAAAATCATTTTCTATAAATCGTGTTTGTTCAATACCCAGCTGTCCAATTACTCAAATCAGTTAAAGGTACAAATGTGTTTCGCAGTCGGCGCTGGAGTTGTCTCACCTACCTGGACAAACGAGAGAGGCTTAAATCAACCAATCAATTATTGTTAGTTTTAATATAAGGAAAATGTAATTGTAATTGGCCAATCACAAGAGAGTGGGAATGACAGAAACTGCTCGACTGAGAGAAGTAGACTTGAGAAACTATGATGTCACCATGACTATGACTAAGACCATTTAACCCCTTCTTTAAAACAGGGAAATGAATTACAAGCTCAAAGCTGACTAAAGCCTAACTCACACCAGAGGATAATTGGCCATATTTCGGTCCCGATCGGGCCCTTCCGACAATCGTGGAATAAAAAGATTATGTGTCATTGGACGCATCAGAGAATCGCAACTATTAAACACGTTTGATATTTACGAATGAATAGCGATTGAGGGCGCGAGCAGAGAACGAGTTGAGATCCGTAACTTGTTCAAGCCAAGTTGTTTCCGTCTTCTCAGCACAAAACATCGTGCACACACAACGGCTATTCACTGACAACGCCGACAGTCCGATTCCACGTCTGTTTATATTCTGAAGTCACGTTAAATATCACAAGTGATCCCAAATCCCTGGACTAGCTGATTTGAAGTCGGATATGAAAATGCTCTAGTGTGGCAAAGACTTTAAAGGGGAACTAAATCCCCTCTTCTGAGGATGACAAAATTTGAATGCAATAGCTGGTGTTTGACCAGAGAGAAGCAGTAGGTTTGCTGATTTCAATACTTTACACCAAACTGTGAAGATGTGCACCTGGATAAGCAAATACCATTACAAGATACCCATATATTCTAGGTGAACAAAAGTGGTATAGAGGTTTAGTGACACTTTAAGTTTGAAGATGGATCAGAAAAAACTTCCCTTAAATCTTCCTCTAACAAAACATGAGCACATCCTGATTTGTACTTCCTTAGTTTTTGGACATTGGAAGTTCACTCATTGAACGATTTAAACTCAAAATTATCTGGCTCTCAGTGAACAGCCATCACACAAAAATAAAGTTACTACAAATTCACATTTTAGTCGTGATAACACCAACAATAAAATGGCCTCTGATTTCAATACAGCAATGCCACCTTTTCTCTATCTGACAATCTTCTTATTTGTGAGGCTGTTTGCTGGCCATGACATGAGCCAGGCCATATGCACTGGCAGGGTTAGCACCATCTGCAGTGCAATGATAGCTGCTTCCATTAAATGTTTATGATGGCACTGGTGGGATTGTCCAAGAGTGTGAGGTGATGGACACTGTTCAGGCTTACGCCGACCTTGCAGATAAGAAAACCTGTAAGGAACAGTCAAAGTACAAAATGACTGCAGAATGAATGGTGTATTTTGATATTGGAGGACGGCAGGGGAGATAGGTCATGGATTTTGCTCGACAGAGGGTTTGAATATGTAAACATAAATCGAGCTGCACCGAGCTAAGTCTCGATGATTTTGAAAACATGCAACTAATTATAATTATTCTCTCCTCTGAAACACCGGGTGACTCGGTTGACTTGTTCGCTTGTCACCAGATTTGATTGACAGCTTTTGCACCAGCTTTTAAACAAGCCAAACAACTTAGGTGTGAAATCCCAATACTCACTCTTAACCCTAATGAGGAGCGGGCTGCAGTCACATCGCATTGTTTTGCAAATCCCAGTTGTGTCCAGTGAAACTCATAAAATCACACTTATTTTCTGATTGTACCGCATGTCAAGGGTAATTTTTAATTCACCATCTTGCCCAAGGACACTTAGTCATGGATGAGCCAAAGATCGAACCATCAACCTCCCGAGTGTCAATCAATGTGGCTAAACTTCGGGCTAGAGTAGGTAACTTGCAACTGAACCACCGATGTGTATTGTATTTGCTCTTTGGTTTTTATAACAGAGGTTATACTGAGTACGGCTCTAGTTCATCTTTTGAGCCATAATTTCAGTTTCAAAACAGCACCTGTGTTGTTTAAATAGGAAATGCACTTGCGAGTTGGTCTTTAATGAGGTGTGGTCAGGTGCCATGCTTAAGGCAGTGAGAAGCTATTTATTTTGGGCCAACAAAAACCTGGTAAGATCAGTGGTGCAGAAATTCACTGTTATTTTAGGGATGTTTTACACTCACAAGGTACTTTCACCACATTCTTTAGACCATGTGTGTAGATTTTTAAAATAACATGTGCCTTGTGTGTATGACGATACAGGAAGGGTTGTATTTGGTATTTATAACATGTGAGTGTGTGTGTGTGCATGCTCTCGTCCTCTGCCTCCTAGGGATGGACTGCAGCTCCACCAGACTTACAGGCAGCAGTTCACATCAGGCTACTCTTCATTCCCCCACTTCATTCCCCTTGTGTGATGTGCACAGCATCAGGAATCTACAGATCCATAAATAAAACCATAAAACAGCAGTTTTCCCTCCTGCTGCCATACTGCAACACTACAGAATACATACACTTTTCATTTCCCCCCTCTAAGACCTTGGTGAGTGGGAGCGAAGGAGAGAGGGAAGATATGAGAGGGAAGACAGTTAAGAGAGGAAATGGGGGAGGCAGAAGGGCAGAGCGAGGCGGCATGGTGTCGTGGAGGAGCAGAATGAGAAAGAACACGAGTTGAAAGGCGATATGAAAGGAGAGGCAAGACAGAGAGATACAGCAGGAATAAATTAATATCTTTAAAACACCAGACGAGAGCACAAGAAGAAAAACATCGTCAGGGACAGAGAAAAAAAGGAAATATGAAAAGAATAGAAGGTCAGGGTGCATGCTTGCATCTCAAGAAATACAAGGGAAAAGAGAGAGCTTACAGTAGAGATGTCTGCCTCTGGCAGGGACACTGGGTAAGACCTCGCTGAACCAAGTTTGTCAGACACATCTATCTGTTTGATTACGTGATAAACTACATCACTTTGCTCTCCTCTGAAAATAATCCTTCCCTCTGTTTAGAATGCTTCCTGAATACTGAAACCTCAGAGTACACCCTGCTAACGTCTCGAGCTGCAGCGCTTTATCTCAGCGGCAGAACAGAAAAAAACACTTAAAAGGGCGCCATGTTTTTGCCCTGCAGACACAAGGAAAATACCTGCTTCTTAAGTCAATAGTGCATGGATTAGTAAAGTATGTGCTATGTGTGTTTTCTTTTAGGCGTAAAAGGAATACTGCGTTCAACTTTTCCTTCATTTCCAGTGAGGGAAAAGGCCAATAACGTGCTTGAGATCTTCTAAAAAGTGAAAAAATTAAATGTTATGCATTCCAAGCAATGATTACTGGCTAATGAGGCAATGTGCTGCATGTTTGAAGTGTCAAAACACTGCCTGTTTGTGTTACCACCGCATATTTAGAATGTAACTAGGAATACGGAACGGGAAGTCATGTCTTAATTCAAAACTGTCGTTTACATGCCAGTGTGTTTGTGAAGGCTTACATTTCATAAACAGCCTGATGTCATTAACAGTGAAAGCAAGCTTTCTAATCTTAGTCAAAGTTTACTTTTAATTATGGTTTTCTATCGCTTCGGCTCTCTGACAGACTTTGCTCCTGGAATCCATCTGTGTGCACATTTATTTTCCCCTTTATTTTCAATCAAACTTTGCACCTGTCCACCTTGGATTTGTGCATGTCGTTCAGTCTCATGTTGCACAAGTTTTGCATTTGGGTCAGTAAGTGTGTTCACAGAGGCTGGTGCCGTGAATTGTTGTGTTATTTCTAATTGTGTTATTTATTATTTATAAGATAACTATTTCACTTGTTTCACATTTTGTCATCTTGTTGCTTTAAGCTTAACTAAAAACCCATTTCCCATTCCCTGATCTACACTCAATACTCTCACAATGACAAGTAACAGGAAAGTCACATTGACCTATGTATTCAGATCCTTTGTTAAGGCTACCGAAATATATTCTCACGCATTGAAGTTTCCTAAGAGCCACAGTGGTTTTCTACCTTAAGTTTAAACTTAAAATTTTAAAAACAGCTACAAAATGAGCTTTGCTCTCAGAGTACATAATATCATTTCAAGTTCTCTATCTCTCTGTCCTCATTCTGCAGGTACCAGTGACTCCTGGACTGCAGGATCCAGATCCAGTTGTCAGTAGGAATGGGTATCATTAAAATTTTAATGATACTACTTCTTCTACTCAATACTGCTTATCGATCCGGGGCTTTAAAGATACTCTTATTGGTTCTTTTTATGAGAAAGAATGAAACTGTTTTTATTTGTCCTAAAAAGAACCAAAAGAACAATTTGTGTGTTTACATAAATGCATTTCTTTTGACAAATAGGGTGAACTTTAGCTATGTGTTATGTGAGATTGCTCATATTTCCACCTTTACGAGCAAAACTCTTATTTCACTTGAGGCAACTACTGTTGTTTGCGTCAATTCTCGTATCCAGACTTAGGAATGTTGAGCTCCTTCCTTTATGCTTCCTTTATTCCTATATGTTTTCCAAAAATACCGCTAGCAGCGCCGCTAATATTACGCTGTATCGATATTACTGTACTTAAAAATGTATCCCCGGGGCCCATTTAGTACCTGTTTTCGGTACCCATCATTAGTATTCTTTGATTAAAATTTATATCAGAATAATTTATGCAACAATTCCTGCTACTACTTGTATAAATTACACTGTAATACTATAAAAAAAAAATCATGACACAACTTAAAACAACTGTTAAATCTGCCTGTGGTCTCTCTCTTCTGCCACTACCTTGTCTCCCTCTTTCCTTTTCTCTCCCCCTTTTGTCCCCTGCTTCTTCATTGTTCCCCATGTTTCCTTTCACCCCAACCTGCCTAGGCAGTCTGGTTCTGCCAGACATTTCTTCTTGTTTGTGAATGTGTGTGAACTGATGGGTTTCTGTTTTCCTCTTCAGGTTTATGCCTTACTAAGTTAAGTGCCTTGAGATAATGCACGTTTTGATTCGGCACTATACAAATAAAAATGTATTTGATTTTGAAATGCGGGCTAAGGCCATAATCCCCTTTCATATGAAAACAATTTTATTACACTACTGCCATATAGAGCCATTCAGTGGGTTTGTATTATGTGATTGCTTCCTTCCGTTTTACTCTAATCCTAGTTTTTTTAGACAACATTCACCACAGAGATAAATATGCGGCATTCTTCTGTTGCATTTACTTGTTTTAATGCAAAATTTGCAAATGCTCTGGCACTTTCAAAAACACTGTATGCCACCACGCCGCACGGCAGCAGTTCTAGGCTCATTTGCTGCCCCCAGTTTTGATTGAATGTGTCATTTGGCACATACTTCTGGGAGCTGTGACATAAAAACCAAATCATCCAGGACTAAAGTCTTAAAAATGATAACTTCACTGACTCCAAAAAGGTGAAAAACAACACTGAAGATACATTTCAATATGATAATAATAACCATAATGCGGAAACTGCACTGCATATTGCTTTATCAATATTAACCTGATTTATTGCACAGCTCGAGTGTCCATATGTGATTGTTTTAAGGTTATGCTTGAGCAGGCTGGATAGAGTTTGACACTTGTTAGTGCACGGATATATGAGCCTGGTGACACTTGGGTTATAAAGAGCAGGAGTGGAACCAGAGCTGTGAAATACTAGCAGCTTATTTGCATATGAAACTGAATGAAAACCTTGAAGAGGAAAACCTCCTCAGCCTTCCTGTCATCAGCAGTGTGACAGCCATTGTTCATAGCCCACAGAAGTTTCTCTCAGTCTTTGTCACATGCAGAGCACACACCCACATGCACGCGCGCACACACAGGATCGCACCGCTACTCTTCTTGGGACACTGCATTGACTACCAACCAAAATAAAACGTAATCCCTAACCTTAATCATAACCAATTAATATCTAACCTAACTACAATTCAGATCTTAGCCCTAAACTTAACCACTTCTTGAGATTCTGCCTTACTAGGACCAGGTTTTGGTCTAGTAGTCCTGACAAGGTTAGCATTTATGCCAGAAAAGGTCCTAAAGACGTAACAAATACAAGAAAACACATATGTATGTATCTGCATTTTCATCCATTGAAATATGGCACTATGGAACACAATTTGCTCTCACAAACAAAAACATAAGACTTTAAAATATAAGACGCATTCATAAACCTTCCTCTCAAAATACAATTAAACGAATAGGTGTCAGGGGACTCTTCCCTGCAGTGAGTGTGGGTGCATGCAGGCGTGTGTGAGTGTGTGTGGGTGCATGCGTCAATGCAGGGAAAAGTCCCTTGACGGCTATTCATATTTGTGCAACACTACAATCCATTCTAAGCCAAAATTTTCATGATTAAGCAGGCTTCAACATAAGCCATTACCCATATCCCAGTCTGAGCTGCGGCAGGATGAGACCTTTCTAATTTTAGGCAATGAAACTGAAGAAAGTTCTGTCAGTCACAGACCTATTGTTGAACTGACCTTCATACCCATACTGATCCATTAATACTTTGGTCTCTACGTGTTGTAATAAAAGTCCTCAAAATGCCCAACAGCTTTTGACCCCATTTTACTTTTAAGGAACATAATGGATGGCTGCCAGTGAGTGGCATAAAAGGAAACTGGTGTTTAAAGCCTGAAGCATGTCATGGCCATTTAAACTGTGGGTGCCATAGCTTTGACTGAGCCCAACAATGTATTTCAGAACCACAGGAGCCGTGTTTTGTGTGACAGAGTTTGGATTAAAAGTCGCAAAAACTGTCATCAAGGATGATGAATGAGTCAGCAGAGGCTTCTGACTCAAGGCTGAACTACAAAAACAGGTTACCACCAAAGCTAAGTCGGTTTACATATGGTAATGCTAACAAAGAACGTCTTGAAATGCAAGCAAAAACAGCTTAACAGGTATATTGCTCTATCTCTAAGTCGTACTGTGATAAAACCTGATTTGCAAATAAATGTAACATAACAAAATAACAAACCGTTTCTCGCTGATGTCAAGCTGTTTAGTACGGCTTGTCAAAAATGATAACGCTCAACACATTAAGACTATATCTTTAACTTAAAGCATACACAGACCATTAAAATTATGGAAGACAGCTGTTTTTTAAAAGCAAGAGGCAACAGATTTAACACGTCTGCCATTTAAACTGCTCGTTCACCGAATGCCTGTCTGTTGAGCTGCTTTTGATCTTTTGTGAATGAAGGAATAAGGTTTATAAAATTATTTTAATGTCTGTCAAGAAAAGTTTTATTTCCCAAAAGTAGCTTTCACCCCGTATCTCTCATGTAAATGCGCTCAAAAACACCATCCATTAAAGCAAGAAAATTAAAAATAAAGAAGCTTTTCAACTGGTTCTGGCTTTTAAAGTACTTGGCAAATGAAAAGTCCATGTTACCAATAAAGAGTTAATGAATTTGTACAGTCAGGCGGTATAAAATGTATCAATCATGATGTGCCGCAACAAGGTTTCAAGGCCTACATAACCTACAAGAGACCCCCTACCTCTGCCTCAGGCTCCCACACCTGTGCTGCCTCTCCCTGAAATCCAGTATCAGCAAGACAGCTCAGCAGGGTGGAGGTAACAGGTTACTTTCACTCTGGATACTCTTGCACATTTAGTATTGATAAACTTTAAATAAAGAAGAGGTCTGCTCGGCTCTGAAGTGGAGACACACGGCATCATGATCTGTGCATTTCAAAAGCACCGATCACAGTAAACACATTTATAATTACTGAGCAGAATATCTGATCTTAAATATTTCAATGAAGCAGAATAAATATAACTACATATTCCCTCAGCATTTCCTTTGCCTTTTATTATGGACCGGCTGATGCAATATTCTGTATCTTCATTGCTCCAATACTGGTCAAAGTCACTGGATTGGATATCAGAAATATAAAAATGTAAAATCCAGTGTAGTAAAAAAAACCAACCCTGAATATCACATAAATGCTTCATTAAGCACATGCTGCAAAGAAAGAGAGGAATGCACACGTCTGCCGTGCTGCAGTGATCATGTGAGCTGTGTGGATCTTTGAAAAAGGACTGTATCTAACTGATAACGGTATGAGTAGATACTGTGATGACGCTTGTCTACTTGTAATTATTACATTCATTATTCAGCAAACAAATAACATTTTAATTATGGGAGAGTTTTTTGTTTTTTCTGGTTCCTGGTAAAATGAGTGTCAGCCGGAGCCTTTGAATAAATCCATGTTAACAGAGAGTCCAAAAATAGTCAACCCTCCAAATAACTGAACATTAAGGCATGCACACACTCACATAAGCACAATGTGATCTGAGGGTTGCTGTGCTGGAGCTGAACTTGTCAGTGGTTTCAGGTGGCTGAATCAACTCCTGCTTTCAAGGCTGTAGAGACTCAATGACATCCCTTTATGTCAGATTAATATTACAGTGGTATCTTGCTGTGGGCAGCCCAGCGCCATTTATTTTCTGCAGAGGTATAGAGACAGGGCAATGGGATGCACAGCAGCAAAGAAAATGAGCAAGGAAATACGGATTATGGCTGCTTAATGCAAATGAATCTGTGACGGCCTTTATTACTGCAGGCAAACCCAATGAACAATGAACAGCCAGGCCCAAAAGTGCTTGGTTTGGATTTATGTACACATGCATGACCAATCGAGAGTGTTAAGACTCTTACACTTATTTTGCTTTAAAGTTGAAGTCCAGTTTGACCCTCAAGCGCCAATAAGAATGCATATTGTTAAGTATTCTTCTTGATACTACATGCTCTGGCTTTAAGTGAAAAAAAATGAAAAAGAAAAACCTTGAATGTCGGACCTTTTCCTTGACAGTTTTTGACTGCAGTCATGCCCGAAGCCCCAAGAAAACTTATTCCGTCCCTGTGCTGAGTGATCAGACATTGAAAAATTCGGAACGACAGCTCAGGCCATGCTCTGACCATTTCATATTGAATTTATGAACAATCAGCAGGCTGCTAGCATACATAGCATAGCTGGGGGCCGTGACTTTTGAACTACGAGCTAGGCAGGTGAAAGCTGTGCATCTCTCCGTCTCGGTGTGATGTGATGGACTGTCACAAGACGTTTGAGCGTTTTCATGCAAAAGACTGAAATACAAGAATCTTCAATAATTTACTGGGACTCATGTAATACCAGGTTTCAGTGCCCGTTCCCGCAGAAAGACGATGTGAGAAAAACACTCTCATCTCATTACATCATTGCTTTTCGCTACAAACCATTTTACGCAACATCATGCAAGACGTGTTTTGGAAATAAGTGAGAACCAAATTTAAAAAAGGAGAGATTAATGTCACTTTAACAGATAGATGGTACCGAGTTGACTCAATATTAAATTTCATCAAACACTCTGATTTAATAAAGTAATGAACTGAAGTTTCATCTTTGCATCGTCAACTAAGGTGGAAGCAAAAGAAAAAGAGGCTTCACAGTTTTTCTGTGTATTTCCATACATGATCAAACCTACACTCAGCTGATCCCTTTGATTCATTTGGCTATTTATCTGACATGTGTAAACATGTCCTGTTGTAAATGTTAACGCAGGATTACATGCAGGTGTGGAACTAAATAAATAATAAATAAAAATGCAAAAGATTCTAGCCCAGCGGTAGCCGAGGAAAGCTAAAATGAATACAGATAGTAGAAAATGTTTAAATAAAACACAAAGACAAGCGAAACACCGTGGGGTTTTTAGAAACAGTTAAATTATTGACTGAAAGTTTAAAGGTCCGACGGTTGAATTTATAAGACATTATAAAAATACACATACATCTTAAAATAATCCAATCTTTTCCCATTTCTCATTCTTCCAGGACCACCAACCCCTGAGCCAGCAATGTAGCGCTACCTTAGACTTCATTTGGGGCTGACATTATTGGAGGGGAGGGAGGACCGGCGAGTGTTCCGAACAACAAGAGACTTAGTGGAGCCAGAAACGGACGCTCTCATGCATGTCCAGGCAGATGTCATGGGCCACAGGGAAACTGCTGTCGCAGTGAGACCAGGGCAGGAGGAGACAAACCATCCTTGACCAAAAGTAATCGTCTCATTTGTCTCAATCAAATCATTTGAAAGAAGGTAGATGCCCGCTTAGGGCAAGACTACCATATGTATTATTTAACAAACTGTAAACATGATGTGCAGATACAGCCTTTATCTGTCCATTATTCTGTTTTGTTACAAACAATTTTAGACGTGATTTAGAAATATATACTTGAGAGAGCCAACAATTCTATAATACCCACAAATATGTATTTTGTTCCTCCAGAAATCTGTTTTGACTGTCTCATCAAAACTAAGCACTCTACAATCTAGAACACACCCGTGTCAAGGAAGGCTGCAAATCCAAGGTTGATGGTAAGTCTGTCTTAAGTCTCAGCAGAGAAAAGGTGTCGTAAATAATACATCATCAAAAAAAGTCACACTCTAGGAGATAAATGGAATAAAATAGTTGTTTTCACCACCAGCAATGACAAGCAAATACTGTCGTGAAAAGTCCTAGAGATAGAATTCAAATTCACTCTTTAACAAACACCTTACCTGTGATATCTCCTGTAATCGGATATTAAACAAGTGAAACAATGAAACTAATGAGGACAGAAGAGCATAAATAAATGAGGAAATCAGGGAGACTGCTCTTTTCTCAAAAAAATAAATCACAAAGAATGTTTTATTGCAAATTGACAACGTGCTCCCACTAAAAGCCCCTCAACACTTCCCAACACTCTCCATAATCCTGCTTTCCCTGCTGTGTGTCACCATCCTCAAACATCAATCCAGTCAGAAGCCTGCCACCAGGTCTCTTTTACTCCCGCCTATAAATCATCACATCACAACCTTTTATTCACCCTGCTCACTCCCCAAATCCTTATTTTCTCTCATATTTGACATTTCCCTGACTCAGCCACCTCTACCTGACTCCTTTCACTTTGTCCCCGTTCCTACAGCACCTTTTGTTCTCGCAGACATTCTGCATTCTGTACACTCCATTGTGGTTGGGTGTTTATTGGATAGTCAGAACACGAATTTGACAGGAAAAACACGACCAGCCACGCAAATTGTTTTTGCAGAAGTTACTTCAATTACCTTAGACATGGGCCCCTTACATGCATTGTTTGCCATTGAGCAAACACATATTACATTAAAATAGATTTGATTAAAACATGTGAGTGACACATTTTATCCTTTACTTTAATTGTTAGTCTATTTTTGGTCTTAGCTCGAGGTTTCACTTGTATAGACTGCATTGTTCGTTAATAAGATAAACTCCCATCAAGGCCACGCTCTTTGTGGTAGAGGGCAAGCCAATTCTGAAAGCACAGCCAATTGAACACAACAAATACAACAAACAAAGACACTTCTGGTGTATTAAGCATTTGAACAGGTCATCAAGGACAACAAAATCAGTGGATGATGAAAATTGTAAGAGATTTAAGGGGAAAAACAACCGCCACTGACATCACCACCAGCTGGGGTAAAGGTAACCATGATTCATCATTCAAAGAAGAACAGGAAAGCAGAAAACACAGAGGACATACAGTTCACAGAGTGAAGAGAGAAAAGATCAGAATATAAGCCCATCTGTGAAGTAGGGTGAAGGTGGCATCCCGGCTGCTTCAATGTGACTCACAATGGAAGCAACAGAAGAAATTAAGAATTACACAGAAACATCTTGTTTGCTGATGCAAAGGACACAAGGACAGTTCACACTCCAACATGAGCAAAGTTGGAGTTTATTAAATATTAAATAGTTAATATCTAATAATATAAGTTTCTACATGGCAATTTTCCAACATCTACATCCTCATGAATGTACATATTTGTCAATTTAAGTTTCTAAATGGACTGCTTCTGTCATAACCTTCAGGAGTATATTAGGGCCTTCAGAGAAGGCACATCACTATTTTAAATGTTTGTTTTTAATCTATTGCGTTGAGTAATTATTCCAAAAATTGTAATTTTAGCCTAATGTACCATCAAATGTTTGAGTTCCAGAGAATTAATGTCCTAAATCAATGGAGAACTGACAGCAAAGGAGTTTTTCTTCTTTCTTTTCTCTCTTTTTTTTCATTTTACAAATGAGTGCTTTATTGTAATGCTTAACGTAACTTACAGGCTTCAATTTTATTTAGTCTCTTCTACCTGAAATGTCATAGTCGTGCACATTTCAAGAGACAATACAAATGAGAGCATCTTAAATTGTTTTAAAAAAAACAATACACGCTAAAGTTTTTGAATGGCTAAGATAAAAGAAAGTGAACACATGATGTTATTAACTTAGACAAAGAGTACTCCATCTCATCCAACACACTCTCTTGGAGAACCACAAGCAGAAAAAAAAAGAGAAAGAACAAAAAAATGCGGCTCAATTAAGTCACAAGCTCAAATAGCTATGACCCTGAACAACTTGTAGGTGCTTTTTTTTAACAGCCCGACTGGATAATTGTAACACTCCTTGTGTCCATCACTCAACTTCAGCTTCAGAACTGACAGGCATGAATTTATGTCTCATGCTCACGACACAATCTATTTTAAGTTGTTATTGTGTGTTCATCAAGCCGTACACTCCTTCCTGCGGTCTCTTAGATCAACTGATCAATCAGCTGCTCTGATTCTGAGGCTGAAGCTCAGGGAGGGTCGGGCCCTCGCGGTAGCAGCAGTCTTGTATAAAAGTACCACTTATTTGAGTAAAAGTACAATTATGTTGAACTCACTTTTTTTTACAATATTAATTCAGTAAAAGTCTTGAAAGTATATGACATTTACTGTACTTAAGTATCAAAAGTCATTTTCTGATATGCAATTTAGAAGTAAAAGTAAAATTATGAACTGGAAGGTTGTGGGTTCAATTCCTGGCTCTGTTAGTCTATGTGTGAATGGGTGAATGGTAAAACTACAGTGTAGAGCGGCTCATCAAGACTAGACTACAGACCATCACCAACTCAGGCGGTTAGAGGAAATGTAGTGGCGTAAAAGAAAGTAAAAGTTGCTAGTAAAATAAATAACAAAGTAAAGTACAGATACATGAATACGTATCTTTGGATCAATTGGATTGGATTGGATTAGAGCCGGGCCACGCGGTCGGATCAAGGGCCAAGTTCGCATGATCCCCCCGTGTGTGTGGGTTCTCCGGTTTCCTTACACTTAATTGACCCTATAGAATGGCTTGTTTGTCTGATGGACTGGCGACCTGTCCAAGGTCAGGATGTGACCCCACCTTTGACCCTATGTCACCCAGGATTGGCACCAGCTACCCCGGTGACCCCTGGATAAAGTGGTAGAAGATGGATTGGATTAATAAATGTTTCCGTGAAATAGATGAAGCTAATGGATGTGCAACTCCGACAGGAGACAGATTTAAATGAATGAATGAATTATTAAATGACCAGAGTAGACTGAAGAGTTAAAGAGGTACAATAAAGTTTTGAATTCAATTTCCAAACAGATGAATTATACACCAAAGAAGGTGTATAATTCATTAGAAACAACATTGACACGGTGCTTAAGTGACAACACACTGGGATCAGGTTACACACAGGTGTGGTTGGAAAGTGAATAAAATCACTTCTCTGGAAAATAGGATCATGCTCAGTTCCAAAAAGAGGATTTGATGTTTAATTACTCCATAAATTGTCCCTACAGAGCATGACGTCATTTTTTTAGAACGTGCCTTCAAACTATATTTCCGTGGTGAATTCCTAAATGATCCGTGGACAACATTGGAAACTTCCTACAGTGCTGTGAGTTCCCAGTCAAACATCACATGTACTCTTCATTTAGATTCACTGCGAGGTTCAGCGCTCGCAGCAGACTCCCGAGCAAACACACGAGTGTTTTGACTGTCCTCAGCAATCATATTTTTTATTCATGAAGTCATGTGCGCGGGATCAGCCAAGAAGAGCTGAGATGATCGGCGCGGGTTTACTCTGTGTACCGTTTACAGTATTTTCGTTTTTTGCGCCTTTGACTGTCATATGCGTTTAACATCATATTTCAGGCCACAATCGAGGGAAAGTATGATTCAGATTTGAGAGTTTGATTCAGACTTGGTTCGGTGGAAGGCTTAAGCCCTGGCGTTGCTTGTAAATGCTCACGTGTGTTTTATCAGGCTGTGTTCCCAGATGGGTGTGGCTTCCTGAATTCTCGCTAACATCTCTGCACACTGAGTTAATGTTGTGTTAGTCATACAGACATTTAGACACTTAGACACTTATTATTCTTCCTTTACATCCACTGACAGCCGGATTCACTTCAGCCATGGTTGACGATTAAAAGAGACAGATGCAAAGTCCACAAACATGAAGTGACAAACCCACATTTTTAGGATTTACCACATAGTCCAACTTCTCTGCTGAAGCTCTGCACCTCCTCCCTCTCTCTTTCTTTTTCCCCCGGCCCACAGGTGCACACACGCAGCATCTGTTTTCCATTTTCTGATACCATATGAGGATGTTGGAAGAACCTTATGTCACCTCCCTTTCTGTGAGATACTGACACATACTGGATTTCAAACTTGAGAGATTAAAGCCAAGGACGGTGGAATTAAACAAAAATCCAAAACAACACTGCACGGCAGAGCGTTGCACAACCAAAAATGCACCGCCACCATTCTGCCCCAGAACCACTCAGTGTCTAGAACTCTTGTCTGAGATTGGATCTTCTGGATCTGATTAACTCTGTTGCCTTTAATCAGCACAAGGAAGTCTTTGTTGTCATGTTTTACTCTTTTATAAATAGGTTTTTGTGTGTTCCCGTGCACTTGAATCAGTTTGCCTGACCACAAAAACATCAGAACATCTTGACCATTTGTGCTCATAATGAACACCAAGAGTGAATTGTTGGACATTGGATAAATGTGCATGATCACACGTGATTGTGTTGGCTGAATTAGGTCTGATTAGTTTTAAACACTTTAAATAGTTTCGTTTATGGTAGCTCCAACACAGGGAGACCACTGGCAACGAAGATAAACATCTTGTCGGACATTTTCAGGTCACAAATTCCACGTTTTCCGATAATCACTTCTATGAGTTCTGCCATTTTATGTGTTGATATTATCTCCAGATGGAGCAGAGGCACCATATGGGTCTGTGCCTGTTTTCCATATCACTTTACCAATCAGAGAGCATGCAGAGGAGGTCTGGAGGGGACCCGGGGAGTCCTATAAATGATGCGATGTGCATATAGAACAGCTTGTGAGGGGTCTTTATTATGTATAAGCTCGGCCACATCGGCGTTCATGCATCTCCGCTTAATAAGCAGTAATGCAGCTGCTTTCGCATGATGCGTTCCCCGAGCAGACATCTGGATGCTGTTGGAGCCGAACTTTAAATCCCCCACAGGTTAATGATGTTAACGCCTGCTGTCGCGAACACAGCTCTGGTCGGTTGGCAGTGATGCGTAAAGTCAGAAAGCACAGGTTTGTCCTTTAATCTGTGACGTTTCGCGTACAAAATGCAGTTTTGTCAACAAATAACATGAGCTCCTCATGCCTGTACTTGAGTGAGTTTCGATCTCAGGCGGCACACAGGAAGCGATTTGTTTCATAAGTAAGTAAGTTCATTCTATTTATGTGGCACCTTTCGCAGATATTAAACCACAAAATGCTCCACAATAACAATATAATGAAATAATTAAAAACAGCCAAAGTACAAAACATAAAACTCTACATAAAACATAAACACAGACGATCCTGTAAAACCATCATTCAACTAAAAGCTGGTTTATAAAGCCAGGTCTTCGGATAGTTTTTAAAAGAGTGGACACATGTTACGCAGCGCAGTGTAATGGCTCGTTTCCACTATGATCCCAGCTCAGCTCAGCTCGCCTCACCATGGCACGGCACGGCACGGCTTTAAGTTGGTTTTCCACTATAAAGAAAGCCGTGGGTGGAGTCACCACCGCACGGCTGCATGGAACTGCGGTGACTTCGTTTTACACGCAACACACAAACAAGTGACTCGTGACCGGTAAAGCAGTTGTTAAATATTGAGATTTTAGATATTTCCCTGGTAATTGTTGCCGATTAACCCACCTTTTTTACGATTGTTAAGTAGCTTTAACTGAGCTACAGTTCGGCATTGTTCGGCTTGATTTGTGTGTGGGACGTCTCTTCCTGTGACGGCACTCTGACGACATCATGCATAGTACTTACTCAGCTCGCTTGGAGCCTCGCCAGAGCAGGTATTGAAAACAGTACCTGGTACTAGGTACTGTTTTTCCCAGGTACTATACTAGTGGAAACAAGCCATAAGCATTCCAAACTTTAGGTGCTTGTACTTTTGTTTGTAGTTTTGTACTTTGATTGTGGAACCACGAATAGTCTCTGATCTGCTGACCAGCAACATATGGAGGAGGAGCCTGACCATTTAAAGCTCTAAAAGTAGTCACAAGGACTTTAAAATGTATTCTAAAATGAACTGGCAACCAGTGAATGACACTAAAACAGGGGAGGTAATGTGCTCTTCTGCCAGGGTGAGCCGAATTCTGCACAGTCTGCAGACGGTCAAGCTCCTTCTTCACAGTAAAGCTAATACTCATCATACTGTATAGTTTCCGCTCACGGAGACTTAAGTGAGACTGAACAACATCAACAGCAGAAACCACGTACAGTTACACAACAGCTGCTTTGACTGTCATTTACTTGTCAGCAGAAAAATGAATGATCTCATTAAAGGAGAGAGCCATTTTCGAGACGGAGCACTGCTGGAAGTGAAATGCCAGATGGAGGAGGGCAGACTCAGAGCATCGGGGGGCTCTGGCTATATTGTTTCCCCATTTATTTTTATTTTTAATGTTTGCAAGGTTCAGGCGACATCAACGCCTTCAGAGCTGGCTGCATGCTGTGACATGTCAACGCGCGTGAATGGAGAGTGATTCACCAGCAGGGGACAGAGGAGAGCTGGTGTCATTTCCTGCTGGTGGCAGGGACTTGTTTCTTTCATTGTGCACTTGTGACAGGGTGATGGTTGGACTAACATACCTCTAATCAGACTCCAGCGCTTGATTAGAGGTATGCTGAGAGACACGATCGGCAGCATGTTACGAGTGTCAGACTATGACAATGAAATGCTTATATCCACTCAGGCTGGTTCTGCTTGTTCTGCTGAAAAAAGAACAGTCCATCACGCCACAGTGACGGGTGGCAGCCCACAATCACACAGAGGGCTCTGGAGGGAACAGCTCATCAGACACCAAATTCAACATTAGATATATATATATATCTATATATGTATATATATATATATATATATATATATATATATATATATATATATATATATATATATATATATATATATACATAAAAACAGAAATGATATTCTCCTTAAAATCCACTTGCATTCACTGAGGGATGAAACGATGGGAAATGTTTTTTTCCACATGTACAGTTCATTATTCATTATTCATATTCATAAGAACAATTCATTCATTCGTTATTTATGCAAATGTGATTATAAACAAAACAAACGCCAGCGTTCTTGTCATTTCCAAGGAGATCAGAGAACACACACCAGGTGCTGGCGGTTATGTCGCACATCAACGGACGAGTGAAATCATTTATAAACACAAAAGTCCTACACATGAAACAAAAATCCAGTCGGATTATGGCTAAGGTTAAAAGAGAATACAATTAATTGCTTTATTGCAGTGTAATGGTTCAATTAGTGTAAAGTAATTGATGCTTAACTCATTAAATTCATACCAGGTCTAACTTTTGAAGTAGATGATCTGGTTTAATGCTCCTGAAACGATTTGGTTACTATTACGTGTAAAATGTGCAAAAACAGATCAAATGACCGGTGGAGAATTCCACAGCGACAACAGAGTCCTGCACAAATCAACGGACTAATCGGAATCACCCAAATGTTTTGTTACCTTACCTTAAACAAATATCCCTCGCTAATTATGAATGGCATGAACATCGCTAAGTCTAAAACAAACCAATCTGTCCAAATAAACTAACGTCTACACTACAACGAGGACGAGGTTTTTCTTAATTCTGTATTTGTGTTCTTTTTACCTTATTGTGTTTTATTGTTGTTGTTTTCTAGACAGCAACAGTAAATCCACACTTATGCACACATGGCGACAGTCTGGTGAATATCTGGTTTTACCAATCCAGTTGTGCCACATTCCATGTGTATAAATAGTGCCGCAGACCCAGTACTTGATCATATTTTGCACAGAATAACACGCACAATTCATGCAGTTCTGAACAGTTCACTCTCCAGAGATTGAAAATGAAGACAACAGCTCTCTCAGTCATTCATTAGCTTCCAACCCTGCTCACCACGTGAGTTTGCTTTTCCAGGGCGTTCAATTGACACTTGAGCAATTATTATGGTTCTCATTAAACAGTTGTTTTAACGGCGATTATATCTGTACAAATGCAGCTGGCCACACACGCCCATGCTTGCGTGACTTTCTATCCATATTTGTTGTCTCTGTTTTCCATTCAGGACTGACTGTCGCTTTACGGTGTGTGTGCATGTGACTCCTGTTGTCAGTCTTGGCCGGGGCCCAGACTGCAGGTGTACTGCGATACATTCTTCATCACCACTAATGGCTTCCCGAGCAGAGAACCTGTCCAACTGACATTTATGCGTAACAACAACCCCAGTGTGCATGCGTGATAATTAAAGCGTGTACACTACAGAGCCGCCTGACATCTCCTTGAGTCTCTCAGTGCGACGCCCGCTGGGGGAGTTTTATTTTTAGATCCTTGGTCTTTGATTAAAATATGACTCTGTCGTTGACCTTCACACCTGCCGCAGCTCTGCCAGGTCCAAAGGAACGTGACCCCTCGATAAATAAAGTTCTGCCACCGGAAACCGCTGACAAGACTTTATCAGTCCTCCGTGAGCTGGATCCGCATCTGCACGGTGTCCGTGATGCAGGACTGTCACGTGCGTGTGTGTGTGTGTGTGTGTGTGTGTGTGTGTCCTCATGGGAACCCCAAACCTGGTCGGAATGAGGTAGAACCTCATTTCTGGGGAACTGAAGTACCGGACATTTGTGACTTTTAAGTGTTTAGGAGCCATATATTGTGTATAGAAATGGACAAAGTCTCTCGGCTGTAATTATGATGTTAGCCAACATGGGACAACTCATGTTGCTTTACCGCATATCCACAGAGGCCTCCTGCAACCAGGCTCCTGTTGGAGAGTAGCAGCTGTCAATCACATTGGTGTGCACTCATATTTTCCACTGAGTGATTTGAGATCATTAACTCTCAGGAAAATGTTTATTGATGTTATAAATCAAGTGAGAAGCTGTTAAGTGGCTGAATTTGACAGACTTGAAGTTTCAAAATCAGGTCAAGGTTTTTATACTTTATACTATACCTATTTTTTACTCACTTTACTACACTTTGTATAATCTCAAAAAGACACATGTGTGTAGCATCCGTCCAAAGCATCCTGCTGTCGTTAATCTCTTAAAGGCAGCTACGTGCAAAGAAGGTGACTTGTTAATTATTAGTGGTTGCCATGTTCACAATTAGACCCAATTTCATTTAATTTGTAAGCATATCCATCATTACAACCTGTATTTAGAACCAATTATAAAAGCACTGTATTCAAATCTGGATCCAGTTTTCAAACCTTTAACTTAATCCATAGAAGTACGCTACAGGTTACTACCTACTTGGCACCTGCAACCGAATATGCAAAACTATGACGATGAGTAAATCTACATTTCCTCTTCCTTCTATCGGGAGTAGGAAGTGTTTATTGTATTAGAAGCGATGGAAGAAGGTGTTTTTTTTTGTGTGTGACATGAACACAGGCAATAAAACAGGGAGAGACATAAAATATGGTTAGGCAGACAGTAGATGGATGACTGGATTGAAAAATATTGATCCACGCAAGAGTAAAAGAGTAATTGACAGATGATAGATGGATGAAAAAATGAAGCAGATCTAGTAGGAAAAGGTTCAAGGAGACTGACCTGCTGCATGTGCTTGCCCATTTGTCGGTGTCTTCATTATCTTAATGGATGAATGTTGGACAGAAATGTGTCCAAATGAATTAAGGGCGCAGTCACTTCAATTCCCTGCAGGCTCGTCGCTACATTTGTCTTTATTTATGGATTTGAATTTATCAGTTGTTCGGGGATTTTATGACTTTACATCGCTGACTTTTATTTATATTTTATTTTTTTTGCTTATTTTAACCATAAAAGGTGCTTTTGCCAAATTTTTCCAGAATAACTTTCAGTATCTGTCAGTTATTTACAATTTACTGCTTGTTAAAATAGTGTATTAACAATTTAAGATTTAGAAAAAACCCTGTTGTACATGAACATGTGTTCAATTTGAAATTTGAGCAGTATCACACATATTAAAAAAATGTGTCTTCATGTCCAAAAACAGGCAAAACAAACTATGCACAGGCATTTTTTTCCCACTTTTTCCCTTTCTGGTGACAAAGATGGCTTCCTGCGACGGCGCGAGTAAAATTACCGTAATAACCACACATTGGCTTTGACGTGCAACTTCTTCGCTTTCAGAAACCGCCACAAATTTTCCGATTGCACAAACCGTTGCGTAATTGCGCTGATGCAAAATGCACTTGCACGAACGTATGGTCTGCGATACACTGGTATTTTAAAGGGTGCTAATTTCCATTTGACTTGACTGCATACTTTTTGTTGTGGGTGTGTAGGTTGTATCCGCAGCACTTTGTTCAGTCCCTGTATCCTCTGCGCTTTGTTGCCTCCGATTCCACATGATTTCATGGCGACACGGGGGCAACGCCGGACAGTTACAGCACAATGACAGCTCTCCCAGCGCACAGATTGAAATTTCATCTGTGCTGTTATTATCTTACACAACACGCATCACCGCCGTAAACGTCAGGGGCATCAAAGTATGATGTCACTAAATGTTTTCACAAACCAAAATGTCCCGAAATGTGATTGCCAGGAACTAATCCCGGAGAAGTAGTATCAGATATTAAATGCTAGGGTTGTTTCAGCGTGTGCTCAAGACCACTCACACGCTTCTGTAATCTGGCGCTCGCTGTCGGAGCCTCTTCACACTAGTGTTACAGTGCCGAGCATAAATGTCATGGCTGTGTTGCATTTGGATGTTAAATGCTAACAAGGCTTGTTACGGCAGGAATAATAATAATGCGGCGTGGCTTCCTGAGCGAGCCTCCGTCCACGTGCGTCGCACAAAAATGTTAGCGGTACTCGTGCGGACAAAGGCCATCATTGTCAGGTGACCTTATTAGCATGCAGAGGGTCGTTTCGTGTTCGGGACGGTGCTACTACATCCAGGCCTGTCATAAAATCAATACGGCATCTTCCGAAGGCTTCGCTAATAACTCATATTGGCTTTGTCACAAACCTGGTTCAAGGACCAGGTGCTTGAAATTGTTTACCACATGCAATATCTCTGTGTGTTTGATGTGTTCGGAGGAAACGTCATAATTATACAGTTTGTTTTCCTCCCTCAGTACATAAGCAGAACCGGTGTCCCTTGTTCTCGGTGGCGCGCTGTGTTTGTTCCCTCCTCACACACCTGGTCGGTGCGACTGTGAACGCGCAGATTGTTGCCGCGGCGATGAGTGTGTTTTAAAAAACGCTGGGTGTTTGTTATTGGAGCGAGGGGGCTCTTGAAGTGTTGCTTTGAGTGTGTCAGCAAGACACGGTGCAGATGTGGGAAACGCTCAAAACAAGGATCTGCACACAACACACACACACTAACAGACGCTGCAAAAATATGAAGCCTGTTTCTAGGTCACCGTCTCGACAAGATTTTGAAGTTTTGCTACGATGACTGTATGAATAAATTTATGACTACGCAGCTTTGCCGACGCATTTAAAACGGCTTCATCAAATTGGGGGAAAAGTCAAAGTCCCTCGCTTGTTTCTTGAGCTTTCAATCATAGCGGGAGTCTCGCGTCGCTTGCTCGCACATCGCTTTAGGTTCATTTGAGCACCTCGACAACATTTGGGCACAAATGTTACACCTCACTCTCATCTAGGGTCAATTTAGAGTTCCCAAGAAAACCCACGCACACACGGGGAGAACACGCGAACTCCATGCAGAAAGGCCCTCGTTCCGATCGTGTCTCGAACCCAGGACTTCTTGCTGCAAAGGCAAGAGTGCTCACCACTGCACCTCAGAAACATGACTCAATCTTTATCCAGCTTTCATCACGTCTCATCGAACCCCACTTTCAATTTGACACTGGGAAATAAACTCATAATGAAGTTCCATTATTCCGTTCCATTATTCATTGTGATGAGCTCATAATCTATCAAGTGATCAACAGATCGCAGAGTTTTCTCAGTTCTCACCAACAATCGCACTTTAATTAAAAATCCTCGTCCGGGAACTGAGCCTGCTAGTTTACTTTTTGACCTTGGAAACAGTTGAACAATGTATTTGGGCTTGCACGTTAATCAATGAAGAGACGTTTTTTATAATAAGAGCACGTTCAGGACTTCTGAAATGAGCTTGACAAGTAACCTTGACAGCAGGCGACAAATCAATCTGTGATTTTATGAAAGCTCCACCAAATTGTCCCTCTACATCCAAAAAAAAGTGCAAAAAAGATTTTCTGGCTTGAATCGCAGATGCATAAAACGGCACGTTTTTAAGCTAAAGAAGTCTCATGGCGTACGAGTCTTGAAGTCCGGCATTTAGTGACCAGTCAGCATCTCTTAAGCCAAGCAGTCTAAAGCCCGGGCCTGGACAGCAGAGAGTATAGATCGATTAATGCACGTCCAATTCTATTTAAAATGTACTGGTACATCAACTCAGTCGCTTTGCCTGGCCAAAAGCAGATGGAATATTGGTTTATTATTGCATTGGATACACAAATTGGTGTATTTTATAGCTTAGAGTCCTAAATAATGATAAAGTGGTGGTTAGGGACTGTATTTTAAAGCCTGCATAATTAAAACTGAAGTAATAATACTTAGATATAGCAATTTTTATATTTAGAGATGCATTATGGCTGTTTCCTTGCTGATTCTCTTGCTTATTATTTTGACCATTACATGTTTCTCAGTTAATTCACTCATTTAACAGAGTTGGATATGTAAATCCATCCGAGAAAAACCTCTCGACATCTTGTGCAATTTAGTATCTACATAAGACATAAGACGGAGAAAAGGAAAGCAACAAATCCTCACATTTAAGACGCAGGAAACTGTAAATTTGTGCCTTTTTCTTTCTTGATAAAAATGACTGAAAAGATTGTTTGAAAAGCCCCTGATTATGCATGAATCAATTCCTCTCTGAAAGCAGGAAACTGTTCAATCAAGACACTTTTAGTCGGCTGTTTTCCTTCCTTCCCAACTCCAACCTTGAGCTCGCATCGAGCTGAGGTTTTTACAGGTTATGCAATTTCATCACAGAATGTGTTGTGCCACACGTTAATCTGGACCTTTTTCTTTTTTTGTTACGTGGGCGAGTGTCTGTTCATTACATAAATGTACCACCCCCCGCCCCCCCTCCCACCCTGAACATACAATGAACGCCCGCTATGCCATTGTCCATGCGTCTGGAATGACCCTTAGCATCAATGATGCCTCATCTGCCGAGGCTGAAGATGAATTTGTTTCAGATTAGACGAGGTGGAGGAGGAGGGGGGCGGCTGACAGTCTGCTTGATGGCAAACTCATCCAGCTGCAGGAAAAGGGATTAGAAACACTGTCTCACCCGACCGTCTTGAATGAACCCACGTGACTCTGGCTCTTTTTTAGAAAATTCACATCAATACCAAAACTAATGGTTCCACCAGAGCATGCATGACACCTGTCAGGCTGATTAAAATGTTAGATTTCCACACCTGAATGCTAGTCTCGTAGACAGGTGCGTTTACAGTGAACAGGTACATTCAGTGCTACAAGGAACAAGCTTATAGTAATAATAAGTTTGAAACAGAATCCTAACCACAGGACACAGTAGGCTATGGTTTCCTCGTTTGCCACAAGTGACACTTCACGAGATGACACACTCAGGGGAGGGAAGTGTCACCTTGCATTAAAGCATCTTTTGAAATAATGCCTCTTTGCACGTCACTCAGTGCGCTGAAGAAAGCTTGGGCGCACGGAGCATTAAGCATTTTGTGCACTCAAAGCCGCAGTGGTATAGATATTAGCAGCCATGCTTCCCCTCCTCTTGCATGTAAGAGCACTATCACGTCTAATAATATCATGAGCAATATGGTAAACTTGGATTTAGATGAGCGGGGACGTGAGAACCACAGGGAAGGGGAGTCAATGATGCTGCAGAGAATCTAAACCGAAAGCCAATGGAGATTATTCTCATTACTTATTTATCTGTTGGTTACTATTTTAAACTGTAAAAATGTCGTAAAAGAATACATCATATCTCACAGTGCATAAAGCCATGTCTTTAAATATCTTGTTTTGTCCAAACAGCAAAACAAAACTCCAAGAATTTCCATTTGAGTGGTTTCTAGTTAATATGTCGACTATGTGTGTCCCATAAAAACAGCTGCCGTTATGGAGAAGTCCACTGGGGGAAAAATAACAAATAACCGCAACTCAAGAGCCGATGAGTCTGTCAGTGTTGTTTGCGAGCTCATATCATTTCCTCGACAGCAGTGCAGTCTTTAATTTGAAGTGTTGACAAATCCAAGTCCAATTTTCACTCTTGATGCTCTGTTTTTGGTCTCCACCGTCTCCTGAGGGAAATAATGCTGCTAATGTTCACCCTCTGCTCTCTGACTGTGTCCATCTGTCGTTTGCTGCTGAGCAGGTATAGCAGTGCATATATATAGTAGATACAGGGTATAGTGGCTTATTATTATTGTGGGGTTGTTGTTTTTTTACCTCTGAGAAACAGCATCCTGCTGTCGCCAAAAAGGATTTCATGAGATTGTGACAGTGAACCAAACATGGAGAGATTTGAACGGAGTCCAAAGGCAGAGCTGAGCACACCAACATTTGTCAGGTGAACAGATTTCTGCCTAAATTAATGTTGATGCTCTGCCTCGAATGCAGGAGGTGGAAAAACGCCACGCTTTGCTGACATATGTTGATGCTTCATTCTTCATCGTCCTTCTTCTGTGGGAATCCAGATTTAAAAAATAACAGTAGAATACTTTCCACATTGTGTGTACGCAGAATATCTGCACACATCGCTCACAAGAATCTGATCTCATGTTTCAAAGCCTCCAGAATGGCGTCATGCTGACGTTCAGGTCAGTGGTGTCACCTCCAGCCAGCCTCATTTTTCCTTTAATTGATAAAATATACATCATGTGCTATTGACGACTTCAGGATAGCGTCATAGATACCCAAGACCTACTGAATCTCGCAATACATCCCATGCTGTAATACTTAATTTTGACCTCAGATTTCCACCTGAAGTCAACCAGGAAATAAGAATATTAAATCGCCACTGATGGGCAACTCCACTGGTGACACAGATAGCTCAATCTGAATGGAAATCTATAGGTAAATTAGTCTACTCACTTGATTTATAGCGTCAGTCAACATTTTTCCTGAGGAGTTAATGGTCTCCATCACTATAGTTCCAGGTCTTCTTCAATAGAGCATGATGTCAATTTGGTGAATTATGTTCCCGCTTACAGGGAAATAGACAATAAAGCAGGACACTGGTGTGATTGACAGCTAGTATCACCCAAGGGTTGTTTTTCTGTGAAGTATTGGTCGTGGTGGGTTGCGGGTTTTTTGGGGCTTCTTTCCCAGATCCATGAGTTGTCAAGCAGATGTATTCCATATGTTATTTAAACGCAAGTGGAAAAACAAATTCCACTTCCTCTCCCCGTACGCAGGGGACAGCAGAGGTTGTCCTGCTTCATGATGGCAACGAGTACCAGTCAGAGGTAGTGGAGGTCACTATCACAGCTTTACTGTGTATAAAAGGTACTCGGTACAACAGTCTAAAATGTGTTTTATAGTGGTAAATAAACATACAAAGCTGGTTTAAGTCCCTCTTGTGGTCGTTGTGCTGGTCAAGTGTTCTTGTTTTGTTGTCGCGTTCATGCGCCTGGCTGCTTGTTTCCCTCTTGAGATCATTGATCAACATAGGGCATGACCAAATGTCCTCATTGTTTCCCAAACTTTTCACAATCCCGTAACCTTTCAGACATTTGACCACCAGCCATGTACACCCTGCTACTGCACACTTGTAAAAAAACATTCCGTCGGTTTGAGTGTTATGTTCATATATATATATATATATATATATATATATATATATATATATATATATATATATATATATATATATATATATATATGTATATATGTATATATGTATATATATATGTATATATATATACATATACATATACATATATGTATATATACATACATGTTCTTAGCTTATACCCCAGTTTGGAAATCACTACTATAGGTGATGCCAGTTGCTCTTTAGATGTGGTCCTACATTACAAACTCATTATTATTAATAATAGGTTGGTGTGTATAATTTACTTTTAATCTATCATTTGGATTAATATTCGGGTCATTTACTTTGTTACAAATGTGGAGGATTCATATTTCACTTCAGTTACATTGGAAGTCATCTGCAGTGGATCAGACTGAAACAAACCCATGCTGAACTTCACTGACACAGTGGGACCATCTGTCCATCTTAGCTCACAGCCAAATCTGTCAACTCTGAGCTTTTGGCGCTAATTCAGTTGAAAATGGAGGCAAATGTTGACAGCAGGTCCCGCTTCCTATCATGACATCGTCCCCTCGATGGTGACAATGTTTCACGGACTCACGGTCCTTCAACTAGTTAGCGCGGTTCGCATTGCAGAGGGATTAAGTGTGGAGCCGCGGATGGGGCCGTTTGCATAATTAACTCCACGCCACGGCGAGGAATTGAGGTTTTTCCCCTCATTCAGTCGCATCGGATTTAAGAAGCACAGCAACGTGGGCGGCGCGCTGAGGATCTACAGCACCATCACGCAGCTCCACGCACGCAGGCTCCAGAAGCTGGATGTGAAGCTGCGGGGTGTGACGGTGCCTCTCCACAGCTCTGGGTGTCCTGCGGAGTAAAAACATGCGTGTGGGAGAGCAGCGTTGGTCCGCGGCCAGACTGTGATGGTGCGTCAGTGCTGACGGTTGCGCGTCTCGCTCTCTCCAAGGTGGATTCGGTTTCCAAGAGAACTCGTGGGTGTGCGCGAGTACAAATTCGCGAGGAAAGCAAGGGAAGGCACAGCTTTTATTGCGTTTGTGAAAATTAACGTGACCGGACATCAGCCGTGTTATTATTACCTGGACCGCCCGTGCGTGTGGAGACTTGATTGGTGTGCGGCTCCAACTACGCGCCTTTTGCGCTTGACATATCCAGCTGCAGCTCATCTCCGGCTCTGTCACACGTTTTCCCCGTGATCCGTCAAAACTCCCAGGATAGTCTCGCGTAAGAGGGCTGGTGCAGCTCCAGTGCCGGGGAGAGAAAAGTGACAAGAAGACCTTTAATGACACACACTCATCAACGTTATGTGAAAAATAAAGAGCTGGAAATGCGTCGCAAATGCTGCTTTCTGCTGGAGGTAAGCCGTGCGCCTTTCTCATCTCGTTGCCTCTGAGTTGTCTCGTTTCATTCAAATCGTTTAGTAAAACCATGTGGGTCTGTGTTATTGCGGCGGAGCTTAATCTTGATTTGACTTTATTTATATCATCCCCCAGATATCAGCGCTGCATGCTGACTCCATCTCGCAGCTATTCAAAAAAGATAATGTCCATCAGAATCAAATATGAAAATGAATCATTTGATGTCCGAGCAGGACATTAATCCTGACAGAGACACTTGGGGGACCCCCTCCTCCTTCCCACTGGACCACTCAGAGTATTAAGAACAAACATAGTAGTTCAAAGAGAAGCTGGAGCTGCCAAAGACTTTTGACTTAAAAGATAGAAAAAGCACATCTGATATCTGGGAATCAAAATGCTGATTATTCAATAAAAAAAAGAAAATCACTACAACAAAACAAGATTTTTAATTTTTAAGTTCACTTATTTCCCTTCACTTTTATTTTCAGTATTTATTTGTGAGAAAGTAAATAGAGACAAGAGGCAACAATGACAGATTGATGTTATTCCAATGCCTGGAGTGAATGATTTCATATAATCTGTGTGTGTGTGTGTGTGTGTGTGAGGAAACCTTGCACTAAGAACAGTACAAAACAAAAAAAAACAACAAGAAGACTTTTCTTTAATAAATAACCCTGCTTTTTATTAGTGTACTCCAATGATTACACTAACCAAATCCTGGCATTTCTGTGTAACAAAGAAACAAAGAATTGGTTGTTTATATTATTTGAAAAGCAACAATATGTCCATTTAAACCTGTGAATGTGTTGCATCTTATAGAAATATCCTATCTTACTTCATGTTTTCATACATTTACACGAGGTTTACGTCTAAAACACTGCATACATTATTGTATATTGTGTAAAAGATTATATAAGATTATAAGATGTATAAGATTTCATCATCAGCATATCCTGAATGACACCTGAAGTTGAATAAAGAGGAATTGAGTGATTCAGTGCATGTTAAAATGAGGTTTATATGCAATAATGTCTTAATAAAACCTAGTGCATGAGCAGTAATGCTGCAATGATGCACAAAGGATTGGGAACATTTTTTAGTTTTTTTCTGTTTTTTCTGTTATTATAGAAAGAGATTTACTCATAATGGATTTATTATTCTTTTTACATTGTTTAATTCTCAACTCCAGCACTGAACAGATGAAGCTCCCCAATGAAATGCTTCGCAAATGAAGGGCATCAGCGGTTTATCCTGCTGCGTGCACCGTGTCTGTCGGCTTTTATCTTTAATTACTGAAACCACAGCTGGTGCAGCAGGTTTACACTTCCATGATACCTGCCCTCGCAATTCACTGAGCAGGAAGTAGATGCAGTGAGGCATCGGGAACCCTGTTTGTAAATCTGGGGCACACAGCGTTTCATATGGTGCGACTGTGACTGCACACCGTGTGCACACTGCTTCACGCCACTGTGACCATAAGGTATCAAATGTGGTTTTTGACACACACTGACTGATAAGACAATGGAGTGCGTGTGACGATAGGTGAAATGTTTACAGTTGCGGGTGCTGCATTATTGATGGCTTGAAAGAATGTTTTATTTAAGGATGGGAAATGAATCACTGTCTTTATTGGTAATAGCAGCCGTGTCCTCAGGGAACGGTCCACACTCAAGGACGGCGTCGCTAAATGTAACCTAGTTTGAGGGAGGTTAGTTTGGAGACAAATACTGAACTGATGGCATTTTACAGTCCCGAACCCCCGTCCCCCCCCCTTTTTTGCCCTGAAATTGATAACGACAGATGCTGCCTCAGTTCAAACTGCAGTCCAGTGTGTCCATATGCAACGTGAAGTACAGTTCAAACACTGGCTGATGTTGATCAACTGCAGCAGTTTGTTTGTGTGTGTTTGTGTGTGTCTGTGCAGCAGGAAGCGACTTGGACAGGTATTTTCTATATATGGAAGTATGGATTTTATCCCTGTCACAATCATGCGAGATGAGATATAAGGCTGCAGTGGCAGAGCCTGCCCCACTTCGCAGGCTCCTGCAGATGCTGCCCGAACAAATGTGTCCTTCCATTTCAGAGCAACAAAGGATGCAATGGGTGGATCCTTTACAGCGCAGCTTATCCTAAGATTCAATTCAGTGCCAGAGGCTAATGTTTAGAAAAGAGATAATGGTTGACTAACATTTGGATCTGAAAAGTGCACAAATGGCTGCGGCCTGTGTTTATGTGGCACACGTCAAAGTGCTTTACTTTACAGTTTTGCAGCTCATCCGTTCACACACATTCATGTTTTTTTTTGCCGATGCTCAGCGAGCGGCAAGTGACCAACCGCGCCGAAAGCCTCAATCGTCATGTGTCAGGGATTAAGTTGCACTCAACCCAGAATATGATTTTTCTTACCAGGAGGTGAGTCTGTATTCATCGTTGGGAATGAATACAAGAGGAGACTCATTTCGTGGCGGTGCATACAACACTGCATCACTTGTTTATCTTGTCAACTAGTCATCATGCAGGCGCCAGCTCCAGATGGCCATGTTGTGGTTGTATTCATGTCCAAATGTCTGAATTAAATAAGAATAATAAGGATCATAAATATGCACGCGCCCACATGGCGTTGTTGACGTTTGCTTGCTTTGTCGAGTCCCTGTCTCGTCTCGTTTTCTGATTGGCCGGAGCTAAGCAGCCGATTACAGAGATCTCCTTTATCAATGGACAACGAGGCCAACGGACAGTTTTACCAGTGTGTGGTTGATCACGACATTTCACTTCATCACCCACTCATTTGTAGACATGGAACAGTGACGATTAGATTAGATTACTCTCGTCTTTAAGCCCCACTCACAGTGTGAAACGGGGAAATTGTCGGCGACACAATCAACTGATTCGCCGCAAACGTTTCCCGTTGGACAACTTTTGTCGGGACAGTTCAGACGTAGACCGAGCCTACCTGCGGCGTGGCAGAACATTCTAGCGGTTTGGTACCTTGACTTTTTAAAAACCACAGAATGCCTTGGAACTGGTTATTTCTATAAATACGATGCCAGCACAGGAGGGGGAGGAGCCGGGGCTTGAGCCAACCTTCATGTGGAAAGAGGACCTGCTCTATTCTGAGCCAAAGCCGTCCCCTAAAAGTAGATTTAATTGACAAAACATGCACAGGGCTTAGGGATGTGTACCATGTTTTTGCAGCAAGTAGAGTGCACCTGCCTTGACCTGTAGATTGTGTACTCTTGTAGGAAGCCTTCCCTGACACAATTTATTGGTGGCTGAGTTTAAAGATTGGTGGAGGGCAGCAGAGGTGGAGTGGAAGTAAGGACTTTGTGCCTTCAGTTCACTCAGAGTCACTTCTGTCAAACATTAGGGTAAGATAACAAATTATTTTGGAATGCGATCACACCAACATGCCAGTAAGGTAACAATGACTCATGTCACAACACCTTTGTTACCCAGTTGTTGAAGCTTTTTTTTGTTGTTGTTGTTGTTGTTGTTTGGATGACCTTCAAACAAACGGAAATATTTGTCTCAACCTGTACTGGGAACAATACTAAGAATAGAAATTATAATTAAAAACTCAAAGTCGCTTTAATTAATTAGAAAAGAAAGAAGACGAACAAATAAGTTAAAACCATTGATCACTTTTGTTGAAAAAGGTGACTTTTGAGGAGCGATTTGAATGAGTTAAGGTCACAACAGTCACGGATGGACTTGGACTGGGGGGTAGTGGATTCCAGAGGGAGGGGGATGCAACGGAGACGGTGCTGCCTCCCCAGGTTCTGTGCTCGGTCCTGGGTGGTTCCACTGTACTGTCACTGAACAAAAAGCTAAATAAATAAATATATCAATCATGCTGGAGACAAACAGAAGCACATGTATAATCTACTTATGTCACATGCAGATACAGACAGAGAGCTGCCACTGAGCCTCCTGCTCATAATTATGTGCGTTATTATTATTATTATTGTTATGTTTTTTTTGTGTTTGTAAAAAAGCAAAGTAGCCAACCACCCCAAGCGCAAATGAAAATGCTTAGATTTTGCCATTGCAGACGTCTAAGAAGCCAATGTGTAACTTGTTTGCCTTTATATTGCATTTAATAAGAGTCATTTTCACATGTTTCACAGGGAGAGTGATTATAGACTGCAAACGTGCTCCACATTCAGAGCGCCGCATGAGACGGAGGTTATTTTGTAAATACGTGCATCTTCCGCTCAAGGGCAGAGTGTTTCAACTCAGTTCAGCACAATTCCATGAAGCGTGTGTGTGTGTGTGTGTGAGGGAATTAAAGGGAGCATGTAACATCAACACAGCGACGAGATGTGTGATTCACAGTTTCAGTCTGATCTCTGTTTCTTTTTCTCTGTTTGCAGGTGTGTGTCATCATTAGCCTCCTGCCGTCAGCCTCTTTAGCGGAGTTGACATGTGAAGCTCTGCCCGCGCTGTTAGGGAATTTCTCCTGTAAGTTTACACCCACAGCAGCACGTCTACAGCAGCTCCTGCAAAGCGTTTACATTACACTCACTGACAACACGAGTTGATCCGCTGTTGCTCTCGAGATTGCATCGATTTTCAGTCCTGTCCATTTTAACTTGGCAAATACGAAAACGCCAAAGCCCCAGCCCTCGACCGCAACTTCCTCTTCATGGATATTGGCAAACTGTCATTGTCATTATTATTCAGTTTCTCCCTGGATCTCGCAAGCGATGGTATAGTACGTGTTTAGTAAACATGTTAAACTGCGGCACACACCCAGTGACAACACACACTCAATTACTTTCCTCTTATCATATATCATAAACATGTCCAAGCTTGTTGGGCCGCACAATATATCGAAAAAAATTATGTACGTAGTTCAGAGCTTGCTTGAACTTTATTAAATGTTGATTTTTGTTTGGCCAACCACTTAATGAAATTGTTGTTTTTGTTTTCACTTCATAAAGGGTCTTTCTGTATGGCGTTTGCATGTTCTCTCCATGTGTGTGGGTTTTCTCAGCATCCCACTGTCTTTTAATTAACACACAGAGGTTAATCAGACACGGCTTTACGGATTTTTTCCTTCTAAATCCTCTTGAGTTGTTTAAGAAATATAGCTTGACCCTCGGGGGCACGTCTACATTCGTATTCACAGCTACCGTCCTGATATCCCCAGGGAAAGGCTGTCGCCAGTGTTTACCGTTGCCCTATAATGCCCACCCTTTGTCACTAGTTGTTTTTGTTTTCATTTTATGAAGGGCCTCTCTGCATGGAGTTTGCATGTTCTGCCCGTGTGCGCGTGCACCGCGTCTTTCGCCCCATGTCAGCTGGGATTGGTTGACCCTCCTGTGGAGGACAACTCCTACCCTTATAGCCAAGCTACTTGATGGGCAAAGAAATGAGAATATAATTGATTAGAGCAGTAGTTTTCAAACCTTTTATATCAAGTAACACCTGAGAAAATATTTAGCTCTCAAAGTAACACCATTACCACATTAAATGTTAAAATACAATGGTGTAAATAGGTTGAGCAGATTTATTCCCCAATAAGATCATGTGCTCTCTCATCCTCCTCCTCCTCACATACTGTATACTTCACACACTGGTATGGTTCAAAATTTTATTTCATCAATTCAGGTAGTGAGGGATGTTTTTTTTAGCAGTAGCAGGAAATGTTTAAAGGGTCTGTTAAAATGTAAATCTTGTTGTTGGGAGGGAAAATAATGTAATGAATTAGTTTTATGCGTGTAAAGCACTCACTGCCTGGGATTATGTTTGCAGCAAAGCACAAAGCAGGAAGATACTGTACACTGTCGATATTAACAAGTGTTTGTTTGTCACTAATCATGTTGTCACTGTTGTATTCAGCAATGTTATTGCATGTTATCTCTCTATTGTGCGGCCTTGTCGGTTAGCTCTTATGTCATGACAATGCTATGTGTTAATGTGATTACACTGTGACGATGTGGACCTGCCTCGTTGCTGACAGCATGAAATGTGCCTCAGGTTGTTTTCATTACTGGAAGAGGCGTCAGTTTATTATTTTTAGTCACTCAAGGGTCACAAAAATTACTAGGAAGGTAAATACTGATACTAATGTTTAACCAGTGGATCATGGTGCTGCGGTTAAAGTGTGTGTGTGTGTGGGGGGGGAAACTACTGTACATGGTTGAAGTTGGGGAAAAGATAAAGAGTTCAAAATGAGTTAAAAACAACAACATGTGTGATGGTTGGAGACAGGATGCGAACAGCTGTGTCCAGAGTCGAAGCCAGATTTGTGGTTTTATAACAACACACGTCTGTTTTCGTTGCTGCCAGAAAAGCTTCACAGTTCTCACAGCCACTGGAGGTCTTTGTCAGAAAAGTGTAAATACACTGTATGTAGTTTTAGACGTCTGGATAAATGGATCATCACTCAAACAGCAATTGCTTGAATAAATCTTTTTTTTTTTTTTAACGTTAGAATCAAGTGTGAAGTTTTGCCCTGGAGAACGTTCTTATTTCCAGATATTTTCATCTAAATCCTCTTGAGTTGTTTAAGCAATATAGCCTGACCCTCGGGGGCACGTCTACATTCGTATTCACAGCTACCGTCCTGATATTGCTCCAGGGAAAGCCTGTCACCAGTGTTTACCGTTGCCCTATAATGCCCACCCTTTGTCGCCGATAAGCTGGATCTAATTAGATTTTCATAGCTTCTATTAAACGCCGGGCAAACAGAGATTCAGTGTATTGATGGAACTCTCTCCCTCTCTCTGGATTGCAGTACAGGCCCTGGCTGCCTCCTGGAACCTAAGTCTGATCAATACCACGGGTCAATGGAGCGGTGAGTTGCATCTGCCTCTTTTCATAATGCGTGAAACTGATTCCCTATGCAGCATTATCCTCACGAGCAGGACGTTTGATATGAACTCCGATTATTGGGCCCAACATCAAAGACGAGAACAATGCTGCAAATAGACTTGGTGTTGTGCCACAAGAGACGACGTTCAGCCCCAACACAGCGAAGCACAGTTATGCAAAGCAAAGTGCAGGAGAAATCATTAAAGCTCGCGTGCACAAACAAGCGACTCAGCGCCACAATTCACTGCCAAGATCATTGAGGCATTGCTAGAATTCCAGCGTGGCTAAATGTAGTGCTCAGCCATGTCAGGAATGTACGTGTCTGATGTTCCTCTTTACCCCAATTCAGGCTCCGGACTCTACTGTGACATCTCGATCGATGGCATCGGCACCTGCTGGCCCAGGAGCAGCGCGGGCCAGATGGTGTCGCGACCCTGTCCGGAGAGTTTGAACGGTGTCAAGTACAACACAACCAGTAAGTAAGCACGCTCTCCGCCTTCCACCGTGATAGATTATGAAGGAAGGGATTTCATTTCATTTCAGTGACAAACGCACAAACGAGCGGTAGTGAAGACGTCAAAAACAAGTGACGTGTTTAAAGGGAAATGTTCCCGAGTCAAAAAGCTGAATTTATGTCCAGTGTCTCTGCAGAGAGACTGCTTCATGTTCCTGCTCTGACACTGAACTATTGTTGAACTCCTGTGCTCACCAGTTTCTTTTGAAGGTCAAACTCTTCACCTGAGTGCTACAGCAACATTATGTGCACTGCCAATTACACTGTCCATTGCTCTTTTTTGTAAAGAAAAGAATAAACAGAACAGAAGACCAAAAGGAATTCCACAAAGGTAAAATTAATATTTAATGAGTGTTTTGAGAAATGCTCAGCAGAGTGGCTCTGGGGATGGCAGTGCCTGTTAGTGCCAGCAACTATTGGAGGGATTGCAAAGAAATTCTGTGCAGACATTCCAGTTCTCCTCTGGTGGTGAATACTACTGAGATTGTCTTGAAGCGTCTTCAAACGCTGTTTGGATGGCTGTGATCTTGCCGCGTGGCACCGCCGTCTTTAGTTTCCGATTAGGTCGGCCGTACCGTGTTTCTAGCCCCAGCCTCGCTCATTACCCTCTGACACTGGGTTACCGTCGCCGTGGAGAATCAGTGCTTTTTCCGGAAAAGGAACAGATGATATATCAAGAGAAAAAACATCAGCATCTGGTGAGACTAAACCAAGATGTAGTGTTATCATCTGAAAATTATATAGAGCTTAGATTCTGGGCTGTCACCTGTCAGGCCCACACTTCTTCCCCTTTGACTGCAACAGGCTTCAATAGTGAGGGGCTCGTTACTGCCGGTCAACTGCAGGTCAGTCAAGGTCATGGCTCAGGCTGGTCAGCGTATTTTCAGAGGTGAGACCTTTTCTCCCAGATCCTCCCACCAGTCAGAAGGGGCCCCATTAAGGGGGTTTTGATAGCATAGTGGTGAGCTCCATATTAGTGGGGTTTAAGGGGCTATTTGGGCCAGCTTTTGGGGGGTCCACTTGTTATTTCTGTTTTGTTTGGGGGCCTCAGAAGTGACGCTTTATGACACTACTCTTCATGAGGTCACATTAAGGGGGTTTGGATGTAAACGTCGGTGAAATATACCCTTATCTTAGTGGCTCCAAGCATTTGCCTGGTATGCCTGTCCTCTGTCTATAAAATATGTTTTATTTTAAACAATGAATGGGAAAGACTCTGACTGATAACATGAAACATAACATGAGAGTTTCGTATAAACAGCCAGAGACATGAAATCTGTTTTTCTTCAGACTCAAATGTACATTGTGTTTGTCTTAAAAAGTGTTGTTTAATTCGTGTAACTAATATGGTGAAACTTTCATATAAAACAGAAACGTAACATCTGTACTGTGAGACTCAAACGTGGATCGCAATTACCCTGAAACGTGCTGTAAAGCGTCAAACTCCTATATGCGAGTCATGTTTAATTCACATTTTAATTAAGACAATGAATAGGAATGAGTTTTATAATTATATCCAATTATTGCATGGGAAGGTATTCAAACATTTTTTTTTCCTGGCGGTGATTTCCAATCTTAACAAAGATCTGTAGCCTGTGATGTGTATCTACTGTATGTGGGGCATGGTGAAGGTAACACAAACACTCCCATGGGATACACTGTAAACACAATTAAGCAAATTTATGAGATTAAAGCAAATGTGTTTCTTGGTAATTTTGAGTCCAAAACACCCACAGGATCCTCATTAGCCACGAGAGAGAAAAAGAGAGAGAAAGAGAAACGGGATGTAATTTAGCTGCAGCTCACCGGTAATTTGACACTGCGAGGTTCATTTCACCTTCAGGATTAACGTAATCTCTGTTCAGGCACCCAAGAGCTTAAAAAAAATAAAAATGGCTGCGCATCAGCAAAGAACAATAGCTCTGGACACAAGATGGTGACGTTTTTAGTACATGAAAATTTAAGGCTGATTCAATGACATTGAATATTTAAGTCCTCTATAGCCCCTTTTCTACTAGTGCTACTCGTCTCGGCACGGCACGGCACGGCCGATACTATGAATGACGAGCAAGACGTCTGACACAAGAATCAAGCCGAACGATGCCGAACTGTAGATGAGTTAAAACAGGGGTGTCAAACTCATTTTTGTTCAGGGGCCACATACAGCACAATTTGATCTCAAGGGGGTCGGACCAGTAAAAATAGTAAAATAATAGCATAATAACCTATGAACAACAAGAACCCCTTTGTTTTTTCTCCTTTGTTTTACATTTACTGAAAGATAATTTTACAAAACATGAAATTTCTTGAGAAATATAAGTGCAATTTCAACAATATCATGCCTAAATTTACACACTGGATCTATAAAGGCACAAACATTTAGTCACGGGTATCTGGAGCATTTGACATTACGTTTAAATTAGTGTGAAACTTTAACAAATTCATCCTGTGGGCCGATTGGACCCTCTGGCGGGCCGGTTCTGGCCCCCGGGCCGTATGTTTGACACCCCTGAGTTAAAAAGACTTAAAAATGATGAAAACTGGCATTAATCTCCAACAATTAAGCAAAAGAAATGCTTAAAATCTCGATACTCTCGAGGAGTCTGGTGTATTTAGCGACAGCACCCGCGGAAACCTGTGACCGCGAGCGATGAGTGGCATCACAAACCCTGCTGAGTCTGTGCTCAGGTCATGCAGGAAGTACTTAAGTAATCTTTTTAAATTAGCTCATTCTAACGATTCAGTTACACTTAAAACAACCGCTCTACGAGTCACTTGTCACTAGTTTGTGTGTGTCGCGTGTAAAACTGTAGCCGTGCTGTGGTGACTCCGCCCACGTTGAGGAGGTACTATAATGTAATGGACAACCAACCAAACCATGGCAAACTGGGAACATATGATAGCCTTACTGGGTCGTGATTCATGTATGACAAATGCAGCGTGACAGCTTTAGTGTTAAGGTGTATTATTAGTATGAATTTATTATAAGTCATTGCTGAATAGTTAGTTTTCACCAGTGAGGTCAGAGAAGTCAAAAGAAAGGCGTGTATGAGCCACTCGATACACTCCGTACACCGCGTACATTTGATTTCAGAGGCAGGTGACCTCCGTGACCTCACTGGACATCGATTCAGACACCGCTAATTCTCATTTTGATTCAGGGGGTTTATGCTCATTAAACTGCAGCTTTTATTGGATCACTGCTGGGTCAGGCCTCACAGATGGGTCGTGGGAGATTTCAGTACAATGGGAAATATCTGCTTTACCTATTCATCACAACATTAGGTGTTTAGAGTTTATTTGCCCAGTCAGAATCTGGTAGTCTGACGAAGTGCGGTGAACAGAAGTGGGCGGCGCCACTTCCCTTCACACCGATATATCTCAACAAATACTGGATGAATCGCCGTTAAATTTGGTTCAGTCATTTCTTTCCCTCGAGACGAATTTGAATAATTCATTAAACACTTCTACTCTAGGAAAGATTGCATATGATCTCCTGTCTCCCGGATTGACCATTTGACTTGGAGTTGATTTGTAATGGTCCACCCGCCGCTCATTTGTCAGTCAGTTGCTCTCGCAACTAGGATTTTCTTGTGGTTCGCTTTTAACTTTTGTGAACTTTCTGTCATATTTTTCAGTCATTAGAGGTTTACTTACTTTATAGCAGTGTTTCCCCAGTCCTGGTTCCTCTGTATCCGCTGCCCTGCATGTTTCAGGTGTGTCCCTGCTCCAACACACCTGATTCAAATGAATGGCTCGTTAACAGGCTCGCCTGTTAACGAGCCATTCATTTGAATCAGGTGTGTTGGAGCAGGGAAACATCACTGCTTTGTTGGACCATACAGGTTCTATTTCCTGTCCTTGTGTATTCCCAGATTAACCACGCCTTATCTCACCGTCCCCTATCGATAGCGCCTCTGCTCCCTCCTCTGTCGTTGCCAGTTTCTACGTCACTGGGTTACCGACCCCGCTTTAAAGCCGAGAGTCGCTGTCTCATTTGATTGCTTCCTGTGTCTGTCTGTCTGACTCGTGCGTCTGGGTTGTTCACCCCTGTGAGCTGTGACTGATGGATTAAAGAGGAGGCCACTGTATATAAAGAAACCTCGAACGCGTCTCGCTGGAAAAGTGATCAAGTATTTAAAAAGGACTAAAAAGTGAAATAAAATAAAAAATTATAGCGACAAAGACAATTATTTAGAGCAAAGCAGCTGCGCGTCAGTTGTCATTTTGTATGTTTGTGTAGGACGTGAGTGTCTGTGGTTTCACCTCAGCTGAACAAACACTTTGGAGAAAAGAAATGGAGAAAATATAATCCCTTAACGTCTGCCTCTTAATTTCTTCACATTCCAACGACGAGATGAGAGGAACTCGTTTCAGCCACAAGCACATCGAGGTTTTAACAAGTGGAAAAACCAGAATCAGAAAAAAAATGTACTGCTGAGAGATTGGATGCTTTGCCTCGAGTGACAATATGTTTTTTTTTTTTTTTTTGGTCTAAGCCAAAGGAATCAAAGAATTGCGATAAAGCACTTAACAGACAGAGTCTAATTAGTTTTGCTCCATTTCATGGGTAAATATTTTGAAGCCGAGTTTGTCAGGCTCAATAGAAAAAGCACTCTCTGCTTTTTAAAGGGAGGAGACATTTGTGATAGGAACTGGTAAGTGAACTACAATCTTAATTTACATATACACCATGTACTAGGTATTATGTCTTTTTTTTACTGTGGCTGTAATGTGGTGATTCTATGTGTAGTGTGTTTTAATTCTATTTAATTACCTACTTTTTTAAGCAATCATACATTTTTAAGTAATGTTTTTGTTGAGAGGAACACATGGTGGGATCAAATTAAAAAGAAACTCCGTGTGAATCAATACACAAACTTGAGGATGAAACAGATAAATCCCAAAGATCAACACGACAAATAATACTTATAGTATTAGGACGGAAACAAATGGCTTTAGGTGAAGACGAGGGCAGAGCACGGAGGCTAGAGTGGGCACTTAAGAGCTGGAGTGGATGTATCTGCTGTCCTCACACCCAAAGGGAGATTACTGCAGGGTTCAGCTGCACGAGTAAGTGCAACTTGCAAAGCTGAAGACAAATCCACTGAAGGATTCACGGACAAGTTAACTGATCTTAAATTCCGACTCTAAAAAGTTATTTATGTCCCGCTGCCGTTTCAGGAAACAAAAAGGCTGTGGACTAACAACACAGTGGACAGGTGGCCGTGTAAGGGACACCTGTAACGTCTACAATTCACTTCAGTTCATCTTCATTTATCAGGGCCAAAGCAGTGAGACATAGAGTGCATCTGATGTACTGCACATAGAGTGTATTTGCTAGTTTGCAGCTCCTGTCCTTGGCTGGGCTTTTCAGAAATAAAGAGAGTATCACATGTACAGTAAAAGCGACACTAATATAAGACATATTTCTCATATGCACACACACACACACACACACACACACTCGTACACCTCATACTGGTCCAACCTTGTTTTGTTTTCTGCCAGTTCTTGACCTTTACAGTGGAAGTTTTGAACTCTTTTATCAGTTTTATTTCATTAGGCGTTGAATTCCAGATGTGACTTACTTTTGATGGAGAAAGCCGATTGCCCAAATATGGTTCTGCGGTGTTGGTATTTTACAGTCGGCTCCAGCACCAATGGGCCCTGGTGCTGACTTACTGACACGTTTGAAAATTAGTTTTTACAAAGCAGAGATCAATGAAGCTTTCAAAACTCAACGCTTTCTTTATCTAGAATTTTCAGAGCTTGATTGACGATAATGAACCTTCTCTCTTCTTATTGTAGAAGGAACCGCTTAGGCCCAGACTGTCCAAAAACAAACCAAAAATATGTTTTATAATTAATAACCATTATACTAATAATAATATTAGTAGTATTTTATGAATTGGTCTTGATCTCACTTGTCTCTTGAATACCATTCTGTGCGATTATTATTTCTATTGACGACACATTTTGGATTCACACTCGTGTACGGTGTGGATTGGCGAATTGGCTCGTAATGTGTCCTTACACGCGCACACTTTCATGTGGTCGAGCTCAGCCACATGTCGGTGTGGTTGTGAGGTTTGAACCCTGGCCCTGCCTTAATAGCTGGACAATAAAACAGTCCCATAAATCAGAGTGCCAGATTTCTAAACTTAGATCTTTGACTTAAGTTACTGAGTCATAAATAGCAGTGAGTTTGCATAATTCCCTCATCACAACATTGCTGATTTTATCAAGATAAATAAACTCCAGGCCAAAGTTTTAACCCCTGCACAACCAGAATCCACTAAAACCTTTCATCAGACCTCAAATACATTCAGAGCCAATGTTGGCACCGGGTCTGCAGCTGGAGCGGTGTCACTGCAGGAGATTTGGAAAACCCTGATCTCCAGTGGTAGCTGACATACCTTACTTACGTAGGATAGATTATTGTAGAAGCGATGGTGTTTATTCAGCCTCTAAATCAGCACTAAATCGTGCAACCATTGCCCTTTTTTATGTGCTTATAAACGGTCAATTTTGAGACTTTTAGAGGCAAGGTCACTCGCTAATAGTTCTGGGAACAGTTGTACAACTGGAGCAAATGTATTCTCCCCACTACCGAGCTGTTCATCATACATACAACTAAAAGGCATAAAAAAACCCTGCTTCCAGGAATATCAGCAGCAGAATAAACATCAAATATCTGTCTTCAAGAAAGAAAAAAGATTAAAACTTTAATCTCTTATAAGACTAAAATTATTAGTTTGACGCCGCACCATGTTTTCAACAACGGTCATGTGTTTTCCACGAAGCAATCGGCAACCTTTGAGTGTCACGTCAGATTATGTATTTAATCTAATCACGGACGCGACTTTCATGTCCAAAAATGAACGTCTAACCCTTTATCCTTAGAGGAGTAGTTTGACATTTTGGGGAACAGGCTTATGCACTCACTGGATCTTTGGAGCATCTCTCCGTATAAAACTTTAAGGTTTGAGGACAAACAACGGTGAGGGGAGGAAGAGCTCAGAGAAAGAGAGAATGGTCAGAAACGAATGATTGGAAAACATCCAGGTCTGTCGTTTAAAAAGTCAGGATGCAATTAAGTTAATCCGTCTGCCGGAGACTTATCGGTGGGAGCGACAGATGCGAGTGATACAAACTCCTCGATATCTCGAGCGGCACCAAACAAATATGCACAGAGGAGAAGACAGATGTCCAGACCACTGATTCATGACATGTGCCTGCCTGTGGTGCTGCTGTCTACCCCCCCCCTCCCACCCCACCTGCGGGTTTGTGACTCAGCCTCAGTCGTGAGTGTCTTGTACGTCTCACACCCCACAACCCCCCTTCACCATTTGTAGCCAAGCTTAACTTTCCCTTAATGGTCCCCAGAGAGATATGTGTTTGTAGATGTGTGTGTGGGGCAGCGTCTTAAGTTTGTCTGTGTGGAGAGGAAGAGGAGGGAGGAGGAGGCGGCCACGGGTTTTATTTAGAGTGTAGTGCTGGCGGTCATCGGGGTGACGGAGCCTTCGCCCCGGCTCGCCCTCCTGCTCACTCACAGAGAACGCAGTGCATCTTCCTTTTTTTTTTTTTGCTGATCGAGCATGGGCGCGGTAGAGCATGTGCCGCTTATGACCTCATGAATCCATGTGAGCGTGAAGATGGGTGACATCAAATATTAAAGAGGCAAAAGGGGGAGATCTGAGCATGATGTGATGAGCAGCATTTTGTGTCAGGGTACTTCTTGTGTTTTTGGGGTAAAACTTTGACGTTCTTAATAATAGTAGTAATAATAATAATAATAATAATAATAACGTGTTGTAGAAAATGCACATTGACAAAGAGATACAAAGACAGGAGCCTCATTACGTCCGCACGACGCGGATTTATTATCATGTCTCCGACTTGTCTCGTATGATTTGGTGTGAAGACAAGTGAGGAAATGGAAAATGTGTTGCTTTTTGCAGGCAGCACGTTCATCCATCACTGCAGCTGCTCATAAAAGGTGCAGCAGAGTAAAAGAAACAAATGTCCCCTTGTTCCTGTGCAAGGTTTTCGGATGAGGAAGATCTATTACAACATCATGTGCTATCAAACATGGCTAAATAGAGGTTGTTGTTTTTTCCTCTGCCCCAGAATCGCGATATTTCCACTAGGTTGATGGATAGAATCTATTAATAAGTGTAATCTGCAATCCAGGGTTCTGAAAATGCACCCTCTTTTCATGATGATGCAGCATTTTACTTTATTTTATTATTACAGCATTTGGTTCAGTGAGTCAGCAAAGCTAAAAACACTTTTGTTTTCTACATGGACTGAACATATTTCTTTATTATCAGCAGGAAAAACTAAATGTTTTGTGTGCTAAATGTGCTTTGATTTTGGATTTATCAGTCATGGGCTAATGGACCGTTCGATTTTGGTTTAAGGAGGGAAACTATTGTTACTGCTGAATACGTGTATGACTGCACTAAATCACAATTGCAATCCAAGTTGAATGGACACGTAATAAATCAAAACGTGTCAAGGGCCCTAATGTCTTTCATTTCAAAATGGGACAGATTTTATACACATTTTCCCGAATTCTTCAGCCCTTCTATCCACATAACCCTGTCGTTGTCGTGTGTGTTTTTTAAGCACTTACTAATAGATAAGCAGAGGATTCTTTTCTCTGTTGACTTCGCTTCAAAACAGACTGCGCACAGTAAACCCCGGAGACGTCTCCTCATTCAGTGCCAAACGAGAGGGGAGCCAGAACATGGAGCCAGCGTGAGAGCTGGCTTCACTCCCCTCAGTGCCCTGAAGACCACTCTCCAGTACATAGTTCTCTCTTCTTCTTCCTTTTTTTTTGCCAGGGCAGCATGCTTTGAGATCACACGTGAAACTGTGAAACCGGAAATTTGCCGTTTTGTTTTTTGTAAAGAAAATGTGGAAACTGCTCCACTTTTAAGACTTTAATAGTTAATTTCTCTGGCTGGAGCCGAGAGGGAAGAGAGTCGTTTGTGGTGGAGCCTCGGTATTCAGGCACCCACTTAAAAGTGTTGAAATTTAAAGACGACCAATGAATGATAAAAGTGTCTTCTGACTCTTAAATAATAGTAAATATAATTTTAAGTGTAACATTAGACATTAGAGGTCCTTCCTGCATTCATTTAAAAGCATAATCCGATTGATTGGATGGATGAATTAGAGCTGAAACAGTTACTCGTCAACTATTTTTTTCATGATGAATACTAGATTTCTGATTGTTTCAGCTTCTTAAACGTGAATATTTTCTTCATTTCTTTGCTCCGTAGAACAAAGAAACATTAGAAGTGAACCATTTTGGTTTGTGGACCAAAAAAATGATTTCCAGGTTTGACAAACACGTTTAACGTTAACGTTTTCTGACAATTTATGGAATAAATGATTGAGAAAATAATCGACAGATTAATCGGTTATGAATGAATGCAGAGGAGTAGTGAAAGAAAAGAAATCATATGGACAGACTTTGTAGTAGGAAATGTGATTAAAAGCCTTGAGTCTGTTTCTAAAGCACAGTTGCTGGACCACTGTGTTATCGTGGGCCGGCCGGGTGCAGATTGTACTGAACTGCAGTGTGTGGTGGAAACAGGGTTTTCTTCTGCCCTCTCTCTCTCATGTCTACTTGTTTTTTTAATCTCAGATCATAACTATTTAAGTACTGACTGTGGGGTTGTGTAATGAGGGTAAAATAAATATTAGAGCATGAAACAGAGCCAGAAACCTTTGGAGTTTGTTCTTCTGTTGCGATAACAACAACAACAACAACAATAATAATAATAATAATATTAATAACAATAATGTGTCATTTTCTTTCCTGCTGATGCTGCTGTTAATTACAGAGGCGGGAGCTTCTTAGCCGCAGCCATTGATCTGACGTGTTGATGTGTTAAACACGTGTGACTAAATGTGGGTCAGCGCGTTTGCTCGTGCGGGGCGTGCAATTACAGCTATACATTTCTGCTCTGTTGTGGTCTTTCCTTTTTTTAACCCCGCAGAGAAATCCCTCTGTTCAGTCATGGTTGTTACTAAGCTGTGTGTTTGCAGTGTGAGGAAATAAAATGAAAAGAGGATCATATAGCCAGAAGAGCTTGGAGGGTTGCCATGTGTTCCATCCGCATATATGTCGAGCTCCTGTTTCCAAGGGGAGGATTTAGCACCTGGCACACGCCGGCCGCCATTTTTAACACACATTCAGGAACAGAACAATGGCCAGCCGTCACCAATCAGAGATTAAAATGAATATGGTGCAGAAGGAAATCTACCTTGAGCACTGCGATGCCCCAAATGCAAACGTGTCAGATGTTGATGTCGATTCTGGCAAGTCACCCGTTTGGCAGCAGCCTCCGGATGAAGTCAGCAGATATTTTAGGGGACCTTGAGCCCTGTGACACATGCAAATGGGGTTTTATGACGCCGTCCATGCCCCGTTTCCTGCAACCTCTCCGAGGACTGAAGGCGAATCCTACTCCTGTGGTGCACTACGACAATAAAGGAGAGGCACAGTATGAAATTTCATGTTATCCATGCATGTAATGCATGAATGTCATGTTACAGTACATGTGCTAGTGAAAGTGTGCTCTGTAATATTCATAAAGTGAGAGTGAGGGCAAGAGAGAGAGAGAGAGCAAGCGACAGAAAGACTTTGGGGGTTCAAGAGACCTCATTAAGTCCAATCTTAACCAAGCAAACGCTTCCATGATCACATTATCGCCGCTTACATTTGATTAACTTAAAGTGATCCATTAAAGGAGTAATTCAACATTAATTGAGATGTAATATTTGCTGTCTCGCCGAGTGAGGGAGTTTATATTGATCTCATGTCTGTGAGCAAAGTATGGAATATCGTAGGTTAGCATGAAGACTGTTAATTTATCTTTAAGGCTCTACTATAACCCTATCATGGTATCATGGTACAGTTCACTTTGGTACAGTATGATAAGGTTCGAAACGGTAAAGCCCTCATGCAAGTCAGGCTCGCTTTACTTGGTTGGCGGGGTGTGTACTGTGCCCGATGACCACGTCAGCGAGATACGTAGCGCGCCGTTTTTCCGGTGACAACAACTGCATTCAACGCAACAACACAGCAGACAACAAAGGAGGACATCCAGCAGCTCTCCTCGGTCTGTGGCTGTTTGTTGAAGAAACACCAAACCCAAGGGGGTGACGCTTTTCTGTCGCCCCAATCAGCTGAGTGTCGTGGGTCTAGCTCCACCCATGTTGTACCATGACTCTGGTACCCCTAGGGAAGGGTATTATATAAAAATGGAACAGTTGGGGCCAGTTATTTTGTTTCTATTTTCTATTATGGAAACGCAAACAAATCACAAGGCTCACATGGCTATGGTTCCATTCTCACCATAGACTGTATATGAAAATGGACATAGTTGTCCTGTTTGAAAAAAATGAAGCCCAGCTAGTTAGCCACCAGGGGGGCGAATGTATTGATTAAAGAACTCTGATTCAATGTAAGTCAATGGGAAAACAAACTGTATCCTTGTATTCTTTGTGTGGGTGCCGGCCAACCCCGTCACATGATCTTAACCGTAAGTGCTCTCACGGTAAATTGCTGTGGGAATAATGGCAACTCCTTATATGGACATCCTGGGGTGTGTGTGTGTGTTTGTTTATAGGTCACATATGGAGGCTTTACAAAATGCACTGCATGCAAATTTTTTGTAATAGTTTTTGTATGTGTTGTTGAGTCAAAGTTGTGGTTCATTTTATATTTTGCAAGATAGCCAATTGGTTTTGCTGAAAAAACAATATAAGACCCTCTTTTGCACATTCCTCTGTATATACACTGTGTTTTATCATAGAAATGGAATGTGCTATAAGGGTTAAGCAAGCAGGGAATTCTGTGTCTCAGTGTCATGTGAATCACTCTCAGTTATGACTTATGGGAACACTTTAATATTGCTGGGTACAAGTGAAAAGGGATCGTTCTCCCGAATATTAAAGACGCGAGTTCACATCAGAACTATGAAGACATGCAACTATGCCACCGCAGATGCAACGTCTCGCGTTATTAAAGAAAACACACCCCTCTCGGTGGCGGCGGCCATGAATGCTAAACTAATAAAGTACTAAAATAGAGTTGTGTTAGTGATACACAGCCACTGCTCCATCACTGTGTCAATCTCAGCTTTCCACTTTTGACATAATTCTCCACAGACAAATTTGAAAGCTCTCCAGGATATTGCATTTGGGGTTTAGGGAATATCACCAGCTAGGTAGTCTTAATTGGGGATGACAGCCCCACTCTGTCAACATACTATTTTTACCCCCACTCATTTCACATTATTGTACCGAGGTGACCCAGTACTGTTTTTATCTTTGACCCTACCCAAAAAAAAATATTAAAACATGCATTTTATGGGTTTATCCGCCTCCGTCTCAGTATGAGCACTCACTAATGTGGACACATTAGATAGATGATTGTCTGCTTTTTTGCTCTTCTATCCCTTTGGTGTTTTTACAGCTTAAAATACACCGATTAAAAGCGTTGCTTGTGTGGTAATGGCGATGGGGATGTTTACAAAAATATCCAAGATGCCAGATGTTACTGTGTAACTGTGCGTGCAAAGAAAAGACATTTAAACACAAAGAAACGGGTAGGTGGTAGTAAAGCATGAAAGGAATAGTGGCATCAAATAATACGGTTAAAAAAACAACAACTTACTGTTAGGAACGGAGATTACACTGCTTGGACCCAAACACACGAGACATGAGACACGACAAATGATTCAAGAGACTTTATTTTTCTCTTGAGATGGCAGGCAAGAACAAAATCACTTCTTTACAGAAGGAAAGAACTAAACTAGACTAGAAGAAATCAAAATCACTTCTTTACAGGAGAACAAACAAGACTTAACTTGGCAAACAAAACAAATTTGGGATCAGACGTGAACTCTACGAGCATAAACGACACACTGGCAAATGACAAAGGAACTGGGGACACTATATAGGGGAGAGGGAATGAAGGGCAGGTGTGAGTGATTACTTAAGGATCACCAGGTGAAGTGCAAGAGGGAATTTAGGGGAGATGTGTCAAAATAACTGATGGAACCACGTGACAGGAAGACATGACATTTACCAAAATAAAAGGGGAAGTGAAAATCAAACCCACACCAAAAGTGACATGAACTTAACGTGACTAAACTAACACAATAACTAAACTAAGCAAACAAAAACACTAACAGACTTGATGCTTACAGACTTACATATTTTTCAGTCTGTGTAAAATCCTAGCAGTTCTTTATTTTTTAATCACAATTATGTAAATAGGGGACAATGCATATTAATAAACGTTAACATGCCACGGGCTAATTTCTGCCTGTAGTTCCTTGGCAGGTTGATGTTATAAGAATAAAAATTGAGCGCTCACATCAATAAAAAGTTACATAAAAGAGGAAATATACACATTCATGCATAAATGAACACCTGCAGACTACAATCAGGGAATAAAATAGGACTTTGTGTTATCATTTGCATTTATTCTTGTAAAAAAAATAAAAATAATTAGTGAAGATAGTTCAGGACATGTTAGATCGTTAGATGTTGACATGTGATCAGCTGTTATTGTTACAAAAATTGAATGTCGTAGCTTTTGTTTGAGCATAAGTGAGTCGGCGCTAACCTGAGCAGCTGGTTCAGCCACGTCCAAACGTTTCTGGCTTTTTTCCTCGCGCTTAATGCCACCGTTGATGATCGCGATCGGCTGATTGTTTTTTCCGGCTGAACAGAAATCACTGAGCGCGGCGGCACTGATTTCATTTGAGCAGGAACGCACGCCACTCTTCCTTTGACCCGGAGGTAAAAGAAGAAGCTGGTTCACGTGAGAAGAAAACAACACGACACTGAAGGGTTTTGTTTGAAAAAAATGTGTTTTCCAACCTCAGTTTCCCCCGTTGAGCGATATCTTCATTCTTTTCTTTGTTATGTGTCCACCAGTGACACTTGGTCCTATTAGCATAACAGTTAGCAAAGTGTACGCCATCTTTGCTAACAGTTAGGCTAACAGGACTAAGTCACTGATGAGCACGTAACAAAGAAAAGAATTTCTGGACTCAGGGGAAACTGAGGTTTGGAAGCACAATTTTTCAAAAGTACTAACACTATTCTAGTAATACAAAGCTAAATGCAAATCAGTGAAGCATTCCTTTAAGAAATGAAGTGTTTTTGAAGTTAAAGAATGTCAACAAGACACAAAATGACACCCATTATGCTAGTATCTATCTGCCAGCTGAAGTCTGTGATGTGAAAGATGAACCAGAAAGGAGAAATTATCATTATAATTAAATAACAATTATGGTTATTATTATAACTAGTACAGTACGTACTTTATTCAGTAAATCAATTTCCACCTCGTTTACTGGGACAAAGACAAGTAGTCCAGTTAAATAGAGCTGTAGCTCATGGAAACATACTGAAAGACTACTCTGCTGCAGCATAGCATATAATAGTGATGTAATCAGGAGCTGTTGTTTAACCATAAGCTCCAGGTACTTACAGGAGTCTTTCTACTGTACCCCACCTCTCTACTCTTTTGTCTCATCGTGTTTCAGATTGAGACATCTGTGCGCCGTCGTCCTCGACCTTTTGTCTGTGACCTACACTTTCAAAATGTTTTCACATGTCACTTTCATTTAAAATAACTGACAAATGGTCCAATATCCAAAATTAGATGTGCTCCCGAAGTCAGGTTTTTCTTTTTCCCTTTCTGTTCAACTAATTATCCAATGACCCCGCAGCTTAATCTGGTGACCCTTGAGAGGTTGTGACCCTGGATATCGCTGGAAATGAGTTGGTAGCTTACACTGCAGTTTAATGATGTCATATATTATAATATCTCTAACAGCGGCAAAACAGATGCAGTAATGTGCGTAGTGGTCGTATTTTCTGTTCCTGTGTTTCCATGCAGGAGTGTTTGCATGTTGTTTATTTTTTACGCTTGTACCTTGGTGAAGGATAGAGACAGGGTTTTTCCTCCATATCTGCTCTGCCTGACGACCCGTGAAGGCGACCCATCTCGAGAACAGGGTCGGACCTGTCTATATAAGTCAGTGAGAAATGCTTCAGTGCAGGTAGGACCAATAATTGGCTGTCACATGTGAACGTGCTCCAACTGCTGATTGTCAGCAGTGTCTTCGAACCCAGAGACAGCAATCCTGATGTGAAGATGAAATAATCCCTCCAAAAACTATCCAGAATATAGTTCTCTGATCCCTGCTCACTTCAATTTATTTGTATTATCACCAGGGAACTGATTTCACATTGGCGCCGTTGCTAATCATTAAATGAATCCGCACTCAAATGTCACCTTTGAATGTTTTATTCACAGCATAAAAGCAGTGGCCTCATTTCTTTACCTGCCTGACCTCTCCTCCTTTCTTCTTCAATCGACCTCATTTATGTACCCCATGAGCCCCTTTTCGATGAGTTTCAAGAAATACTAAATGTGAAATATGCTACAGATGATTTAAACTCTGTCATGTTAATGTGTTTTTTTTAATGTAGTGCTTTGACATTGGAAACATTTTTTTTTTACATAATATCATTCGTCCCCCTTCCCGAGCACCCGACCCATTATCCTTCAGTGTGCAGAAATGATTTCTTTTTAATAGAAAATAAATGCGTGTGTGTGTGTGTGTGTGTGTGTGTGCACTGTTTCACCCCAGTCAGAGTCTCTCTGTCGATTCAAAGTGATTGAATTCTTTTTACAAATATACCTTTTAATAGTGCCACAGCTTGCGGCAAAGTTGCCAATAACGGAGCGTTTATGTGAAGAATTGCTCGACCCTGTTTCCCCCCCCCACAAAAAACACGTGGGAAGCGTCTGTTGTGAAACAGCTTGAAACCGACGTTGCTGTTGGAGAAACACGGGCCGAACACCTGGTCATTGGATGAGCTTGGTCTGGGGGTTGGCGTCTAAAATGTGAAGAATAATCACAGTGCTTGGGCAGAGAGGGTGGTACATTGTCCTGACAGCAAACGTGTGAAAAATCACAGCTTTCGTAAGTCTTCCCTCTAATGATATGTCTTGGAAAAGGTCACGCTGCCAGCAGGATCTCACATCTTGCGTATATATTCACTTATGTGAGACGCAAAAAAATCTCAACACAAACAAAATCACAACTAACGTTTTTAGTCGTTTTTATACTCTCTTCTCTCTCTCTCTCTGTGCAGATAACGTCTATCGGAAATGTCTGGAAAACGGGACGTGGGCGTTGAAGGGCAACTACTCCATGTGCACGCCCATACTCGATTTGGTAAGACTCCAGTATGTTTGTGTGCTCAGGTCCTGATTAATGGGGCTTTTCATGAGGGCATGAAATAGCTCCCTGTGTTAATCTGTAACCAACTGCAAATACAAGGTTAGCAGTGGGAGATGAGTGCTGCTGTTTCACCCAAGGCTTTTATATTGTAAATATGTTTTTTTGGTGGGGGGGAGTTTGGTTTATTAGAGCCTGCAGCAGCTGAAGGACACACACACACATACACATTGGAACACATGAAGGAATCAGCATCAAATGCACATTGACCGCTGTGAATTAGCATTTAACAAACACGGCTATCGCGGCTTTAAATGTCATTTTACCCACACTTCTGTACAAATCTGCTCGTCATCCTGAAGCCATTTCACTTCCGCTCAGTTTGTGAATTCCTCAAAAGAAACGGAGAAGGCAGAAGTCGTTTCTTGTTCTTTTTGTCTTGTTTTGTTTTTCTGAAAAGCATTGTCCTCCGGCGATGGAGACTCCCGCTGTGCTCCGCATTTTTATCGGATGTGATTGCTGCTGTTCTTTCTTTCCAGCTTCCATCGGCCTGTTGTGTTGTCACGGGCACTGTAGATGCCACGGACACATATTTTTAGACACTTTTAAACTTTCATCGTAAGGTTTTACCAGCTAATGACTGTGTGTCTTACTGTATTTTACAATTACAGAACATGAAAGTGGAAATGAAAGTGCAGTACATTACTGTATTCTGAACCCGTTCTCACGTCCCTCAGCCAATCGAGGTACATTTCCGTGTCTGGAAGAGACGCACAGGGCTAGGGATGTCCCAATCCGATATTGATCGGATATTGCTGCAATATCAGCCAAAAAATTATATCGGATTGCATCTAAAATCTCCGATATAAGCGCTCCGATACAAGCAGTCCATTCTGCTCCAGCACTTTTATCCAGCAGCGCCTGTTGTGATCACGTGGGCTCTGCGTGTTGGATGCACGTAGAGCCCACATGATCACAACAACAGTGGATTCCCTTTGTGTCTGTAAGGCGACGCTGAGGGATGCGACAGAGCGGCAGTACGTGATGCTCCTGGGAAGAAAAAAAAAGGCTTATATTCTTGTACATTTACAGTTTGGCAGTACATTACTGTCTATTTATTCAAATCTACTGTAGGTTTTAAAGAATGTTACTGTTACTGTGCCAACACCATCTTAAAGATGCTAATAATTATGAATAAGGGACAGTTTTCATTGTGTTGTTTTGTTGATCTCTGTTGAACTCAGTGTGAGTGAGGGAGTTATAGTCCTTATGCGCATCGTAATGCGAGTGCAGACATGAGGACTCGCTGATGTCGCCTCCTTCTTTGACCAAACGTCCCGATCCTCTTGCTCTCCACGTTCTCCGCGGCGTATACTTTTAACCTTATTTATTATAGAACTCACACGAGCTAACTCTCTGATGGGTTCAAACCACACGAGGTTAATTAAGGTCACTTCTACAAAGGCCTAACAAAATAAGAAGTCTTTCCCAGCACATCACTGCATTTGGCAGCAAAGTAAAATCCTCTCACCAGCGACAGTTTTAATTCTAGCTGTGACAAACCGCTGATATTTGCTCCGATAACCTTTTCATCAACTTTTGTTACAACAGTGTCCGAAAAGACAGGAAAATAAATTCAATTGGCCAAAGTGTCACAATTATCTCTTTTTACTTTCTTGGCAAGAACGCTGCATCTAATCCCCTAATGTTTTGATAGTTTAACGCAGATTATGTAGGGCTTTTCTTACTCAGTAAGTTTTCCCACTCCAAGCAGCTCTGGGCGTCTGAGACAGAAGGCTGAGCAGGTTTTAGTTGTGACTGCACGCGTGCTGTCGACGGCAATAAGGCTGGCAGATATCCTCCAAAGTGTAAAATCAACAATGTATGACAACAAAGTTGTTCACGATAGCTAACAAGGTCCTGGCAGGTCACTTAGTTTTGTTTTTACTCTTCTCAAGATGAGTAAATTCCTGTAATACTGGCATTCTCTCCTCGTGCTGTGATCACACTTGGTTTCCTTCCAGAGGGCGTTGCATTTTACAGTATAATACTGTTCAAATTTCGCAGTAAATTTACATGTATGTTGATTTAGTGATTATGCATTGTGCAAACACACTTGGAGACACGGCACATCCTCACTTTAAAGTCTTTTGCCTCCATTTTTTTAAGTGTCTGTTGTTTTCTGTCCGTGAATAATTGAAAACACTTTCATCGCGATAATTGCCAAGAGAAAGACTCATTTGAAGGTATTTTTTTTATTTAACCTGATGTCTTTGCAACAGCCCTAATTATATCCATCCATCCATCTTCTGCCGCTTTATCCTTCGCGTGAAGGTCGACAATCCCTGGTGCCAATCCCAGCTGACATAGGGCGAAAGGCGGAGTACACGCTGGACAGGTCGCCATCACAGGGCCACACAGAGACAGACAAACATTCACTCTCACACTTACACCTATGGTCAGTTTAGTATCCAATTTACCCAAATCACAAAATCTGCATGTTTTTAGACTGTGGGAGGAAACCCATGCACACACGGGGAGAACATGCGGAAAGGTTCTTGTTCTGACCGAGTTGAGAACCCAGGTCTTCTAACTGATTAACATATAATTATACTGTTAATTATTTAAGGATGACATATAAAAAAAATATTGTATGTACAACAGCGACCAATCCAAATAGAAAACATCGCACAAATAAGAAGCTGCGTTTATTCTCACGTTGAACATTGGACCTGTTGTGTTGATTTTAGGACGTCAGCAGCAGCAGAGTTTGAGGGGGAAAGTGCTTTAGGGCGCGCCATGAGACGAGAGGCGACAATAACAGACCATAAAAAAATGATGTACATTAAATATCCACCAGCAAAGTGTATGTGAGGGAGAGAGACTGACGTATCAGCAGTGGCATGTCTGCCTCTCCTTTATTTCCTTATATTTGAATGCATTTCCACTGGAGAAGCTTGTTTTTCTTTAGTTTCTTTGATTTTTGCTCTTCTTTTAACGATGCTGAATGCTTAGCAGCTATTATAATATTCACATTTAAGAGGCTGAAATCTTGTTTTAATCGCGAAAATAGCTTCAAACCGATTCAACGATTATCAAAATCGTTGATGATTCATTTAGTAATAATTGTTTCAGCTCTATAGTTAGGGTTTGCAGCCCGCTAATGAAAATTTACTGACTGCTCAATGTTTAATTACCAGTGAAGTCATTTTATGTCTTAATATAATTAATGTCTTTCTTTTGTTTGGCCTGATGGGATCATCTGCTGAATCTGAATATGCGTTGAACTTCCGTGAACCTCAGCAGGTCCAGGTACAGTGCTGATAACTATTTTTCAGTACTTTCCTGTAACAGCTGGACGCTGAAGTCATTCTAAAAAACAAGCTAGTAGCTAGTGCTTTTGCCGGAGACTATTTTTAGCACAGGATTAATACATAATATTCACAGCCGTCACAACAGCAGGACAGAGACTGAGCTCATGTTTGGTTTCATTTCTGTTATGTCCACCAGTTTATAACCAACACACATACGAGACCCAGCATTATTATGACTAATAATAATATGAATAATATGAATAATATGAATAAGAATAATGCTCATAGAGAACAGAACAAATATAAAAGTCTTCACGCTAAGCTGAGCTAATCGCCATGGTTACAGTAGGGAAATTCCTATAATCACCTCATCTACATGGAAGCTGTACAGTTCATCTCTGTAATCCAGACTTTGTGCTGGAAATAACTTTAGCATCAAACTAATTCACAACAGCTCAACATTAACATTAACACAATAAACTCTTAGTGGTGAAATACTCAGTGAGAATATTGTGCTCGATTTACCTCGATGAATCAAAACATTATCCACTTATAAATGTAGCATTCATTTATTCATTCATTAAAAAGAAAAAAACATAATCCATCAACACCACCACAACGTAATTAGCAAAGCAATTTAGTAATATACAATTCATAATATAGCAGGATTAAGATTCATACGTGCTGGCTCAAACAGTCCAACTAATGCACTACATTTAACACCGGAGCTCCATAGATCTGTGAGTGAGTGTGAACAAAATAATAAAATGACTGAGAACCTTCCCTCAGTGTTTTCTCTCTCAGAGTCCGATGTCTGATTGATCCCTGCAGGAGATGGATGCAGAGTGTCTGACCTTTTAAAAATGTGTATTTGATTTTTTTCCCTCCCCTCACTCACTCTTTTGTAGCCGAAATAAATCACCAGGTGGCAGTGGAGGCTGCAGCGGTGTGATTGACATGTGGGGGGTGGAGGTGGGGTTGGTTGGATGGAGGTAGAAGCTTCCCTTTAAAGTTCAGCCTGTATTGAACCAGGTTCTCTGCGGTCCCACTGGGAGCAGGAAGTGAAACCAACCGTCAGTGCATGAAAAGCTCACTGTTAAAGTTTGTTTAAGGAGAAGGAGAGAGAAAAAAAAAAGTATGTTTTTTTCCCCAAACGTATGATATGTGTGTGTGTGGATCAGGTTTGGTTTGGTTTTCCTGTGGCCCACGCGTTGTGTGAGACCGAGGCGAGTGGTGGGTGGGTCTTATCTCGGGCTCGACTCTCGGCTCTGCGATCTATTTTAGAACCTGCTGTTTGCTTGATTTATGTCCTGATGTGTGAGCCACTCCTGCACTCTTCATTACAGGACTGACTCTTTCTCTTTTTTTTCTTTTTTCTTTCTTCCCCTCAGGTCTGTATTAATGCTCACATGCTCTATGTGCGCTGAAAGAGTATTGTGTGGTGGGGGAGTCATTTGTCTTGCTGTGCTACCCTTGAGATGATCCCTTTATAGCATGACTCAGCTGTGATAGTGGGGGTGAAAATCGACGGTCCTTGTTTGGGGAAAAAATGCTGCAACAGAGGGACACAACTTAGTCGCCACTTTTATTTGATTTTTTTTTTCTTTTAAACTGTAAGATAAGAATAAAGTAAAAGTATAGACCCAGTGACATAATATCATTTTCAGTTGAAGTTCTTTAAAATATAGACTGTGGTTCAGTTTTATTGATTAATCTGCCAATCAATTGAATCAATTTGTCATTTTGTCTATAAACAGGTCAGAGAACATTAACAATTAACAATTCCATTAAAATGAGCTAGGGCTGCAACGAATATTCAATTAATTGATTGTCAATTGATGACTAAATTAATCATCAACTGTTTTGATCATCGATTCATTGGTTTTAGACTGGTTAACCCTAACCCTAACAGTTAATACCAGCGTTCTGATTTCTTTGCTCCATTTGCCAAAAATAATCATTAGAACTGAGAAGAGATTGGAGAACATCATGATTTCCAGGTTTGTTAAACACTGATCGACATCTCAACATTTTAACTACATTTTATGGACAAAAGATTCTCGATTCATCGAGGAAATAATCAACAGATTAATGGATTCTAAAAATAATCATTAGTCGCAGCCCTAAAATGTACTACAAAATGCTTAATTGACTAAAACCCAGATGTGTACAAGTACAACCAGTTTATCCTTTTAAGTACCTTAAAGGGATACTTGAGTAAAAGTACAAGTATCTTACCAGAAAATGACTTTAACCGAAGTTGAAGTCACTTTTTTATAATATCACTGAAGTAAAAGTCTTAAAGTATATGACATTTACTGTACTTAAGTATCAAAAGTCATTTTCTGATATGAAATGTACTGATGTTTTAGAAATAAAAGGTATTACAAAAGTGAGGAGTTGAGATTGAGCCGTCGTGTCTCAGTGGTAGGGCCGGTTGTCTTTCAAATGGAAGGTTGTGGGTTCAATTCCTGGCTCTGCTTGTCTGTATGTGCCCTTGAGGACACAAGACACTTAACCCCATGTTGCAGCGTGTTAATGGGTGAAAACTGTTGTGTAAAGCAGCTCATCAACACTAGAAAAGCTCTATATAAATACAGACCATAATACAAACTCTGATTCTACTTGGTAGTAACAAAGAGTACAGATATGTGATTTTTGTACTTAAATACAGTAACTAAGTATTTATACTTTACATTAACAACAATGAGTACAACAAAGAAAAGCAAAGGCAATAATATTTCTCCCTTGGTTAAAAATTCAAACTGCCAAAATAGTTGCTGACTTATTGTTGAAGCGTTTGATTAATATTATTATTTAAACTGATGCAGTCGAACGCAACAATTCTGCATCGGTTGTTTTGTTTATTCATCTTGGCGACAGCAGCTGTTATTAAATGACACGGCAACAAGGTGAGCATTTTTGGGGGATTTTCCCAAAGGAGTCTAACGTTTAACGAATGCCTTCTTTTAAGTCGTACCCATGTTCATACACTTCACGCTCTCATGCTGTTATTGGCCTTGTTTTCTTATTCATTTATCTGTTTATTTAGATTGACTCATTTGCACTTGCCTTTTTTTTATTTTTATTAATGCATTCTAGTAAGTGCTCTCTGAGTGCTTTTCTCTAGCGTTTGTTATAAAATGAATGAGTCTGTGCTGTTGACATCGAGACACCGAGCCATCTGCCCCGTGCAGACGAAGGAAGATTTGAGCCACTGCCGCAAAGAAAAAATATGGCGAATGGGACAGATGACGTGTTTCGGGGGATTAATCGCTTAATCTCTGCGTAGACACCAGTAGGTTACATAAATCCACTTACAGCACAGATTACTGTTGGTAGTGTTTGGGGGGAATCTAATCACAATGGATATCTGAGTCAGAGACGATGTTCTGTGAAAAAAAAAAAAACCCACTGCTGCAGGAGCACGACTCGTGCAGATGTTACTCACAAACCTCCTTATGTTGGAAAAACCATGGGCTGAAATCTGATGTAGGTGCTTCCCACCAAAAAAGACTCAAAAAAGAAAATGTGACAAGATGCAGAACAACCCCACTCACTCACACACACACTCACCTCCACCCGCTGTGTTTCCCAGTATAGAGACGTCTACTGCTTGTGTTGCTTGGCAACATTCCTGCACACAGGAAGTGGTTAAATTTATGTCAGGACACATTTGAGTTTCAGGAGTTCCATGTAACATGCTGGACATGAAAAGGGGTCTTTCACTTTTCTAGGCAAAGCTAATCAGGAAGTAAGCACATATTCCCAACGGAGTCGCCATTGGGGGGCGCCTCCGTTGGGAATTTCACTTCATATCATGTGAAGAATAGTTCACGGTCCCAATCGCTGGATTCCGTTCTTCTTCAATAGAACATGATGACATTTTTGGGGAATTATTTTCCCGTTTAGAGGAAGCTCACGATATAGCGTGACACAAATCAGTGGACATATAGTTTTATTGTGTGACTTGTGCTGTATTTATACAGTATTTTATTGTTTTATTGTATGTTTTATTGTTTGTTCTTAGATCTATTAAGTCACAGATGTTTACATTTTATTTGTTTTATCTGGGTTTATCTCTGAAGTACAGCACTTTGTTTCAGCTGTTTTTTAGAGTGCTTTATAAATAAAGTTGGCATGTATGACTTGTGGTTTATGAAACACTAATAATCATGAATTATTGATCATATGCAAATGTTAGCGTTGTGTTAGTCCAGTGGTTCTCAAACCTTTTATGAGAAAACATGGAAGTTCTCATTGTTGCCAACGTTAAAAAGTACAGCGGTGTAAAAAGGTCGAGCAAAGTCAGATTTATTCCTATCTCCTCCTCTTCCTCGCATATACTTCACACACTGGTATAGTGATGGAGAGGGTGACTCTAATTATTATTATTTCATTTATTCATATTACTTCAGCTCGACTCCGATCACATAAACGGTGTATACAGGAGAACATTATTTCCTCCAAGAACCACCAGAGGAAGCACGCACACCACTGGTGGTACACCATGGTGTTAGTTAAGATAAATAAATAAAGGATTTTCTTATGTTCTTCTGTTTTTTCCAAATCTCAAAAACTCATCATTTCTTCTTTGTCTCTTTCTCCCCCGCAGAATAAATACAAGATGCACTACCAGATAGCCCTAATCATAAACTACATGGGTCACTGCATCTCCATGGTGGCTCTGCTCGTCGCTTTCTTCCTCTTCTTGTGTTTGAGGTAAGCCTTAGTCCCTGTTTCCACCAGTTCCCTGATAATCCTAAAGACAGCCTTGATGTGACAGACACGTCAGTATTCTCAAGATCCCTCGTTCAAAGCTCCTCTGGTTCTTATTCAAAAACCGTTTGGTCATGGGATGGAACCTTCCCTATCTTAGTCCCACAGATGTAAAAGGCTTTGAACGGCCAGAAAAACTAGGGCACGTTTCCCGCACAAAGGGGAATAATAGACCCATCTGAGGGAGAAAAAAACACTCAAAACATTCTTGTGGGAAGTCTGTTGGGACAACTGTGGAGGTGAATCGGGTTTCTCTGACAAACTCCAGCAAACCACGCACTAACGAGAGAAAGGTCTTAGCACCCTCGGCAGCCGGGCCGGCCATCGATCGCAGAGACAACCCCGGGAGTGAGAAAAGCGCGAAAGGGCACAGGGAGACATAATAAATAGAAGCGGTACAGGGAGAGCCTTTATGCACAAGCCATGTTTGAGGGACAAGTGGATTTGGACAGGGACGGTGGCAGGGTTGGTAAGTGTCAGCCGGGCTAAAAATGGCATTGGGAGGGAGTGAAGAAGTTTGGCATTTATTACCCACTCACCTTCTCCACTTTGTAATGAGCCTGAGAGCCATTTAGGGGAAGGTTGCTGCAGGCTGATACTTTCCCACTGACACTCCTGCTCAGTGTTGTAGAACTGAAAGAGACAAGAGAGAAACATCCCAGTGGAGACATGAGCAGGAGGAGGTTTTAATGTTTGAATGTTTCTGGTGTGTTAATTATAGTAATACCATCGTATTTCTAATATTGTAGTAATAGGGAGATCATATTAAACCATGTCATTTCCAAAGTAATATCCAGGTAATGAGAATGACTGTGGGCAACTATTAGTGTGATACCTTCAAAATAAAATGTATGGGAATCAGATTTGGTCATTTCCCTGTTATAATGGTGAAATTCATCCCCTTTTATGTCTCACACACTATTTCAATTGTCATTGCCAAGCTCTTACTTGGTGATAACTCCAGAAATAAGATGATATTACCGTAGTATTACTTTTATTATGAAATGATTACCATACTATTACCACATTGCCATGTTTCTTACAGTGACACTGGCACCTCCCGGGAAATGTAACATTATTATACTTATTATTATATATTATTATACTGTTGTGGCAACTGGGTTTATATATTCTGATTTGTAGAGTGTATTTATGTCACGCGTCACCTCTCATTCACAGCAAGTGACACGTAGTGCAGTGGGTTTAGTGGGTCATCGTTATTATGTTAGTTCAACTAAAAGTAGACTTTTAAAATACACATAAACATATTCGTATGACCGTAATTGACTCAATGTCAGCCTAGTACACGCAGATACTCCGACGTTAGCTCAGTGGTGGAATGAGTGTCTTTCAAGGTTGTGGGTTTGATTCCTGGCTCCGCGAGTCTACATGCCGATGTGTCCTTGGTGCAAGACACTTCACCCCACGGTGCTGTGCCGTCAGCGTGTGAATGGGTATGTAAGATGAGTGAATGGGTGAATGGCAAAACTAGAGAAGCGCTAGATAAATACAGACCATTATCGTATTATTACGGCATGAAAACATTCAGTTGTACCACAGTGAAGAACAAAGTCCACAGAAGAATAAGACCAGAGCGACAATGATACGGTGAAATTGAAGCTTGTCATTTTTTTGACTGATGAGGAGACTGATTTTATGCTCTGTCAGCTTAAAGAATTGAATATTTCAAAGTCCATGGGATATATATGGCGCTAACAACTAGCGGCAAGCTAAAGCCAAAAAAAAAAGTCTGCTATTACAGAGCTTTAGATCATTTATTTATTTATTATTATCAGTATCATGCAGCAGAGGTGGACACACTTTATTCAATAAACTGATTCCCCACTAGCTCTTATGTACTGGGACAAGGGCAGTAGGCCGTTGAAGAGCGTGTGTGTGTGAGAACATACTGTCCTTGAGCAACTTTAGAAATTAGGTTGTTTTTTTTATCCCTTATATAATATTCAGTGTTTTTCTTCTGTGACATCTTCACTGTTCCCTGCGGGTTTATGTCGTGTGAAATGAGTGAACTCTGAGCCACTTTACCTGCTGAGCACAGTGTCCTTGGGCAACTGTTTCTCCTGCACGATACTTCCACAAAAGTTGTGGATAGTAGGGTGACATGAATGCAGCTACTTTCCATATATATCTGATTTAGCAAGCCGTCAACAAACAAATTAGAATATTTCAACCTGATTGCCACAACATGAACCCACACTATAATATTGTTAAATTACCCAGGAGAGTCTTGTGTTTCTCTGCGAGGGAACACTGAGCATTTCCGCTGAAGGAACACACAGAATATATACTGTATAAATAAAAAAAAACAAAAAATGAATTTCAGCGCAAGTGGGAACAAATGGGAATAAATGGGGCTTTATTTTGCCACGTGCTTCACCTAACGCCTCTTCTCGATAACTCAGTGTGCTGCCAGGGTGTAACTTGGAGTGGAATCTGATCACATTGATGATGCATGAGGAGAGATGAAGCAATTTTCTGGCTGTGGACATCCATTCACCTTCACCCCCGTGCATCTGTGTTGTTAGATCAGGAAGAGGAAGATATTAAAGCCAGAGACGGCAGCCGTGCTGTCCGGGAAAGGTTTCTGCGGGCGGATATCCAAACGCTCACCTCTGACCTATGATGCCATTCGTCACCTACGTTGACATAATACAGTAGGAGGGCATTTGCTTCACATTTGAGCAGATGGCGTGTGGACATAAAGTAATAGTGCATCAGTGTTTGAAGCATTTTTATCTGTATACTGTGTGATAGACAGTTTAACATCTGGCAAATAAAGTAAACAGCCAATAGTATGTTACTGCTCTGCAAGAAGAAGCAGAGTAGAACTAGAAAGTAGAACTTTCAAGTTTGGTCGCTTTTTCGCCTTGAATTCTACGGCCCTCCCCCTACAGTTTCTGAGTAAATTGACACCACAATAAACATTCATCCATCCACATCGGATGTTTACTTGTGTGTGTTCCTTCGCTCGGTTAGACAGTCATTTCCTCTTTCTCGCTTCCTCCAGCAACAGTTTTCTCTGCTTCTCTTTTGCCGGCTCTGCCACGATGAACGTCTGAAATAACGCTATCTTCAATCTTATAGTGCCGTAAAGCAATTAGTGTTTCTCGCGAGACCCGAGACTTCGCAGCAAGGCCCTGATCTTACAAGGCCGATTTTCTGCTAAAAGACGTTAGTGGGAGTGGAGACAGCCCCCCATCTCCCCACAACAAGCCATTTAACTGTCACAATGACTCAGAAACTGTGAAAGTAGGGTGCAAATCCTGCATAGTTCTGCTTTAATATGGAAGGAACTCAAGATACAACATGGGGAAAAGACATTTTATTAAAAACCTTTCGTAGCGATATGATCAAAGGTGTTAAGTACAGTTGTTCACACCTGGCATTAACATGCATCCATCATCAGCCTCTACACTAATACACATGGACATTATTTCTATATATATGTTGTGTTTTTAACTAGTCTGACTGGAAAGATGTGTCTGTGTATGTGCATCAGTGTGTCAGCAGAGAGTAAAACAGTCAGGGATTTTCAGCATCCGGGGGAAAAAAACATAAATCATGTTGAATTTGCCCTTTTAAAGATTAAGAAGTCTGTTAGAGTCAAGTCATTGTCAAGTGAGTTCACACAACCGTGCTTAAGCCCAGCAGCATCACACGACTCTCTCCGTGTTCCTCAGTATAACAGTGGTTAGATCCTGTGTTGCTTAACAACATTCCTGCGCTGCACACAGTTCATTTAAGCGAGGAGGGGGCAACAGCAGCATTGCACTACAGGTTGGAGTAATGACTGAAAACACAAAGAAGCGCCTATATGGAACGTTTCAGGTGTGAATTCTACAGCTCAAAAACCTGCTTGTTCAGCATTTTGACAGGATAAATGCTTTCCCCACTCACCCCACCTGTCGCTGATAGTCTTGCTTGACAGAGCCTGTTTCAGATTAAGGACACAGTTGTTTTTTTGGTCATGAAGACCAGAGTACTAACATCAACAACAGAAAGAGCACACTGTGCTGTGAAACTGCTGCGGGTCTAAAAATGAATCCTGAGAATGAATTGTGTTTGTGATCAGATCGCACCGGGTGCGTTCACTTATGTCCACTTAAGGTCGGATAACTCAAGACAGATGTTGACACCAGATCAAATTTCCTTTTCATTTACATCACTGTGTCTTGTCTGCAGGAGATTTCCTCTTAATTATGAGAAATCAGAATGTCCACACTGGACCCACAGCAGGAGGCCACAGGAAGTGAGGTCATGTGGAGTAATGACTTCGAAGGGGGAAACAAAAAACTTACTCTGCTTCTGGCACCACAGCTATGATACTAATGAAAGCTCCAGTGGGGAGGAAATTAAGCGCTTGTGTTTTGTGGAAAAAAAAACACAATTATAAAACCATACGTTTGTATTCTTTCTGTACTCTAGCCCCGTGTTTAGATGTTTCCCCTCTCCAACACACCTGATTCAAACGCTCATCAACGAGCTCTGCGCAAGCCTGCTAACGAGCCATTTATTTGAATCAGGTGTGTTGGAGCAGGGAAACATCTGAGACATGCAGGGTAGCAGGTCCAGGGGGACCAGGGTTGAGAAACACTGCTATAACGTAAGTAAACCCTAATGACTGATAATGTGATCATATACAAGAAAATATAATACAAATAGAAGAAAATATGCAGCACTGTGAGCAACTGATTGACAAATGAGCGCCAGGTGGACCATTACAAATCAACTCCAAGTAAAATGAACCATATGTGTCACTGGAGTTTTCAATCAGGGAGACTGGAGATTATATTATATCTTTCCTGGAGTGAAAGTGTAAAAAAAAAAAAAGAAGGGAGGGATTAATGAATTATTCAGATTCATCCTGAGGGATGAGAGGGATTTCTATTCACTTCTGTGTATAATTGAATCCTATGAAGCTGATGAGTCTGTGTATCATTTGAAAAAACAGATCACGAGCATTCCCCGTTTTGTCCGTCTAACGTGAGTTACGTGACCCAAAAGTCATCACAATAATTGGTAACTCTAAAACTCTAAAATGTCTGTCTTCTCTGTCTGTCATAAGTGAGAAAGACATTCACAGATTAGAACTTCCGCACATAAAAATACACTTTGTATTAGCATTTTCGTTACAAAAAAATGATACAAAAGCATATTTATTTTTAAAACGAGTGGTGTAGTATCATGTACAGGGCAGCAGTGAAGTACACAGAATGTTTGATGACACTACACTGTATTTTTTTGAAGTTATTGAATATTTTTTAAATATCTTTTTTGGGTGTTGCACTTTGTAGACGGTCCCTGCACTCAGGTCTCACTGATGACTGCATGTAGAAATCAATGTAGTTTCTCCAGCTCTTTTTGATGAAAAATGAGGTTGTTTCAACCATGTTTTGTTTAAATGTCATCGATCGTGGAAGTTTGAATCTGTGAATAATATGTTTCTAACTTTACATCATTCACTTGAGCACAATTAAATTGGAAGAAATTGGAAAAGAAAACGAGCCATTGTCCAGTTTTTTACTTGAAAAAGGGAATGAATGACTGATGACACAGATTCCGAGGTTATGTTATGAAGGAGGTGTTTTGTTAATTTATGCGCGCATTGCTTAACAAACGTGTGAAAAGACACAGTGAAAATTCTCAGTCTGCTCAGTCAGCAGCACGACACCAGCATGAGCGACACCTATTAAAAATTGATGCATGCTAAAATATAAATCATGTCATCGATTGTGGGCAGAGGAGGGGGCGGCGGTGGCGGCGGCACACGGCGGCTGATGATTCCATCAGCTGGTGACAACAAACGGAGCCGTCACCACAGGGACTGAGAGTTTGCTCTGACCGCTCGATTGTGTGCTTCTATTTTTGACTGCGTGCTCTGAGGCAGTGTGGCACTTTTTAATTGTATCCTCAGGTCAATTTATTTAGAGCATTTAAAAAAAAAAAGGAACCAGAGTGTCGGGGCATGACACAAATAAGAGATAAAACTGCAGGAATGAACATTAAGTCATGTTATATCAAGGTGAAAGACACTGTGAAGGTATGGGATACATTATTCTCCTTATTATACATGAAGTCATCAACGTTGCTTTACTTTACGGTGATGTCATCGTTTAGAAAACCCCTAACTTTAATCCCTCAGTGTAAGTTAGACCCAAAGCAGTAAAACTCAGCAGGTGGAAATGTTTGATTTAGCTGTCTCCCACCTGTTTGTTCATGCACTTGCTTTTTTTTTTATTATCTTTGTTCTTCCTCTTCTTCTTAGTTTGAAAATACATTCTTTACCCCAGCTCAGCAGGTGAGACATAGTAAAAAAACCCTCTCAGCATGTCCTCTCCTCTGTTCTTCCCACAGGAGTATTCGCTGCCTGAGGAACATCATACACTGGAACCTCATCACCGCCTTCATCCTGCGGAACGCCACCTGGTTTGTCGTCCAGATGACCATGAACCACATGAAGGTGCAGGAGAGTAATGTGGTACGTGTCACGTGATCTATTACAATCCACACATTTTACTTAATCTGACAAATGTCTGTATAGAGCTCCTGTCGTCATGTGACGGTCGTTAACGCCGCCATGGCTGAAAATCATTACAGCTAGTGAACAGACACATTACCTGTCTTATTGCCTGGTATATGTTACCTGTTGTATATGTTGCCCGGTGTATCCGTCTATGGATTTGAACAGTGTGGCTTCCTGCCAAAATTGCATTGTTGTGATTCAGGAATCAGCTCCCAGAGCTCTATTGTTCATGCGTACACAGAGAACCATTTAAAAAGTATTTTAAATGAAGGCAAAAAAGTGGGATTATTATTACTGGATTTGAAATTAGGGTCCTAGCGATCAAAGTAACTCAAGGACTTATTATTATAGTACTAGTATAGATATTGAAGACAAGACATTGTTGATCATCCCAGAGCAAAAGACATGTTTTATTCACTGATCAGTAGATTCCAACCAGGGCTACAACGATCACTCAGTTGTTAAATGAATTATTAAACATTTTCAACAATGCTCCATTTAAGAATCAGTCAATCAATACTTTTCTACATTTTGTTGTATTTTCTGGTCCAAACAAGCAATTGATTAATCGAGAAAGTAACGAATAGGCGATGAAAATAATCATCAGTTATAGCGTGGAGCAGAGTTATAAATTGTGAATTCACACAATCCACTACTGCTAGTGCTGCTGCTGAGGCAGCAGATGGGGTCTTTCACTAATTGATTCAGGCCCTGACTTCTGTCCTTGTGTCCGTGAGCAAGTGGTGATTATATCAGTGGCTCATCTGTTTGCTCACTGCTGCTCCCCTGTGAAATGTGAAATGTGAAATGCTGGCCACATACCAAAAACAATTTAAGAAAACATTTAAATAATTATGAATTCATTTAATGTGTGATTCTGAATCATGCCTCAATGAATTTGGTTGGTGGAATTACATGTTTTATATCAATAAATGTTTTTTTTTTACCTTCAATGTGACTACCACAGTGACATTGGTAGTAAAAACCAATATATCTATATAAAGTAAGTGTGGTGTATTGGGACCTGCACCGGCCCTACTGAAAACACTGATCCTAAAGTTCTAAACACATTTATATTCAGAACAATTTAAGCACCAGTAATCTGTAAGAATGTCATCAGTGCATGATGATTTTTAATTAAGCTGATGTGATGGCACAATTCAACGTGGCATTTTTGCGAAACCGATTGTGAAGGATTTGTTTTTTTTTGCAGATCTGGTGTCGCCTCGTCACTGCCTCTTTCAACTATTTCCATTCCACCAACTTCTTCTGGATGTTTGGCGAGGGCTGCTACCTCCACACTGCCATCGTCCTCACCTACTCCACCGATAAGCTGCGCAAGTGGATGTTCATCTGCATCGGCTGGTGTAAGAATCTGATTATTGTGTTCATCTAAAAGTGTCCTTTTCATAGTTTTTCTTAATACAAAAAATGGCCAAAATGATATATTAACAGCAAAAAAAAAATGGTACCAGTGAATAGTTGCCCAATTAGTCAGTTATCCATATTGCTCTTAAGGTGATCTATCAAGAAATCCTTAAAGCCTTGAGTAGGTTTTAGGTTCCTGGAGCTCAGGAAAAATAAAGATACTGACATGCATGGTCAGGATTGGTTGAGACCCAATAACAACACTTAGTCTCTCCCTCGAGGACGATCTGTGTGAGCTGTTTTCCAGGACATAAGTGGTCAAACAGTTCAGTGGAGAGGTCTCTCCTAATGAAGTAAACGCCTAGAAAGGCAGACATGTGTTGTGCTGAGGGAGGACAAAATGGCAACCCAAAAGCTAATTTACCAGAGAGTGGTCAAAATAAAAAAAATAAAAAATATATATATATACATAATGAAGGTCAGATCCACTTTATGCAACAATGAGAGCTTTTAACGTGATGGAGAAGCAGCATTTTGTGTGGCAGCTGTGAAATTTTGTGGTGTGGAGTGCACTAACGCCACATTTCACACTGTCAAACTAAACTATCTGCTGTTGAGAATAGGTGTATTGTGCCAGCTGGATTATATTTCCCCCCGGGCAAGTGTGAAGGCGGCGTGTGAAGAGGAGATGGCAGCACATTTTGGGCGGGGGGAGCGGAGTGGAGGGGCGGGGGTGGGCTGTGAAGAAAATAAATAAGTTCACGTTTTATTTGCTTCACTTAGCTTCGACTCTCCGGCTCAGGGAGCCCGAAATCTTATTAAGGCGCCGAGGTTTGGACGAGAGTTGAAGACAATGAGAGAAATTACATTTTTCGACGACTCTAAAGCCGTGAGAGCAGACTAAATTTTCCTGCCGGAAATCTGATTAAAACTGTGCTGATGACAGTTCATCACTAATGAAGTGGAAAGTTTCCAGAAATGTGGGATTTTCATGTGTATGTGTTATGGCGGCCGACAGAGTCTTCACGCTCCCCTTGCTATCATTTCTTCGTGAGTAATGGCTGCTTGTCTGCCCTATTGTTGTTATGATTATTATTATTAGTATTATTATTAGTATACTTCATACGATATACAAGTCACTTAATCAGTAGATCACTTTGCATTATCGTCACGCAGCGTCCTGCTTTTCCACTCATTCACAAAGAAAACGTTCCGAGAGCGGAGAGTCCCGGCCGCGGATCTGTGGATCACAGCACACCAGCAACAATTGCTTTTGACAGAACTTGGCAGGAGCCAAAAGACGGGGGTTTCATTCTGCTGGGAGAAATCCCTGAAGTGGTGTTTTGTGTTTTGAATAGCAGAGAAAGATGAGAGAAGAATCTGTCACTTTGTCTTATCTTTTGCCTCACAGGTATACCGTTCCCTATAATTGTGGCATGGGCCATTGGAAAGCTGTACTACGACAATGAGAAGTAAGTGCTTTTGTTTGTGTTTTTTTTACTCAAAGAGTATTCCATGCTTACGCTACATCGAGTTAAAGTCTATTAATAACCTGCTTTAATTACATTATAACAATAATTACAAAATATGAATACTCTACCACTGCACAGAACTGTTTCACAGTTCACCGGCTGTATTGTATATTTGCACTATTTCACTTTTGGAGCATCTGAAATGACTTAAAACTCCTAACGTGCATCTTTTATCAATCATTCAGTCTTTATTTCAGTCTTTATTTGTATAACACTTTTCATACGACTAAAATGTAACAAAAAAAGGCTTTACATAACAACACAAGCACACATTAAAGCCAGAATCGCTCACACTTAGCAGAGGAGAGACCGTCTCACCAGTTTACAAACGAAGAAACACCAGAGAGAGAGAATTACAGATGAATGAATAATGTTATTTATAAATATAAATACATGCCCGTTACATTCAAACCATTGTCATATGAGTTCACACAGTGCTTCTTAAGCCCATCAGCACCATACGATTCTCTATGCTCCCCAGCATAGCAGTTTGTGTTAAGCTCTCATGACGTCCAGCGAAAATCCACTCGAGCCACAGGAAGTCATCAATTTTATGTCGAGACACACGGAGGCAACAAAGCCATTGCACCAATAAAGCGAGAGCGCTGCAAACGGCAAACACAGGTTAGAGTTTGACTGAAAACAAAGTATAGCCCTCTTGTTAAGTAGTTTGACTTGAGGATGAATGTTTATTATGACTCCACCCTTAAGCCATATAATGCAGATTTGAATAGAATGATGCTTTGTATGACATGTAATTAAGCTTGTTTTATATTTTAGGTTTGCAAACTTTTGATTTGTTTTTAGGAAGGTGTGTTTTTAGAAACCTAATATAAAGTAAGAATATTTTGTCTGAGTTTCACAGCACAAATCTTAAAAGTCAATATTCTCATAAATTTCTTTTTTTAATATTGTGAACTAGACCAAACTTTCCACTTCTGCTTTCCAATCTATATAAGGTCCTCACAGAGGGGTTGTTTATATATTGTTGAAAGCCTTTTATTTCTTATATGATGATGAATATTGATTTTCTTTTTCCCCTTAAGGTTATTGGCATCATTATCAAATTTGCAGTGTATTAAAAAAGAGAAGAAAAACATTGCCTCTGTGTCCACAAAATGAAAAGCAAATTCCTTTGTGCTGTTCAGCTTTCTCCTCTGGAAATACTCTGACTTAGATGAACACATTAACACAGCTCATTGTGTTAAAGATGTGCGTTCGATTGCATTGAGAAGCAAGCAGGAAACTCCTCATGAGAGGGGCTGATTTTGGGGTCACAAGCATTACCTAGGACAGTTTTACAACATGTTTACGACAGAAGCCTGTAGCCTGGACAATGCATGTTGAAGAAACACAGACACTTCCTGTTTGGACTAAATGGCACGGATGTTGTGCATGCAATATTTTACGATCATGTGATGCATAGGATGAGGATGTCACCGGGGCCAGAGTTGTACCAAGCTTCGGCTGAAACACTCTCTCAAGCAAACTGCAGTGCTTGTAACAAATAAAGTTCTCTTTGTTCTATACAAGCTTTGTGTATACTATGCTGTTATTTAAAGAAGGAAGGCCCGGTAAACGACACACCGTAAATGAGCTCCTTTTCTAAAACGGATTTATTTATCCCCGAGGGGAAATTGGGTCATTGTAGCAGCAGAACAAATAAATCAAAAATCCAATCACGATACAAAAAATAAAAAATGCATTCCCGAAGTAATTGATATTGACACAGTACAATACAGAATATTGCTATTAAAAACGGTGCAATACACAATATGCCAAACTATACTATATCATACTATACACAATATGATGCTTAGCAGTGGATTATTAGGTGCAAGATAAATATATATAAGGTGTAATTTAAATTATTTGTGTGTTTCGTAAAAAATTATCTTCCATAAAACTTGTGCGTGTGTGTATATATATATATATATATATATATATATATATATATATATATATATACATATATACATATATCTATGTATATGTTCTTTTTGATGTAGTATGATTACACCTGTTACATCTGTCAGTTGCTTGGAAGAAATGTCTCACCATTGACTGGTTTCCTGAATCGCAGAAACTGTCGCCATCGCATCATGAATTGGGAGAGAAATGATGTGTGACAGTCGAAATGCACCTGCCTGTTTGAGCTAAACGTGCTTCTGTTGATGTTTCAGATGCTGGTTCGGGAAGAAATCTGGTGTATACACGGATTACATCTACCAAGGTCCCATGATTCTCGTGTTGGTGGTAAGAGCCCTTTCTCTCTTTGTTTGTGCTGATTGTGCATCACCTGCTCTTAAGATTAGACCTCGAGGTGTCTTTAAGTGGTCGATCAGCAATACAAGCTTAATGAAAGCAGTCACAACACTGCTAATTTGGCCAATGTAAAGACATGGGGATCATTTTTAACTCGAATTTTAGAATTTAGAATTGCACACACACTAAGTAGTGATAGTGAATTTGACCTCTGCATTTACCCCATCCTTTTTACACGCAATGGGCGGAATGGGTGCCTTGCTCGGGGGCACCCAGCCCTACTGACCTTCCCCTGACTGTTTGTAAAAGTGGATGTCGTCCTTCGGTTTTCCACTTTGAGGCCTGGAGCTTCAAAGCCATATACTAGCTGTCAATCACACTGGTGTTCACTCATGTGAATATAATTTAGCAAATCAACATCATGTTCTGTTGAAGAAGAAAACCAGTGAGAAGGAGAGACTCATTTTCCCATAGACTTTAATTCAAACGGAGTTCTTTTTAAAACAAGCAGTCACCCTGATAGTGAACTGCTACAGAAGGATACGCCCACCTTTTATATACAGCCTGTGACCCTTAGCATCCTTGGACACATGAGCAGGGACAGACAAATTTGTTTTGAATTTGACAAAATTACCTGAGACAATCTCTGAAAATCTAGGTTTCTTTGCAGTGTAGGCAGTTGTTGCCAATACTGAAGAGACCCATTGAGTCCTTCAATGTGTCAGATTTTGTGAACTTATGTCAACACAGACATTTTTATTTTGAAATTTTGTGAAATATCCATAATTGCGATACCATGATGGAATTTCGTCCAATAACATTAATGTCAATGTAATTTTTTTTTAATTTGACTGGCCCCCTACTGGCCAGACTAGATATCCAGTGGCCCCAGTGTCATTTGAATTTGAGACCCCTGGCCTAGAGCAGTGTTTCCCAATCCTGGTCCTCGGTGACCCCTGCCCTGCATGTTTCAAATAGTCAGGTCGTCATTGAGTGCTGCAAAAGTCTGACAACAACCTACTCATGAATCATGTGTTTTGGATCAGGGAACATGCAGGACATTGGTCCCCGAGGACCAGGATTGGGAAACATTCTCCTCGAGAATTTCCAGAAGTTTTGTGTCTCAATCACGCCACAAACGCGCTGCCTACCTCAGCTTGCACAATTATAATCAGAGAATTGTCACTTTCACTGAAAATGTGTTCAACAATCAGAGCGGCGCCGTGTTGTTCTGATGTTTCCTCACCCTGCTAACGATCTCTGTGAAGCTTATTACTCAGCTCCTTGGCATTGCTCATGTGAATGATCCTGCAGATTTTGCAGATTGGCCCGAGTCTGAGCTTGGCTCCTTATATAAGCTTTAGTCATCTGGGCTCGAGTGACTAGTTCCTGGCTGGGCTCCCAAAGCCATCCTCAGACATCAAGTACATGCATGCCCTCAAACTTTGACCGCTACCCCTGCATGAGCTCCCCTCGCTGTAGCATTTTGGCCATTTCTCTGCTCGGTTTTGACAATTTTATCCCCGCTAGGTCTCCAGTGGTGCGATGACCTTCCCATCCATGTCATTGTATTCGTTAAAAAAAAGCCATTTCTTCAAGAGGCGCTCGACGCCTCTGTCTCCCCCGCAGCACACGTCTGCCTCCTTCAATAACTGCCTGCCACAGATCAACAGTCTTGCTTACAACTGCGTTGTTCTTTCAGTAGTTCGTCTTTAATGCTCAGCACTTGATCCTGCAGGATCACTGTCAGGTCACCGGGATGTTTGTGATATCCTGCACATCGCTGTGCTGTGCTTGTGAACTGCCGTGCCAACAGTGGCTCTTAATGTCAGCAGTAAATTAATTCACAGCTATAAGGAATAAATATAGGATGTCATTAAAAGCTGTACCATCAGCACTAATGCATGGGGGTTAGTCAGTGAGGACCAGTAGAATGGACGGATCTTGAAACACTGCCATACATCTGTTCAGACCAAGGTTAGGTCGACTGACTCTGCAAAGCTTCCCCACTGCTATTTTTGTTCTCACGTCATATATATATTGCCCGAGCTATTGATTTTGTCATTCATCATATTGCAGGAAGTGGTGCGTCCAGTATTTTTCTTACCATTAACACAAATGTTGAAACTTTGCTGTGAATATCATCAGACCCTTTGATAAATAGAGGTAGTGATACATATAGAATAAAAGGGAAAATAAGAAGCGTTATCAACTAAAAATAGAATCAAATGTACTGTATAATGTATGTATACATTACACGGAATGTCCCCTGTCAATGTGTTCTGCTCTTATTCTGTAAATCTGATAGGCTTTGTATGTAAAAAGAATCTCAATTAAGCAATAAACTACAGCCTCTGCAATATGAATTATTAAAGTAAAAAGGATAATATCGCCATCTAAAATGTAGACACGTATAAATTCTCTCTCTCTCTGCAGAGTAGGCTGCTAAACGTGTAGAGCACCAAATGTGTATTATACTCAGATGAAAATTAGATCGAATAAACGGTATGGATGGAGGGAAATGATTCAGGGGTATTTAAGTAAAACTCTGTTAGTGAGGTACATTTAAACATTTATCTCAGTGTAAACACTTAGTATGGTAGACAAGTATTTCTTGATTTGTCTTCCACAGTGTCTCTCAATCCTGGTCCTCGGGGCCCACTGCCTCACCTGATTCAAATAAATGGGGTTGTTACCAGACTTTTGTAGAGCTTGTTGATGAGCTGACTATTTGAATCAGGTGTGTTGGAGCAGGGAAATGTCTAAAACATGCAGGGCAGTGGGAACCACTGGTCTACCATATAAGTGATACTAAACTTACACTTGCACCATATAAGTGATACTAAATTTGCACTTGCACCATATAAGTGATACTAAAGTTGCACTGGAATGCAATTAGAAGGCGTCAGAATCAGCTGTCTGTCACGGACGACGGATCGTCATACGTGATTTTCGTATTCCCGTATCAGCCTCTGCATTAAAACCACTCGAAATTCAGCTTCAACTGTTCTCTATACTCTATAATAGTTCACTTCCAGGGAAGCTCAGCTTCTCTCTGAGTCAGTCGATCAGTGGGGCGGGTTCAGACGCTGGGCTTCTGCATGATGATAGGAGAAAGTGTCTGAAAGACGGAACCAGTATTTGATTGACAGTGACAGCTCTGTTCAGTTTCCTGTTTTGTTTGTACATCTTCCTAGTGTGTGTGTGTGTGTTCCTTGTCAGGTTTTGCTTCCTGTCCTGTCCTCCTTGTTGATTGATTGTCTTCCTCGCCCTAATGTGACTCACCTGGGTCCTCTTTTTTTTATCACCTGTGTGTGATTGTCCGTGCCGCCCTAGTTTGTTTAGCCTCTGTGTTCCCCGGTGTCTTTGTCAGTTCATTTTGTTTGTTTATTGCTTCACGTCACATCTCAGTCTCTCAGTTCTGTTGTTCATGTTTTCTTGTGTTTATACTCCATGTTTTTGAACTCTTGTATTGATTTGTGTTCTAAATTTAGTTTGTTAGTTTGTTTTATTAAAGACTTATTCATTTTTGCAACATGCCTTTAGGTCCTCAATTTTCAATCATATATTTTTTTTTTTTATTCCCTGTTCTGGGATGGCAAAACTCACATACTTATGTAACGAAACACATTGTTTATGTTATTGTAAATGCACCCACTTGCAAAGATAAAGTTTTTCTTACTCCCTATTTTCACATAAACAGGTTTTTATAAGGGTGCAACCATCTCTGACGTTTCTATGTCATTCAAACACAACTTGTTCAAAAACACCACTTTGAACAAATGTCCTTTACTTTTCTTTATAGATTAAGACATTATTCAGCATTAAAATAGCAGATGTACCACGCATAGTTGTCATCATCAGAAAATATACTGGTTTGGTTTAGTCAGCGGGACAATCTTCTTTGTTCTGGGCAACCACATTCTCTGTTGACAAGCGTAATTTATCAATCCCATTGGGACCTTGCAGCGTCAAAGTCTCACTCACTGTGAGAAACACTGACTCATAAACAAAGAGGCTAGGATATAATTAAGATGGAGAATGAGCTGGTGGGGGGGGAAAACTGCATATTTTAAAGTGGCTAATGTTGTTCACTGTATGTGGTGCAGAATTGACTTTGCATATATTAAAATACAGTGCATCACACAGGTGTGTTATGTCATGTGTAGACGTGTAATAATGCAGATATGAGGTTTTGCTTTGACAGAGATAAATAATGAATGATTGCCCGTATAGATGTCTGTGCATGTGCATATGTCACGTCAGGGTTTATTTATATAGCGTGTTTAAAATAACCACAGTTGAATAGCCTATTTAATAGCTCAAATTAGGTTGGACCGATCAGGAAACGCATTCATATATCGCATGTCATACAATAACGGTATAAATCTCTGAGCTGAGTGCATCCTTCTCTTTTGACACTTTGAACTGAGCACAACTGACACGACTGACGGCATCAAGACGAATATCTGACAGCTTTTCTCATTAACGTCTTAATAACGAACACGAATCCTCTCATCCTAATGCATCATTAGCTATTATTAGCGTGTAGCGATGCCGGTGGTTGAAGCAAGCGTTGGCTCTGTCAAAGCTGTGCAAATGCTAAAGGATGAGTGCCACATTACAAATACCCTTGTGCGGATCACGGCACATTGCTTCATTTCTGAATTCTGAAAATCCATAAACTATCGTGGCAATGCACCAGTGGAGTTGCTACTCCCCGAGTGTGCAAGTGTTAGCTACTGCACATTAGGACATTAGTTTCTGATTTGCATTCTCATAGATTCTATTCCCTGATATGTACAGATATCACGGTTGGTGTAGTGGTTAGCGCTCTTGCCTTTGCGGAAATAGCCAGAACAAGATGCTTTTTGCATGTTCTCTCCATGTGTGCGTGGGTTTTCCCCGGGCTCTGCGGTTTCCTCTTACAGTCCAAAAACATGCAGATTTGGGGATTAGGCAAATTGGACACTTTAAATTGACTGTAGTGTGGATGGCTGTTTGCCTCCATGTGGCCCTGTGATGGACTGGTGTAACCCGCCTTTCGCCCTATGTCAGCTGGGATTGGCACCAGCTCCCCCCCCTGGCGACCCTTATGTGGAGGATAAAGCGGTATGGATAGAAATCCCTCAGTCTTCATTAGTGGACTAATCTGTCATTTTGCTGTCACAGTTTTACACAAAAATAAGGTGTGTTCCCTATGTGTTCAATACGTAATCCTTATTTTACGGAAACGGTTGGCAACCCTACTAACAACCCCTGGGTTTTAAAAATAGACATTTAACTCAAAAGCAATACAGGTTCCCACACGTTGCAAATGCCCCATATACAGTAAATGGCTGCCGTGGGAATGATGTTTCCATTTTTCTCCTTTGCTGCCTCCATTATTTGCCTGAAACCCACTGAGAGCAGTGACCTGCAGCAGAACTCGGCCCCATCTCTGACATTTACAGACCCTGTAAAGTCTTTATAAATAGCCTCTCACTGCTGTGTTTCATTGTTTTTCCCCTCCCCACCACAGATAAATTTCATTTTCCTCTTCAACATTGTGAGAATCCTGATGACCAAACTGCGAGCCTCCACCACGTCAGAGACAATCCAGTACAGGTAAACCCCGTTTCACGTCAGCGCCTGCATCCTGCTGCAGCCGCAGGAGAGAAGCTCGGGAGACAAAACAATGCAGACAGCGCTGAATGTACACACTTTGAATTATTCATGTGTTGGACTTGACTGGTGGAATGTGGTGTTGGGATTTCAAGAGGTGCGGGCCGACCTCGTGTCTAAAAAAACTCTGTGGCACCTGTGTGACGGTGGTCTTTCTATCGCGATCACTGCAGGAAAGCTGTCAAGGCCACGCTGGTGCTTCTTCCTCTCCTGGGCATCACATACGTGCCGTTTTTCGTCAACTCCAGGGAGGACAAGATCTCTCAAATAGTCTTCATTTATTTCAACTCCTTCCTGGAATCTTTCCAGGTATGATTCAGTAAAGCCTTCTACATGTGTATATTTGGAGCGGGAGTGGGACTGAATGATCGGCGTGTGTGTTTATGTAATTTACATCCTGACGATGTTTGTGTTCCTCTCTTTATCTCACACAGGGCTTCTTTGTGTCGGTATTTTACTGCTTCCTAAACAGTGAGGTAAGCACCTTCACATCCGCTCATTGATCTAACATTCTGTGGTTCCTCACTTGTGTGTCCACTCCTCGAGGCTCTTGCACTCTCCCTTTTTCTTTTCTTTTTTTTCTTCGTGGATGTTGCCGTGTTTATTCCGGGGAGCCGAGCGATAGAGCACACATCCTCGAAGCACTTGTTTCCAGGGCACAATTAAGACGTGTCATGTGCCGGCATAAGTGACATCACATTTTACACTTTATGACAGTGTCAACCCTAATTTTGTTTCACGGAGAAATCGGGGGTGAAACCTGCTCAAAATAGCACACATATTTTAATACACATGCACACAGAAATGCCTTTCCATGTTTTAATCTGTGATACTATATTTATTATTATTATTTGCTGTTTATATTGCACAAATATTGCTTTGGTTTATGTGTTAAGTTGTTATTTAGCCACAATTGCACAGGCTTAATAAGGGACTTTTGAAAAAGACATAAACAAACGGTTTAAAAATAAAAAGTTAAGAAACATAAAAGGAGAGAACAAAGGCAGATTTAACTCCAAATTACAGCCAACTGTGAACCATGTTTAATGGCAGTCAAGTTGGGAATACGCTGCATATTAATGGTGCAATTCACAAGTTTAAATGGCTGTTTAAAAGTAAGGTAGTAGATACATAGAAGAAGCTGCTCGACAGTGCCGGCCCAAGCCTTTACGGGGCCCGAAGCAGAATGTGATTTGAGCTCCTGTCACCTCGGCGTAGCCTGTGCTTCACTATTATTGATCACAATTGAACACTTTAATCATTAATTACTCCTTAGAGTTAATAATAAGTTAAAAACAATTATGTGACACAAAAGTGAATAGTTTGGGCCGGCTCTGCTGCTCCATATAACGATCAGATTGATAAATGACATGTTTTGATAGGATATTGTTGAATAATCACATGTGACACTATAAGAATACAATACAAACGATATATAAGGCTTTAAAGATTTGGGTCAAATATCTTATAGCGAAGCCTCACCTTTAATATATCCTGTGTTTTAATAGATTTAAATCGACATATTAATTATACTCTAAATGCAAGGATGGAAACTTAAAGCTGTGGATTGTTTTCAACATACAACTTGCGTAGATTATTTTCTTTACTGTGGTTTCATCTCATTCAAACCACGTCAGTCCACTATCAATCAATCGTTACAAATTCCTGTAAAACTCGTCTCCATGTCAATAAGCAACACCAACACAAATACTTATTTCATAACGTGTGTGTTACGGTTTAATTAAGAGAGAACAGATGTGGAACAGATGTCGCCGAGCACCTGAAAACACTTCAATAACGAATACAATAAACCTGTCAGTCCAGCCAAAAACATTTAAATAAATCAATATCTTACTTGGGGGGAAAAAAAATCTAAACCCTAACTAAGCAGGTGAAGAAAATAGAAGTAGGGGTCTTTTGAAGGTTGAGTCCATGGATCAATACCCTTTAGGCTTAACATGCTGGTGTCACTGGTTGGGTCCTTAGAGGGACAAAAGATCTTTTTCGGCGCCTTAATACTTTTAGTTTTACAAAGACAGTAGGTTAGTCTGTTTCAGCCTGACCTACAAAGCCTCTCACATCATAATGGTCATCAAGCCTTACAAGATATTCCTGGACTAGCATGTGGATGTGATATCAGAGGACTGCAGCCCCCGCTGGGTATCGTCCCACGCTGTTCTACGACCGGATGATGAATGAATATCTCATCACGAGCCGCGTTGGAGCCTCACCCGGGGTCTTAACCGCGTGTTGTTTGTAGCTCGCTGAGGATATTGATTCGGTTTACTGTTACAGGCCTAGAGAGAGAAGCCGAAACTGGCCGGGCGGAGGCAGATGAAACGGATGAGGATACCCCCGCGGTCGCATTCAAGTCAAATACAAAACATTTAGCACTAAAGAATGTGTAAAAGTAAAAAAGTAAAAGTAAATAAACCTACTGGAGCAGTACGTTGCTCTGTGAAATATAACAATGTTAAAATTAGGTGGATCAGCGGTTTAGATTAAAGCACTTCCTTTGCAACTGTATTGTGATTAGACAGGGTGGGGGTAAGGAGTGGGACACGTGGGACGATTCATTTTGGAATGTGGAAGAGGACCCTCTTTTTAAAATGATGTATGGCTTAAAGTTGTGGTGGATTCTCTTTATAGAATACATTAAGTAAATGGATTGGAGTCGTAAATTCAGTTTCACATCGCAGAGACTTGTTTATACGGACGTCCGTTTCTGCCAGGAATATAAAATAAAAAGGTAACTATAATGGAAAGTTGAAGGGAAAGGACGGAAAGAACAAGATTACATTCCTCGTGCTAATGCAAATAGTTGGATTAAAAAAAGTGTGTCTGTTTAAGTTGAAGTTGAATTATGAGCTTTGTCACAGTTCTGTGGAAGTCATCATTCGGAGTTAATGGTGACTTTTAAAGTGATCAAACTGACTTATTGACTGAATTATCATTTAATGTCAATTTAATGTCTCAAACATAATCTAAATCTGCTCATTTCCCCTCGCGAGTCATAATTACGACTCATATGTGTATATTTTATTATTGTCAGTCCTGAACAGTTAGAAGCACACAAATTAAAAGGCACTATGTTTTACATTTTTCAAATGGACTTCCTTCAATTCAAACCATGAATTGTAATGCAGCACTTCATCAGATTAGATTACGTCTACAGAAATAAATAGTGACATTGCATTATTTTGCTTATTATGCCGATGTCTGTTAGTGGTGTTTGTATTTTTAACATTTTCCATATGTTGAGAACAATTATTCATATTTCTCTTTTGTAAATAATGGCACTCTACTCTGTATTTGTTTTTGACATTTATTTAAATATTAACATTATACATTAAACTAGTATTTGAAAACAATAAGACAACAGGGACAGGATGAATGAAACAAACCAGAATCCGGTTCTGCTGTCGATCGAGTGATCGAGCGTCTTTTTCTGTCGGCAGGTACGTTCGGCTGTGAGGAAGCGTTTCCACCGCTGGCAGGAGCAGCACTCCATACGAGCCAGGATGACCCAGGCGATGTCCATCCCCACGTCACCTTCACGGGTCAGCTTTCACAGCATCAAGCAGTCCACGTCGCTATGAGAGAGAGAAAGAGAGAGGGCCTTCTTTGTCCTACATACTGTACATGCTTTGGGAGAAACCTCCAGCTGTCGTTGTCATCATTTCCTACCACATCACTGGAGGACACTAAAACACTTTATGCGCTGGGGCAAGAGAGAGAGAGAGAGAGAGTGAGTCCCACAAACCTCAGGAGGAACATTATACATTAGACTTTGTAGCGGAAATGGGTGGGGACAAGGAATAAGGACACTGCAGACTTTTTTAAAGGGGAGAGGTTAGTGGATCAAAAGATGCATGTGACAAAAGTGAGATTAGAGTTTGGGTTTCGAATGTACAGCACTCCATGCCACTCCATATCCTTTTCATGATTGCTTGCCGATAGCGATTCTAGGTTATTCCCGCTTGCAGAATCTTATTTTTTTGCTTTTTGCCACTGCACCGCACTGAACTGGATTTTCCCCCCCAGCAGGCACTGGACTCCAATGACACCGGGGGGCAGGGACTTAATAAGTTATTTAAATTCAAGTGTCACAGATTATTTTTTAAACATTTTATTGTGTTGTCACAAACAATCGTCTAAAACACAGTGTTTATGAGAACTTGGTGTTGTTTTCTCTGTCCTGTCCTCCTATCAGCATCGGTGCAGTCGTGTCCATTTAATCAAATCTCCAGAAAAGGGTTAGAATTCCACATGTTCGACCTGCGGAGGCTTTGTTCCAGAGCATCATGTGTACCATACATTTATTCATGGCATCCACTGCCGTTATTAAAGTCAAGCACACAATTAGTTATTCATGTTGTTTGCTTTTTGTGAGGTTTAATGAAAGATGCCTCTCTTATTATGTTACATAACGTTCTTATATGAAGCCAGCAGCAGGAGGCACCTGAGAGTTGAAAGAGCAGACTCGATCTGTACTCCTCATTTATATTTCTTAAGATGTTTAAATATTCCTTTTTTAGAAATGTTTTCATTAAATCACTTGTTTCTCACAGATTGACCCCGTTCAGCCTTAGGTATTAACATCTGTCCCGAGTTACCCAGTCACAGGCAGACCACGCTAAATAAGCACAGGTATGAGTGCTCACAATCCACGTCTTAAAGCGTTCCCGGGCGATCTGACCACAGAAACAACAAACAGGTGGTTTGAGGACGATGTGTCCACATTCCTGACCATTTATGTACACGTGTGTCCTCACCGTGTATCAGAGACCACCTCCTTAGCTGATGATGTTAATACCAAGTCTAAATGGGGCCATTGTCGAATTAAAGGATTTGTTTTGTTTTTTGACTACTTGAGTTGGTACTATACGCTGTAAATGGGCTGCCATTTGATTATGTTTTCGATGCTGTTATGCTAAACCGTTGTTTATATACATGCCCACCAGACATTTATTCAAAGGTCTGTGTTGAATAGGTCAGATGTTAAGCTCTGTGTCAGGTGGTGGACGCTGACTTCGTCGCAGGATTTAAATGAAAACATTGCCTCAAGACTATTGCAGTCGGACGCCCAGAGGCCAATCTGTGTGTTTTCTTTGATTATAAGTAAATTACATGATTTTATTTTTTTGTCATTATTTACTGTCACATTCATGTATGTTTATTACCTGGGACAAAACTCTTAAATTAAGAGACTATCTCTGCCAAAAAACAAACAAACCCAGAGCATCTTTCGCTGAGACGGACCGGGACGGTGTTTGTGACTCTATGTGGTTAACTTGAAGTATGACATGTGAGCGGACTGTGCAGTAACTCTGTTTACTTGTAAATATGAATAAATGCTATAGAGTGGGATATTAGAATCTAGCGTAGACATCATAAATATAAAGCAGGAAAAAAAAAAAAACATACATTCACTGTAAATCATCTGGGCACATTATACCATGTGATCTCACAGTTCACATTCCTTCTATACCAGTATGCCTGGCACCTGAGCAGTCTATGAACTGCTCTTTATGTCAAACTGTAAATGAGATATCATCCTTTTTTTTTTTTTGTTGCCCTACAGTCACGTTTTTGTTTAAATCACCGGACTTTTCGCGAGCCAATGTGATGTGTATTATTGTAATGTTTATTCATCTATTGTAACAAAGCAGCCAAGTTCAGCTGCTGCATCCAGGGATTCGGAGGTTTTCGGTTATACTCAGAAAGTCCAGAAAACACACGTGCACTTTTTTTGCAATGTTAATGAAGTCTCACAATATGAAGAGTGAATTTCATGTCTTTTCTTCTTTTTCTTTTTAAACGCAGCAACCAAAAATGTTTAAACAGGTGTACGTTTGCCGTGCCACCACAGTCAGAAGCATCTGTTCAAACAAAAGAGCACGGACTTTCCCATAGTTATGTGGTACATGTGGTGGGCAATCAAAGTCACAATGTAATTTACACTATTTATTGTTATTTATTTCCAATATACTGTTATTTTCATACTTGAAAAGATGTCAAGCGATAATAAACTGGGTGTTGCATTTGACTTGAATTAAAATTTTAACAAACGGCCGAGATGTCAAGACAAGTTTATTTATGGTTTTTATGGACAACACGATTCCATAAAAAGAAACGTACACATGCACATTCAGCGGCTTGTACGAGGCGCCCCGTTTTACAGGCTCTTCTCAGGATAACACTGCCATTTATATTCTCAGTCCCCTGAGACAGAAGCGAACAAGAAATACATTTTTGAGAATCTTGTCATCCTTTTAAGTGGTGTGTGTGTGTGCGTGTGTGTGCGTGTGTGAAAGGGAAGCACAACTGAACACCAACTTTTACATAAGCTCCTTCTGCCCGAGTGAGCGTGCACCGTTTTCTCCCATGACTGTGAACAATAGAAGTTTTTCCTGCTTTTATTCTGTGATGTCATGCCAAAGCATGGTCCCAAAACGGAAGAGAATATGTGTGTGTGTGTGAGTGACGGGGGTGTGTGTTTGTGTGTGTGTGTGTTTGGACGGGGCAGAGTGTTGATACAAGATGCAAAAATTGACTGTGACAGAATTCATGATGCTTTTCCAAAAGATCACAATATGCGTTGTGATTTAAGCCTTGTGGCGCTGCCCTAATGCAACACTGGATGCGAATTTTCATGCAAAAACTTAAAACAAGAGTTTTAAAATGGTTAGTCATCGCCCACAGAGCTGCTGTGGGGGGAACTCGTGGATTCATATTCACAATTAGGAGGATGTCTTGCTTTGGGGAGCGTTGCTCATCTTCGCAGCTCATGATTAGACTGTGGTCAGGATGATTTAATTCTTATTCTCATTAGTTAAACAGTTCTGATGATTGCATAATTGCAGCACCATGTTACGGTTGATGTTACAAATCACAGCCTGTTCCTGTCCTTAAAAATGGTGTCGCAGGAAATTCAGTACATTCTGCGTGCCCTTGAGTGGCCTTATGGTGGGTCAGTTGGTACAAGCGCTTAAGTTTCCAAAAGATAACAAGCACAAAATGCAAACTTCTAGGGAAATGTGTGTCAAATTATACACCAGACAAGACATTCACAACACACTAGACCAGACTATTTCCACTTGATTTAGAAGTGAAGCCGTAAGAAAGACATGGAATATTCCACCCATCATAAAGTACAGCTTCAGTGAAGGAGCTATACTTTACAAAGGAAGCTGATGCATCACAGAGACAGTGTGGAATAAGTCTCATTAAAAGGAGAACAGTCATTTAATATGAGCTTCCCTGCAGATTCTTGCCACCACAAACCCCCGTGGTGCAGACACATGAGGCTGCACTGTCTCCACATTACACCAGATATGTTATTCCGAGCTAGGAGATGCGTCACATAGAACGTTCACGATGCACTCGATATATGAATATGCCTCAGAGTTCTTGTGTGCTCTCCCATAAATTAACATTTGGAAATAATCATGCTTCAATGTGATAATGCACCCCAAATGTTATATTAATGCTGCTTTTGCTGGAGTGGCAAACAAGTGCCATTGATCAACACTATATGTGTGTGTGTGTGTGTAAATCTGTTTATTTAAAACATGTAAATGTAAACATATCTGTGCACAGCTATAAGTACTGGACATCCAGTGCATCACAGCTGACAAGGAAACACAATGAAACAAAATGTCTCTTGGAAAAGAGAATACTTGTTGACAGGTGCTGTACATGCATATCTACAAATAGGCGTGCTATAAAACACTTAATAATAGTTATGGCTTTGAGTGTGATGTTTCAGCGCCATCTAGTGTTGTGTCACAACAACTACATTTCAATGTTTTCTCCCTGCCCTTCAGACAAGGCTCCCCCCTATTATGAGGCAAATTTAACACAACAGAAGATCCACAGATTTTTCTCAAAGTGTCTATTTAAGATGCAATCATGTGACCTGAAGACATTAAAAGTGCAGTGATGCTCAATCCAGTATCACATGAACCTTCTGTCAGATTTAAGTTCAGCATGTTTGACAGAATGACAGCGAGAGGACCAAACACCTGCAAAATGTCAACAAAAACAACAACACAGTGACACTGCACTAACAGATCCATAATAATATACAATCCAATAATATATATATATATATATACGTATGTATATGTATATATATACATATATATGTACATATATATGTACATATACATATACATATATATATGTATCACTACTTCCAGTCTTTCTGAAAAAGTCAAGTACAAGTCTCTCCAATGAACACAAAGGTGGTCTTTTTAATTAGAAATGCCTCCGAGTTTACACCCAACACAACTCCGATTAACTTGCTTGCATTGGAGTTTTGAGTGTTTTTTTATTATTATTATTATTATTATTATTATTATTGTTTACCAGACTTAAAAACAACAAACCGCCCTTAAATCGGCAATTTGCATCCAAACTGTAATTACCAACGTGTGCAATTCTCTTGTTCACCTTCCCTGAAGGATTTAATGCCACTGCCTGTTCTCTCCAGCCAAACTTCACCCCAACAAAAAACCAACAACCAACAAACAGAAGGGGTTTGGCAGGGAAATGTGACCATCTGAAAATACCACTGGAACACAGGTTAACTCAGCCAAGGTTTTGAGCTGCAGAATTAAACAAATAGTTTCCATGTTTGCTAAATAAAGACAAAGCCTTTTGCACAGTATCCTTTGTTTCCCCCCATGGAGTATTACAAAAAAAAGATATAGAACTATTACATAAGCTATTGAAGACACTGAATTTGTTTTTGTCACCGAGTTAATTTGCTGACTGTACTGAAATTCTCCACAAAACCCTAAACCATCAATAACTGACTTCATTTTAATGTGTTCAAGTTTGCTAATTTGAGTAAAGCATCCAAAAGAGAAGAATGTTATGTCTTGGACTATTTGGGTCAATCAGCTAAATGAAGCATAATTGAAGTAATAATTATTGTAATCCCATATAATTTCTATGTATTAATTCACACACATATTATTAATCCAATGATTAAACCATAATAAAAAGCAGTCATAGGTGGCATTTAAGAACTTTAAGTAGACATGCCTTGCATAATTGCATACACTTATGTTGTATTTTTTTCCCTTCACCACAAATGAAATATGCTATATAATCCCACCGTAATAATGACCATATGTGAGTGTGAGAGCAATTGGTTTGTTTGTCTCTATGTGGCCCTGGGATGGACTGGCGACCTGTCCAGGGTGTACCCCGACTTTCACCCTATGTCATGACCCTCATGTGGAGGATAGATAGGTAAAAGATAAATGGATGGATGAATGAATGAATGAATGAATGAATGAATCATGAATGACAAAGTTGTTGCTTTCACATTTCCAGTATGTGTTAATCAAAACAAAAACATCTGTTCAGGGTCAGGCATTTGTTGCTATGCTGCTATGGACATGAGGTGCCAGTCAATTTCATTCAGTGCTCAACTGTAGATGTGATTTGTTACGGTCAGATAAAAGCATTCTTGACACTCAGTAATGTTCAGTCACTCCATTTAAGCTCTCGGGCCCTTTCTGCATCAGTCCCACTGCAAAGCTAAAGCCAGGGCATTCAGACAGTGCATGGGCCACTGCTTCTTCACTCATTTATATTTCCATCCATCCTTTTCCTGTCACTTACTCTTCTTACCTTCTGCCTCCCCAGCTCCAGCTTCAACTATAATTATATGATATTCTGTCCACACTCTTTACTCTAGAGGAGGACAAACAGAGACATCCAGACATTCTTCCACCACTATAACCTGTTTAGCATTAGACACAAATAATTTAGATCAAATAAATACATTGATTAAATGTGTCTTTACCCAGCGACAGCATCAACTTGTGATGTGCATTGTTCTGTAGAAATCTGCGGCTCATCACTGCGTTAAGTCCCACGGCCAAAGCATAAATCATATTGGATTATTGTAGTTAGTTTGGGTGAAAATACATCAGGCTGGGCTGTACGCAGCTAGCATACGAGTAGTGCAAATAACAGAGTTATAGTGGCACGGCACAAGCAATCATTTATGAATGGTCGGGACGGTTGTGAGGCGTAATAATTCTTTCGCAAAGGTAAACAATGCATTTTGATTATGAAGTTTCATGCTTTGAACTTTCGTCCACATTTCCGCTGTACGGGCATTCGCCAATATTGACAGGCGCCTCAGCCAATGGGAAGCCTGAAATGGGAGCACCAACCAATAGCAAGGCGAGGGAGGGTTGTTATCAAGTCGTAAACGGTTAGTAACAGGACAAGCAGGTAAGATTTTTATCTTGTTATTGTCTCAAATTTAGTAAACGCTCCACTTGTCATGAGAAAAATAACAGTTCAATTTAAGCTTTGGCAGTCCAACTAGTTGGTTGGATTTTTATTACACTTTCCTGCGAAACGTGCAGGAGACGGGAGCCATTGAGAGCTCAGGGAGCAAAAGAAGCTAACTAGCCATAGCCTAGCCCATTAGCTTCGCAAACGCTAACTCCCTCAACTAGCGTTTAGAGAAAGTACTCTTAATTCATCCGCTAAAATCACTCGCACTGCAATCTCCACAGTACAGCCATCAAATAAACTAGTTTCCTTACGTGCATTTGAATTGCCATGCCCTGTATTGACACTTTTCAACATTTAAAACTTTTTCATTTTAAATGTTCATTGAAAAGTAACATTAGCCAGCTATGGTTAGCATGCCAGCTGCACGAAAACCGCTCAGGCTCACTATTACAGAGCGTAGTTATGTGCTGAAATGTGAAACAAATGTTCAAAAAAATAATTGTGACTATTTTTGACTCTCTTTGTTTTTAGGTGGCTTGTTTCCACGCGTGGTAACTGGAATTATGGACCATTGGAGTATTGAATGGATTAATTTAACAATGGAGTTAAAGGTATTCCTAAAAGTTAATAATGAGTATCCAGTTGTAAGTTTGTGGGTTTCTGGATGCACCTTAGGTAATCCTCTTAATCAGCCTTGACTCGTAGCTAGAAATATGACGGTGAAGATGATGGTGGTGGTGATGATGAGTACACATAGCCCACAGGACTTGCCTTTTCGGTTAATCTTTAAAAGAACAGAACAAGCTCTATTGCTTGGAATTAGCTATTCAACAAAGGAGTAAAGGTTATTCCAAACAAACAATTCCTATTATGTAGTTATTGTTTGGGCGAGGTGAGTTCCACCTGTGGCCGGGGATGACAGCAGCTCTTTAGCTTGGAATGGAGCCACGTCGGGTGCATGACCACTGGACACGTCCCTGTTGAGGTATTTTACATCTTGGATAGATCACATATGCATTATAGTGTTATCTGCCAAGGCAATTGTGGGAATTCCTCTGAATCCTTTAAGGAGAAGCCCAAGGATGTCACTCGGAGCAGGAAAGCTTGTATAGCCAGTTGCCACTGTGCCCTGGAGCAGAATAACAAAGTGGATGATTGGATGTTTTTGTGAATTTCCTCTTAAGCAGACAAGGAGATGCCCTATATTGGATAACTGTCAGAGATGGAAGCTATGAGTTCCTGATATTTGCACTTGCTTCCCAAGACTTTTATGGAGATGTAAAATTTGGTCTAATTTTTAAAGTAGTCTGATATACACAGTGACTATGCAAGGCTTGTAGGAAATAAGTGGTATGCATTTATTTGCATTACTTAAAAGTTAAGGTAGTCTTACATTAATTTTATATATTTTTCTCTGTCCCCCACAACACAACCATCAGCCCACAGTCTTAAATTAACTAATCATTTTCTACCCTCTGACTCAGCAACAACATGTACAATATTTAATTAGATTATACAAGCATCTTTGTTTTATATTCCTCTCATATTTGGGGTGATGAGTGTATATTTGGCAGGCGTGTATTCCTTTTTAGTAGTTTGGTGTTGTATTGATGTCCCTAAACAGCACATGTCGTATAATACTGAAGTTATGGATACACGTTAACAGCCATGCAGAGAATAGCTCCCTCAAGTGGCCATTGACTGCAACTTCACATGGTCATCGTAGCATGGATGTTGTAGTTCCTGTGGAAAGTGACATGAGACAAACAGCTTTCTAAAAGGGGTGAACTCATCTCCAGGAATGTCTTAGATAAACAGAAAATAAATTGAGTCATTTGGGTTTCTCCTGTTAACTAAACTGTGTATGGATATTAATTTAACACCACAGTGAAAACCGTTGACTATGTTCTTGTGGTCACATTATTCATAAAAAGGGAAAATTAGTAGGAATAATAAGGCCCATAATTATCTCTGAAGCAGATTATTATTATTCTAATGCAGTACCCACATCTGGAGCTTCTCAGCATCACATGGACTCGGCATGCCCTCCATCGCACTTAATCATACTTTTTGTTATTGTTCAAAGTCACCAAAGGAATCTTGCCTTTAATTACTTTGTCGCCTGTCAAGCAACAGAAGATGGGACCACAGGAAGACAGACAGACAGACAGACAAACACTGTATGATCCTTGAACTAGTAGAGAGCTTATTATTATTGTTATTATTTTTATTAGTAATAGTAGTTGTAGTACTGGCATCAAATTCATGTCAATTCTTTCCAAGTATAAAATAACCTTGTAATTTGTAATAACCTAAGTAATTAACTGGAATGTTCTGCATGCAGGTAAGAAGCTGAAACAGTTGCTAATATTTAATATTTATATATAATATTTACATTATTAAAAGATATTTAAATGAGTTATTAGCAGATGCCTGTCATAGTTACATTCCAGAAAAATATGGGGAGTATTTTTTTTCAACAAGTCCCTCTACAAGTTACTTGAGTCATGTAAATTTCCTTTAAATTTGTTATTAATCAACTCAAATATGTAGTGACCAAATATTACTTTTGTTTGTGGTCTATTTTTCTAGTAACATTTTTAATTCAAATTTAAATATCGCTAAACATGTAATATTCAATTATTGAATATAACGTAAAATTACATTGACACCACAATTGTTTGCCATTGTTATCTTTAGTTTAGACGCTGTAGTTGTGAAACTGGTATTGAATTGCTCCCTTTGTAGTATTAAGAGCCTTAAAAGTCTCAATTTGCCGAGGCCTTCAAATTGCAGCTGTAATATAAACAGTAAACCAGCAACACATTTACAATACCCTGTGTCTAACAAGTGCAAGATTGACATTGTGCTGTGTTTTGGAAGACAATGCCCTCCTGTGGTATCTTCTTTTGAGCTTTTTGCCGTTTCTTATCTGCCCTTTACTCTGGTGGTGAGTATGAGAAATGTCTCCCGCCTACCAGCGAGCAACACACACACACACACACACACTGCACTTCTATGTTTGTCAGACTCAAATCCGAGGGAGCGGAGCTAGCCGCCATTTTCTAAGCGTCTCTCCCTAAAACGAGAGAAAAAGCCCCGCGTCAAACTGCCATCTGGACTACATTTTGCGCACTGGGAATCTGGATTTTTTGGTAAACTACTATCGTACAATCGCCTACATTTGTAGTAACGGGGGTAGAAAGGACCGTTTTACGGCCTTGACTTACATTCGCTGTGGCGGCGAGGCGAGTTAGCTGCCGAGAAAGGTGTAGATCGTTGATTCGCCCATTGCTTGAATCCGGAACGAACCCGAGAGGCTCTGTGAAGCGGGCCTCTTTTGGCAAACTGGCAGCATTTTTGATTTATTAATGGCAGAGTGATCGAACTGCTCCGTGTTTTTTGTGTTAGCACGTTTGTTTTTTCCACCATAAACTGCAGGGGATTGTTGCCGAAATTCCCTCGGATAGTGCAACCTCGTCACGTGGTAGGTTCCTCCTTTTTCTTTGTTAGCGAGCTAGCTGGACTGGCAAGGTCTACTCCCAACTTCTCCGCTTTAGACAATCTGCATTCACGGTACACACTGTTTCACTAGCCACCAGTTGTGAACTCAAGTATAGCAAATGATTGGCACCGTAGATTTACAACAACAGACTCCCCCTGTTTATTTCCGTAGTCTAATTGCAATGCACACCATGTCTGTGTTGTGCGATCGGTCTTATAGTGCTGTTTGAAATAAGTTGTGATCCAAAATGAGGGGGTGTTTCCTGTTATAGTTGTTAAATATCAAACTACGTTGTTAAATATATTGGGTTTCACTTGAATTTCGGTGCGTGCATATTTTTCCGTGGGTTTTAACGCGTAATATATTATACCATGGGCGTTATTGACTTGAAACTATGAGGTGATCTGTGTTACGTAGCCAGTGACTAACATGTTTACTTGCCTAACGAGGTTTGCGTAAAACCCAACGGCGTCTTGTATAGAGAACATATATATATAAAGAAATAATTGAGCGACGATTCCGAAGCGGAAATGATAAAAATGAGACCTAATGTGAGGAGGGTATGTAGCGATTCACTGCAGTTGTCTTATGGGAACCGCACGCTATCTTGTGAGCAGGTTGTGTTTCTTGCATCAGCAGCTTTCTCCAGCTAACATTAGCGTGAAGCGCATTAATGTGCACGCAGTGTACAGAGTGACACGGTTTTATGAGATCTCTATCTGTTGGTTTTCGTGGGTTAATGCCGCGGTCGTTCGCTGTTTTTTTCCGACAACGCTCAGTGACACAAACACATCGCTCCTGTCCGCGGCTGTCCTCTCATGCTATTGCGATATTGTGATGTAACGTAATTACAATTGTACACGTCCACTACATCGGAGGCAGTTCTATATTAACACTTGTTTTTGTAAACATCAAGAAGACATTTTGGCGATTATGTTACGGTTGGATAATGCTAGATGTGGATATTTTTGTCGCATATCCATCGAGCAGTTTACAGATTAACTTGTACCAGTACGCGTGTGAAATATGAGTTATATATTCTCCAAACTTGGTTACTTATTTTGCTCTTATCTAAAATGATCATGTTCGGTGTGTTTTGAGCGAAATGGGCGTTTTAGGTAGACGAATCGCATTGCATAATCTGCTTCGGAAATACCAACATGGCGTAGTGCGCGCTGACTAGAAACTGCGGTGAAATACTGAGCCCCCATTCATCTGACTCTGCAGACGATACGCGGAGATGCAGCTCCCTTTTATCTTCTGTGTTGTTTAAAGGGAGGATATGTTTTAAGTTGGACGATCTGGCAATCGGCCTGAAATATAGCTTAACAGTACCTCATGTAAACCACTTAGTGTATTCTATGTATTCTTATACTGATGGTGTTCCTGTCATTACTATTTTGGAAATGGTGGCTATTAAATATGTATCAGCTTAAATAAACACATGAATGTAGTCAGGATGACATCATGTGCTTTGGACTAATGCTGAAGCCTAAATCCACCTACTTACACAGCCTTTGTAGAACCCTTCTGCACACTGATTTACCAGTGCATATGTAGGGCAGTGGGGTTTGGGCAATTTGCATTATTTTCTCTCCTTTCTTTCAACATCAAAAATAAATACCAAAAGCTTGCTTTTTATTTTAAAGAAGAGTGCAAATAATGCTTTTTTCAGTCAATACACACAAACGTAAAGGTGTAGTAGGGATTATTCATTATTAGCATAAGATTTTGTTCAGACATTTCATGTTACTAATATTCCATGTTGATAGCATCCTCAAGGTCAATGGATATCATTATTTTCACGTTATATATCTTCTTTCAGTCTTCATGTGTCGTTGGTGGAATTTTCCAACTAAAGTGGTCATAAGGATATATTTGTGCTGTCTTAGATGTTTCTGTAATTCACCTGAAGTGTTTTTCCCAATTACTTTTATAGGATCATTCTAGCTACACTCACAGCCAGCAGGTCAGCAAAATGTCAACGGTGCATCCCTTAATTTGATCGGGCATTTAACCAGATCAGTTTTGGACATTCACTTGTTTTGTTTTTTTGAGGCAGTATGTTTGATTTGTTATTTAACGTTGGTATCAGTGCATCTTCAATTCTTAAATTTGGTGCCAAATGTTTGAAAAGAGGTAATTTGTTTGGGTGGTGGTTAGTAATTTTCCATTCGCTGCACAGACTTACAGAACCTGTACTGCAAGTACTTGAGTGTTTTTGTTTGTTTTGTTGCATATAGGTGCAACTTCCTATCCACGTAATTTAAACTTAAGAAAAATAGTATCATGAAATATGTAATATATATCTGCGTGTATGTATGTGTGTGTGTATACACATATATATATATATATATATGTGTGTGTTTTACAGAAAAAATATGTTTAAAACATTTGACTGTTAACACCAAAACAAGTTTGACTTGGTGGTGTTGTAGGTTCCAGTTGTGAATAGCTATTAAATATGTTTTAGGCACTATTCATGTATGTTTGGTTGAAATACACTGTGTAGTGTCTGTCAATGAGCAAGGATGTGAATGATACTTGGTAATGGAAAAATAATCCCACCCAATAGCCTCCCGGGACATAAAGTATCAGAATTTGATTGTGTAAAAAAATTTAATGTGTGCTTGACTTTATTAGACTTGTGTTTAACTTCTTTTCTTATCTCCTGTCTCATTTGTTCTTTCCAGGCTGTCCTCAGGTGGGGCAGTAAGCGGGTGGTGTGGAGCAGGCCGTGGTGCCCGTCTCTCTGCACTGCATGGCTGCGATGGCGCCCGCTCTCACCGACGCCCCAGCCGAAGCTCACCACATCCGCTTCAAACTGGCTGCCCCATCCTCAAGTCTGTCACCGGCCAGTGCTGAGAACAACGGCAACACCAGCAACATCCTCATCCACAGCAGCGGCCCCGCTAAGTGCAAGGCCGTTTCCGAAGAGTGCCCTCTTGATTTTTGTGGCGGCAACCAGGAACAACAGCAACAGCAGCCAACAGACTCCATTGCCCAGGCCCCAGCCCTGGGCAAACTCCAGCCACTGGTGGCTTCTTACCTATGCTCTGATGTGACACCTTCAACTAAGGAGTCAATCAAGCTGCAAGGAGTCCTCATCAAACAGTCTGTGTTGAAAAGTCACAGGATACTGCCCACTTCCCTACTCAACGGCGGAGACTTCCTGTTGAGGAAGAGGCAGGCAATTGAACTCTCTGACAGCCAGCTCAAAAGCCTCATGAGTGGCAGCACCAACGGTGGTGGCCAGCCCATGGCACCTGTCAATGGCCTGGCCAAAAAGCTGGCCACTATGTCAGGCTCTGGCTGTGTAGTGACAGTGAATGGTGACAAACCCTCTGCCACCACAGACCCTCAGTCACAGAACCTGTCCTTGGACACAGCTACCTTATCAGGCCATATCTCGGTGAAAGGAACCCTTAAACAGAAGCATTCCTCTGGGCTTTCTCAAGGTACAGATGGAAAAAATGTTGAACCATCAGTGCTTCAGTCTACTGCACTTTCCCCCTTTCCCCATGACAACCCCAACTCCAATGAACAAGTGAATTTAGAGGAGACTGATTCACACATGTCAGTCAGTCAGCCTCAGGGCTCTGATAGGGAGAAACCAGGTAGTAGCCTGCAGGGACCCCTATCTTGCACACCTGCACCACAGACACCTCTACCCTGTAGTTCTTCCTCGGACAGCCTTGATGTTCACGTTAGGGAGCGCACACTTCTCAACAGCAGCCGCCAAGCTGAGATTGAAAGTCGGCTAAGGCGTTTGCGCAAACGTCTGCAGGTGGTACAGGCCAAGCAGGTGGAGCGTCACATTCAGCAGCAGTTAGGTGGCTTCCTGGATTCAGCTCTCAGCCGGCTACTGGCTGGTAACCGCAAATCTGAGTCAATGACTCCCACAGCGACATGGAGAACTGGACGCCACTCTTCTTCAAACAGCAGAGATGGTCTCAGTCGCTTCCTGAAAAGTGGCTCCATGCCCTTGGAATTGGAGAGGCTGTATCTAAGTGGAACAGCCAACCTTCATTCAGCAGAAGTTGCCTTTGACTCAGATGTAACAGAAAGCAGCTCTGGAGGGGACTCTGACCTGGAGGAGGAGGAGCTGGCAAGAGTGGACATTGAACAGCGTCATGTCAAAATGTAAGTAAAATTGTACTGTCACATTAAGCTTATTGGAGTGTTTCTGTGTATGTATATGTATGCCTCATTTTGTAGTACTGGATATTTCATCATATAAGAAGCATTTGGTCATTATGCAGCAAGTCTCTACAGTATGGTAATTTTATAATTGTGTGCATTGGTCTATTACACATACCAAGTACTTGAATATCTTGTAGTACTGTCATCTTTCCATGGTGTTCAGTGCTCTTCAATGCTGTGAAAGTCCCTGTATTTCTAGACCCTGCAATATGCTACTCTGGCCTAGCAGGTGCTAATGACAATTTTAACTGCCTGGTCTGCCTCAGTAGTGGTTGGGTCAAACTCCAGGGAGGGGTAGATTTACCATTCGCTCATAGAGCATGTACAGTTGTGTGGGCGGTATCATCCTGTGGCGAACACTCCTGCTCGAATGGACTGAAAGTAAAAAGCTCTCTCGTCACACAGTGCTTCCTCCTGAGAGAGAGCTGAGGCTGAAACTGAACGTTCTGTTTATCTGCAGAGTGAACAAGTGAGCACCCACAGAGCCAGTGAATGTTTTGATTTAAACTGAAACCAAGAAGAAACATAGAGTTGTTGTTGATGGTGGTTTGCAGAAGATGTGGGTTTTTGTTTTTACATGCTGCCCGTTGTGATGTCAGGTTTACCACAGCAGGAGCTTGCAAACCTATTCCTTGGGAAGTTCACGTCAGAGTACACATTTCTGTGTCATTAGTTTTTTTTCGAAAGTAGGCAGTAGGCAAAAAAATACAGCATCTGGGCCGGCAGTGTTAATGGAATTACTGACCTGTAGGATTGGGTAGATTATTAACAAAGAAGATGAGAACACTGATTTATTTATTTTGTTTATTGTCGTTTACTGTGTTGACTTTAGACCTTTGACCTAAATATCTTCATAACTTAACTAGAAGCATGTGTTTATTGCTTGCGTAATTTAAACATTTCAAAATAAGGTTAAATGTGGTATTAGGGTTGTATGATAACTGAATAGTTATATATATATAGATTATTGTATATTTTGATGGAGAATGTACAGTATGTTATATCAATGAGGCTAAGAGTTTTGAAGCAGTTAGAGATATTGATAGGCAGTCGTATAGTTTCTGTAAAGTTCATTTGCCTCCAAAAATGTATTTTAATTTGTTAATTGCTGTTCTAAAAAGGCTATTTCAATTCACATCTTTCAAAACCTGAAATCAGGTTTTTGTATTCAGCTGACAGCTGGCTGTAATATAATTGTAACATAAAGAACTGAATACAGTAAATAGAAATGGTTATGTTGCAAAATGAAGTAAAACCTAGATTCTGAATGGCAAAGAAATGTAGAAGCAGTATCATATCAAGTGTATGGTTAATGTAAATAAACTAAATAATGTAATTTGTTCTGTTAGGGCAATTTATACAAAAGATGACTACCTGTTTAAAAAAAGCACACCACACAAAATTAGACTGTTAACTTGTGTGTGTGTGTGTGTGTGTTGCTAAGCAATCAGCAGCTGTGATAAGCAATTCTCAGCAGGCTTTTTACTGTATCTATTGAAAAACAAATCTGACAAAAATTCTAACAATCTGGTGATCAATTAATAATTTAACTACAATAAATTCTAATAATATTTGTATTTAAATATTCTTTACATGAATACCAAATGTTGACATCTCAGATATGAATACCAGATTAGGCAAAATGAGGAGAATGTGTACAATTCCAGATTATATATTTTACACACATAAGCATTATGTACAAATGTATGATTGTAGGAAATGTTCTGATTTTAAATCATTTTAAATCTGGGAGAGAGCATCTGTGCTAAAGCATCATGTTGAAATTACAGTTGGGGTAGGACAGCTTAGTCAATACATTGGTAACTTGATTTGTAACTAAGTCTAACAGTCTTTTGGTAAGCATATGGCAAACTCATTCAGACAACGAAGTGAAGTTTCTAGTATAAAATCCTTTTTCTCATGTTCTTCAAACAGAGCAGCATCCTCTTCCTGTTTTACCCTGAACACAAGGATGTACAGCTTCTTGCAACCTTGGTAATTGCACAGAACAATTTGACAGCTTGGGGAAAGAGGTCATCAAAAATAAATGGACATAATGTATAAAGCATTTCTGATGTTTCATTTGAAAACTTGCTGCTTATGTCTATTCATGGACTATTTCTTTATACCGTAAAAAGAGAAATTCTGCCGGATCAGGTGCTACAGTACATACGTATGGTTAAATTCAGTGTATGTGATGATAACTGCGACTCAGGATCCTGCTTTGCCTCCTAGACGTGTTTATACCTTATCTAACTGTTCATTTATTATACCACACAGAAGTGTCAGTTAGATATGAATTCATTATTAATGCCTCTAGTTGTCTATGCGCAGGAATTAGTGATTTATCGGTTTTCACAATCTCGGTGTAGCAAATATGGAGATGTGTTTTTCTCCGCAGACACGTTAAATGTCATTTTCCACTCATAAAAATAGCCCAGACCTGAGACCACTTAACAGTTAGTTCAATCATGTTTTATAAGAAGAGTGAGGCCGGTCTTTATTTCTTGCTGCTCTACACAGCAAAATTATGTAATTTGAGTCTAACAAAACAGATTTAGACAGGCAAATTAATTTGCACTGATGTTTCTGAATACGCTGCATTTCAGAGATTTTTAATTCGCTGTCTCAGAAGCATCCATTTATCATTTTTTGCCAATGCTAACTCACAAAAGTGTAATAATACTCGGTAAATCTAAGTGAACACTTCCTTGGACATTAACGCTGTCCATCTGTGGCACAAGCAAACACCTGATGCACATTTTGCCTTTGAAACCTGAAAGCATGTTTAGTCTTACATAAAGTAGTGTGTATGTTCTTGTATTTATATATTTGTGAGGTCCAAATAACATAAAAACCTACCTTTTGTGATGACATTTTGACCTTGTGGGGACATTTTGTCTGGGGCCCCACAACTTTTTCAGGGTTAAGACCTGGTTTTAGGCTTTGGATTTGAATTGGCCTTAGGTTAGGCACTTAGTTGTGATGTTTAGGTTAGAGTAAGGGGCTAGGCAATGCATTATGTCACTGATGTGTCCTCACTAAGATATACGTGTGTGTGTGTGAGAGACAGAGAAAATAATGTCACATTCACAACTGATATTTTTTCATGGTCACCAATTAAAAGCTTACTCCACTACACTAGTCACAGTCAAAACTACAGACAATGTAATGTCTTCTTCAGGCAGCAGCACCTTAATTATTTAACGTCAACTCAGTTGACAGCCGCATGGAAAATGCCCTATTTGGGCTTCTTGTTTGGATGCAGTACATTGGTTACAGCTAATCCTGTCATCCCTGTCTATACTGTATACGTGGTTTCCCGTATCTTAGGGGATTGGTGGCCAGCCAACATCTGTTGCAGCACCTTTCTACAGCAGCACCTTTCTGCTATAGCCTGTGTGCCTGTCTATAATTGTGAAAGTCTCCACAATGGCCGTTATCTAGGTGAGGGTACCACCAGCTTCAGATTCTTATTTTTTGTAGTAGCTGCAAAATAACTTAACTGAAGATGCATTATAGCTATATATATTGTTTAGGCATGCTACATGGAGCACAGGTTGTTCTGTTGAGAAAAGAGTGGGCACAGTTTTTTGTTTCTGAGGCAACAATAATTCTCACCAGGAACCCTTGGTTCTTACATAATGGGTCATTGACAAAACAGTGAAATGTTGTCTTGACAAGCCTCTGAATGTATCCAGCATTAAATACATCTTGTCTAAAGAATGACAACTATTCCTAGCACATGAGTACATATTGCTTGTATGATGTCTATGCAATAGGACAGTTAATGTGTCTGTCTGCTTGCTGCTTGTGAATCAGGGTAACTAGGTTGGCTGAGACTACAGCATGCCTTTCATGCTTATGGCTCAGCATTACTCTGCAGTTTGAGTAGCTTAGCTTTTTTTCCATTTCATTGCTGTGTGTGTGTGTATTTGTGTGTATAGTATGTGAGCCTCTGTATAAGTTTCTGTCCTGTTTAACACATCTGGATGTGTTTAGCTCTGTCCAAGTTCCTCTACACGAACCCACAGGCATTACATAACCCCCCTCTTTTATGTAATGACTGCTGCAGTTCCCTGACTGAATTTGCCCTCGCTCGTTTTTCCTGCCCCACACCCTGTCGGTCTGTCTTGTTCACAATCCCGGCTCCCTAGCAGTTTTTCCCTGTTAAAGATGTGTTTAAACAGCTGTAATGTGAAACTCCAGCCAACCATACTGGCATATTAGAATAAAGCCTAGCTTTCACTACATTTCTGTGTTGGGATAGTGTGAAAAGCTGTGACTTAAGACAAAAAAGAAAGCTACTGCTTGAATTGTCCTTGTTCCTGTTACTGAATGTGAATGGTGACTGACTGACCCTTTTTGAAGCAGGCCTTGTTGTTTTACCTCTGGTCACCACCACCACCACTGTTTCAAAGGGTATACAGTGACATGGGACAAAGTATAAAATGTTGTGTAAGTAAAACAGGTGTCCTTATCAAGTATGCTTTCCCACAGTTGAAGTTTAGCATCTGGTGTTCTAATATTCTAATGCGATATCCATGTCTTCAGTAGTATAGAGTGACACAGAGCATCCTGAAACTAAAGATAGCCTGAATTTAGAATAGACAACTAAAATATTTCAATATTTTTGCATTAAGATAATATACATTAAGCCTTGATAACAGCTTTGCTCTAATGGCCTTGTATAATCTTTTGTTTTTTGTTAATTGTGATGAGATAGTGTAGTTGTGTGCTTGCCATTTTGAACCATTGGCGTAGTAAGGTTTATGAGGTGCTGTGCCAGCTTCTCAGTCAGTAGCAGCACTTAACATTCAACTTTGCAGAAATGAGGAGCTTGGTTTAATTAAGGTAAATGGACACATAAAATGAAATTGGCGCCTGCATTTGAATTGATATTTGTAGGCATCTTAAATGTATTGTAACCTTATGTATTTGATATTTCTGTGGTCTGAGCTTATCCTTTATTGTAGATGCATTTAAAAATCAAGCTGTTCATCTTCTTGTTCTTAAAATAAGAATTGTGAATATTATGTTTAAACCTCCTGTGAATGAAGGCTAAAAAAAGCTTGCTTGCTGTTATTTGATTGATGTAGAACTGGTATATTTTGATTAATACGTTGATTACAAAACATTTCAGCTGGCACATGACATTACAGAGTCATCTTCGCTGTAGTGGATTGTGAGGTAATTTTATAATGTGTACGTGAAGACACCTTCAGTACTTGGAAAATTGTACCTTGTGTGTATGTATATCAGACCAATTTGATGATGCATATGCAATTTCCAGAGTTTCACATACATTGATCAATGCGTGGCAACAGAATCAGCACTGACTGTCAAAATTCTGTCTTTTTTCCCCCAAATACGATTTTAAAAAGCTAAGGATCTTTCCATTCATTCATCTCCCTGCTCTCCATCTCTCTCTCTCATACACAAACACACACACACACAGTCTGCTCCTTTTCTCCACACACAACCTATATCAAACATTAGTGTGAATGACGATGTTCATGTTCTAGGAACGTCTCGGTTTGGAAGTTCAGTGGATGGAATTAGCTTGCTAGCACCCCCTCTCCGACTGTTAAACACAGACACCGTATCAACATTATGCCCCTCACCTGGTTATTATCTAACAAGCAAAGCCCCGCCACCCTTGTATGTAAACTTTGCTGCTTGAAAATTCACACTGCGTCATGTGACCGCATTAGTGTGTGTGCGTGTGCCTTGATGCAACCAGCATGCAAGCCATGTCATCACTTAATGTGTGTGTGTACAAACACTATGTTTTTGACATTTACCTTCACATTATTCTTGTTGAGTATGAATTTATATGGAAAAGGGCAACCTTCAAAATTGTGGCGCTGGGGGCATAACCATAAAAATGTTTTTGCTGGTGCACCTAAATGATTAGGCAGTGCAACCAATGTGAAAAGTTTGTTTATAATCAATCACTTTGAATGTCCTTTTCCTCCCAATTTTTCAGCTTTTTAAATGTGAATATTTTCTCTTTTTTTGGCTCCATATAACAGAAAAAATGAAAACTAAACAACTTTGTTTTTTCCTAGCATTTCCTGTCAATAATTTCTCGATTAATTGAGATTTTTTTATATATATATATATATATATATATATATACACACATGTACATGTACAAGTATATATGTGTGTGTGTGTGTGTATATATATATATATATAAATATATATATACACATATGTATGTGTGTGTGTGTGTGTGTGTGTGTATGTATGTATGTGTGTGTGTGTGTGTATGTGTATATATATATACATATACATATTCTGCACTAAATGCTCATAGCACAATTTCTTGAGCAGAACTAAATATTGGAAGGTCCAGTATATCACAGTATTTTTCACAATTTCATCAGTTTCACATTATACAATGTTTATGCATGATCATTAATGAATGTGCCAGCAAGAGAGGTGCAGTTGAGTGTGTGTCTGCTCGTTGTAACTGAATACATTATTGGTACTCTAATACGTGTTTTCTGCCAAGTTGGTGGAGTAAAGTGCTGTAGTTACTTCCTGTCACTTTAGATGAGCCCTTAACGTGAGGTGCATCAGTGAAAAGGGTCTTCAGGCCGTGTTTTACTGCGCCATGTTCAAATTCAAATAAAATTCATATCATAGAAAAAATAAATTCCAGTTTTGGTATGAACCAGTATACAGCCCAGCAGAGCATAATTGCAGTGGTTATGTCAAACAGTTTTGTGTCCATGTGCAAAGTACACATCCCTCTGGTGTTACTTGGCACACAAAAGGAGAAGGGGAGATGCATAAGAAGAACATAAAGTATTGACTGATTAGTCATCACAATTTTCATAACTATCTTGGACGTCTCTTTTTGAAAGAACATCACATGTCCATTCAACTCGTACATTTCCAGAAGGCGGCAGATATAAGGTGTGGGTTTGTTGACTGGATCAGTATAGGGGTGCTATACAACATGCTATGTGCTGCATCCAGAGAAGCACCACAATTGAGAATGTGCTGACAGTTGGGAAACAGTGACTGTAGTGATTGCCACTGGTGCTTTGTGTGTGGGAGAAGGGGGGAGGAAAATATGTCCTGGATAGAGGGGGAATGGAGATCCTAGTGTTGGGAGGGGGAATTTCTTGATGCTACTTAATGACCCCTCCTCCCCATCCTCTTCCTTTTACTCTCACGATTAAGGTCATTGGACTTGCAATGGCCTAGTATTTTTATTTTTCTAAACATCCTGTTGTAGGTCTTTCTGCATTCTCGCCATTATGATCTATTGCTAGTGGTTGCCTTCCTTTTTCCTCCTGTCTATTTAATGGACCATATGATAGCTGAGTTAATTTTAATACATCAAACATGTAACCCAAGTATCCACTGGAGGAGCCATTGAGCTACTAAATATTCCTCTTTAACCTAGATTTCCCACCGATTCATTATCAGGTCTCTGTGCCCTCTTCAACCTTTATGGAGAGACTCTTTGTAAGAAGGCCAGTGCAAAGATGTTTGGTCCTGCTTCAGTGTTTTGACAACCTCCGCAACGTATACCCAGGCCTCCTTGTCATAGAGCACATGAATCTCCTTGGGATCATTTTCCACCTTGTCCTCAGGGACATTCCACCTGGCCCAGCCTTTCTTTGGTAGATCAGTTGTCCACCCACTGCTTGGCGAATCATGGCACACAGCCTCAGAGTAATTTGTGCAGTTGATGGTAGGACACACTTTAAGCCACCAGTGTTGTTTTGAGATGAGTCTCCACAGGGACCTAGTGATGCAAATGAATTGCCAGTGCATTGATCTAATGCACCAGCCATGGGCGTGTTCAGGAGTGTTGCAGTATTAGTGAACATTCACCACAGTGTGTAAGAACAGGTTGTTATTCTGAGGATTAAATTTGTCCAATGACAAAATGATTTGTTATTAGTTAGAAACTCTGCAGCTATATGTGCAGCAGTGTCCTTGGTACTGTATTGCATAAACGACTAAATGTTGTAGTCTGGGTAAAGGAAAGAATCATGACATTTCTCATTGCACTGATTGGTGGCTGATGTATGCATCAAAGCAACAATAACTCCTTTCTCTCAGCTCCACAGTAAGACATGATTCCTGGTTGGATTATTGGTTATCTCTCTGTCTGCTGCACTGTTTCCCAACCCAGCCCCACCCCCCCAGCACCCTGTGGCCTGTAGATTGCTTTTAAAGCCCGTCTGTTCCTCTCTCCAGGCTGCCAGAGCCTCCTAGTCCTTGTTGTCCCTCTTTTACCCTCTTCTTCCTTCCTTTTCCCTCTCAACTCCCTCTCTCTGCACTGGCCTTTGTTGATTTCCTACATCCTGGCAGCGGTCTGAAAATTGAAAACAGACTAGTGTAGGGAGGAGAAAAGACTTAAAGTGCAAGGTCTATCTTTGTCTGCCATCAGAGCCACTATTTTCATTGTTCACCCGTGGTCACTGCAGCCCATATTTTGACAAAATGGCGCCCTCTGTGGTTGCTGCTGCACAGTACAAGAGCAGACATTTTCCTCTCATGTCTGCCTTTGAAATGCCCATTCTGTGTGTCATACTGGTAAAATGGAGTACTCTGCTCTCAGTTGGTACCCATTCTTTGATTCGGAGTAACGCAGTGGGATGGAAACCCCCCTTTAATATGAGGCCTTCACTCATGATCCATCATGCCTGATCTCGCTGTTTGTTGATTAGAAGCTTTTATGGAGTGCCTGCAGTTACCATTGCTGGGAGCTTTGTATAATGCTGATTCACTGACCTCTGCAGTCTGACAGAGGAAATGCTCAAAGTCTCAGTGATAATATACTCTGGTAATAAGTTTGGGATTTTCCAATGTTATCTTTGAAGGTGTTTCCATGTATTATATTTCAGGTTCATGACAGACCAGATATTCACCATATGAGACTATATCTAACACAATTTAACTGCAATTTGATTTCAGTAAATACATATTGTTTTTCTTTGGACTGTGACTGATTATCCTCCCTGTTTTTTTTACATAATAGCCAACACCAGGTTCTGTGTCCAAAGAGACATTATTAATTGTTTTTAAATGCTACCTATCAGCCCAGAACACAACCCATAGACATTAAGAGCATGATCAATTCATACTTGAGAGACTTGATAACTGCTACCAAATTTGGTTAGCAAATGATTTAGAGAACATTTCCAGATTCTTTACATTTAATTCAATGTTAATTTCTAAAAGTTGTCATCAGGCATTTTACTCATATTTAACTCATATTCACACCCTCTCTGACCCATAGATGGAAGCGAGCAGAGAGCCGTTACACTGTGGAGAGAGCTGCAATCATCAGCCACTGGAACTGGCTCCAGGCTCACATCTCAGACTTGGAGTATCGCATCCGACAGCAGACCGACATATACAGACAGATCCGTGCCAGCAAGGTCAGTCGTTACCTTTTGGTAGTTAAATCCATGTGTGGAGCTGTGTGTATGTCTGTTAATACAGGAATTTAATTTTGCGGTTTCTTTGATGTGGTGGCTCCTGTAACCACACTTTTGAATTCATGAAGTCGTCATAATGGAGCCGCTGTGGTTTTTCCACTCATTATTTAACTCAGGGGTCTGAATCTATCATTTGGGTCTTGAATCCTTAGGGCTTGGTAGAGTTGGGAGGTGTTGCCCCCAGTGCTGTGCCTGCAGTTGGGACAGAAGTGAAAACAGAGCCTGCCAGTAGTCAGGTGAGCATAGTTAAAGTCCACAGAGGGGTATGTTTACTTGTACTGCTGCACCTATCCTGTCTGTTCAGGCTTAAAATATGAACAGTATTAATGGGCAAAACAAATGTGGTAATTCAATAACAGTTGTGCAATATCTGTTCCACATTTTGTCCCATGTACCAGTTGAGAAGACATTATAAAGACGTTTTTCTTACATTACTATTGAAAAATTAACATGCTTCACATGCTGTGTGAATTTTGTCTCAGCCCATTCAATTATATTAAGTGTGTTTACATACTGAAAATAGATTATAATATAAAGTGACCTTTATTCAGCTCTGTAGTGATCCGAGTTTTAGGTAAATTGATTCTGTGGATTGTTCTTTTCATTTTATAATTACATTTTTTTATACGATGAACTTGTTGACCGGAATTGGTTGCGTCTGTTATCTAAATATCTGTTTAACCAATACAGCTGCAGGTGTACCTCTTATCAGATGGATTATGTTAAGACTATCCCATGTGGATTAGTCATAGTGGGTTTTCACATTCATATTCTTAAATTGTTTATTCTTAAACAATATGAGCCTGTGTCACCCCTGAACGGTGCAAAAAGGCTGATGTCTTGATGATGTCTTACATTTGACTGATTACCTGAAATTGTGCTCATTGGTGTAAATACTTATCAAATAGGAGTTCCAAGTTGCACACTGTGATGAGTGCACAGTGCAAAGTCTGTTTCTAAGCTTTGGAAGGCATTTGCACAAATTGAGCAGGATGTGATCAGTTTGCCTGTTGTGTAATTTTCTTAAATATCCTGTGCTCACCAAGTACTGGTGGTCAGCTCGTGTTCCTTCACCAGTGAACACGAGGTGTAGTCTAACTGGCTTTGTCTTATCTGTCGATGCAGGATGTTGGTTCAGAACGGCTCGAGCACACAGGTACCGCCCACATCACCAACACAGAGGGTGGCCCTTGGAAAGGTCAAAACGGTCAGCCAGTTAACGGTGTCCTCAGCAGGTACAGTCCATAATGATTACCTTGATTTCAGGACGTCATTCTTCAGGCACAAATATAACATATTAACTACTTCCACCTACTCAGATGTAGAGATTTAGTTGCTCTTCAGAACTGAATTTCTAAAGATGGTTTGGGATAAAAATGTAATTATGTAAATGACATCATTAGTTTAAAATGCCAAAATTCTTTCTCGTTTCAGTCGCTCTACTGAGCACTTGTTTTTAACTGTTTTGTATGCAGTACTGTGCAAAATGTCTCAGGGCACCACCAGCTTTGTTGTTCTTGTTTGTCAAATACTGTAACCATTGGCTTTGGATTGGAATGATGTGACTGAACGTTGGTCTTATATATTAGCGAGCTGTCAATGAGTTTAACTCATACAACCTGTGTATGTTATGTTCAAACATGTTTTGAATAAATCTGGCTTAATGGACATTTTTCACTGCCGACATTTGTCAACCTTTTTAATTAACCTAATAAGTAGTATTTCAGGCAGATTATGATCTGTAGCCTTATTTGCTCTCTTGTTCTTACCAATGACAGGATGGCAGAGAGTGCAGACACCAAGCATCAGCAGCCATCGGCGAGTGACGGCACATGTGTGGCTGCACGGACACGACCACTTGTCAGCTGCCGAAGACGGCGGCTCATTCAGCCGAACACTGTGCCCAACCTCAATGGCAAGGTACAAGTCATTGTGGGTGTGTGCGTGAATGTTTCAAATTGTATCCTTGTGAAATGGGTGCAAAAACCTCTCTGTACATCATTTAATGCACATTTAAGAGAAATGAAGTGTATTACTGGACAACATTGTGTGCTAGCAGGCTGCACTGACTGTAGTTCCAGTGGTTTGAAGCCTAATAACTAAATAAACAAGAGAGGCTGACTTGTTTATGAAAGTAGGGCATCTTCCCTAGAGTCAAATAAAGAAGACTAATCACCCATGTGACAACTCACAAGTTGTAGTTGAGAAAAATAGAAACATAAGCCAGTTGTTCATCATTGAAGATGTATTTAAGGCTTTTAAACACTTATGTTAGTGTTTAGTGGGCTGTATTTACAATTTTATGTGTTTTTTGTATTATGTATTGCAATAATTTTCATACTGCAAGAACAGCACTTATTAGTACAAGTAAAGCCATTTTCTTCACTCTGATCTACTCTCACTGCTCCACTGGTTTCAGCACAAATCAGAAGCTATGTAATTGTTTCTTGTTTTTAATTTAAGCTACAGTTCTGTAACACATAATTAACACTGGATGAGTTATGATACACTGGCATTTATTGTTTAGGCTATTAAAAATGGAAATGTTTTCTATGGTGACTTGCCAAAACTGAGTGTTTTTTACATTTTTCATGGTTTGCAATCTTTTCTGTGCATCCATAGGCCCAGAGAAGCAGTTCTACCCAGTGCAACTGCAGGGTAAACCCCAGCTGTGTGATGTGTGGTGGCCGGCCCACCCCCAAAGAAGACCCTCAGTATGAACTACCCACCCTGGAACGCCTGTCAAGACTGGATCTTGGCATCCACCCCATCCTCTCCTTCCCTGACGGTCAGTGCTCTTCACTTTAAGGCCGCTCAGTTTACTCAGCCATTTCCTACTTCACATCCAAAGGGGAAGACAGACAGGGAGTGGTCATGTAGAGAATTCTCCTCGGGAAGTTCTTAGAAGACTCAATTGTTTTGTAATTCAGTGCTGGGCTTCTTGTTGACAGCACTGTTTTATTTCTTTGAATGATTAAACTCTCAAGACATTTGAGGCAAAGTTGATGATAGGTTTGGTTTGACATGAGCATACATAGTGTTTGCTTTTGTCTTTGTTGTATACATTTTGTGCACACCATTGTGATTCAGTAATGTTCAACTATAGACGGCAAATATGAAATACTCAGCTAAGCACTGCACAATGTGCTGCACAGTGATCAATCGTCATTACCGTGGTGTCTTCAGGTGTCCTTACTTTGTTTCTTTCTGCCTCAGACGTTTGTATAGGCCTGCGTCTGCAGCAGGTGATGAAGAGCCAGTGGCAGACCAAGTCTCTGGAGAGGAGCAAACCACTGAAGAAGCTCTCCCTCAAACACAAGCTTTCCTCATCCAAAGAGAAGCACAAGTTTGCCAACTCACTTATGGCAGTCAGTAAGTACATGTGTGACTGAGCCAAAGATCAATCCATGCATCTACAGAAAATGTCTGAAATTATTTGAACCACGGAGGCATCAGCTTTCCCCTTTTAAACTTAGAAATAATGAATGATCACACAAATGTGTTATTGTGAAATCTCTACTCCATTAAATGTTTTTGTCATCTGCTTCTATTTATGGTAATTTTATTTTGGGGATGATTTTATTACACAATGTTTCCAAGTAATTTTGCAGTGCCATGTTACTGTCCTGTTGCAACCACATGTTCAACTTTACTAATGTTGACCTTTATTCTTACAAGATGTTGCTGTTCTATGTATTGTTATGGTGAAACACAATTTTCAGAACTAATGTTTTTGATGTGAATGTGTGGGCACTCTGACATTTTTTTATTTATAAACCTGTAAAATAATTCAATTGAAAACCTCTGCCAATTCTCCACATGTCATCTAATGTTAAATCGTGACTGGTTCCTGGTGTTGCAGGACTGGGGCATTATAAGAACCGTGCTGAGAAGCCGAGGACAGTGGACAGCAGTGTGGGCAGCAGCAGTGCTGTGCTGAACGCACCCCGGCTTGAGGGCCAGGCCATGTGCAAGACTGAGCAGCTGCAGGCTCTGTCCACCTCCTTAGGGCCCTATGACAAGAACTATAGCCGCAAGAGATTGAGAGAGCCCTCGCTGGATAGAACTGACAGTGAGTGTCTTAAATAAAGGATGCCCTGGTCAAACACTGAGTTGTAAATCTGCTGCAGAAAGACATCCATTTGGTCTTTTTAATGTGATATCGAAGGCTCCCTGGAATGAAAAATGGGTCTGAGTTGTGTTTATTTCATAGCTCTTCTGCCATTTTGACGGTTCACATCACTTAAGACTCAGTATAGATATGCTGCTATAAAAACTGATGAATTTGCCAAGGCTCAAGGAAAATGAACAGTCCTCTAAATTCACCTGTCTCCTCTCTCGCAGCCTCACCGAAACTTTTCATGGAGTCAGCCAGCACCTGCCCGACCCTGACCAACATGCACTCGTCCCTTCACAGCCCCCTGACACGCCAGCTGTCCACGTCCTCAGAGAACAACATGCCGCTGAACTCCAGCAGCCAGAGCGTACCCAGTACACCTGTAAGGAGACACTGGGCTGCATCTTTCTTTTTTCACTGGCCTGTGTTATAGAACACAGGGAAATTCCCTGAGATGTTGAATATTCAAATTGTCATTTAAGGAACGAGGCCAAGGAGTATACCGTCATTTCCGTCCAGACCGCGAAATATTATGTTTGGTGAAAGAATATAAGTGTCTGATGGGTCTATGACTAAAGACTCAAATGGCCAGCATGTGGGGGCTGCCCTATTGTTTAATAACTCAAAGGTTGATATATTGTTGAAACCATGGAAGTAAAGTCTTGGTCCCTTTCTCCCAGCTGCAGCCCATCAAGAGGAGAAGAGGCGAAAGCTCCTTTGACATCAACAACATAGTGATCCCGATGTCTGTGGCAGCCACCACCAGAGTCGAAAAGCTACAGTACAAGGAGATTCTCACACCCAGGTAAGCACATTCCCATTCTCATTTCATATAAAAAGGATTTGACCAGCAGAGTGTTTGTGCAGTGACCTATTGGTCTGACACAATTGTATACGACCTACTTCCTGTACTCACGCTTTCTTTTTTTTAATGTAGTTGGCGAGTTGTAGACATCTTCTCTCAGCCTATAACTGAAGAGGAGAACGAACGGGAGGTGAGTGTTTACTGCCACTAAACTGTGGCTTTGGATTTCATGAAACTTTACCTTACTACTTTTTTATTCTGTGTTTGATCCTTTGCAGAATAGATATAAAACGCAGGAGCAGCCCACTATTTTTAATTTAGAATACACTGAAATGAATGAACAGTGACACCCGGTGGTCTAATTTTTAATGACATATTTTTGTGATGCTGCAGTCTGATAAATATAAACCAACAATGTTTTTGTTTTTTTATGAGTGATTAAATAAATGCAGACAGGATTTGGCATGCTTACTTCTCAATACCGTAACTCCTAGACTGTGACACCTAGAAAATTCAAAAACTATATACTGGATACTGTAGAGGTATTCATTTTCTTGATGCTCGTAAGAGGAGGGTTAATAAGACAAGTGATCAGCTGGTCAGGACATGTTTACCAAAAGTTTTTAAGCCCTCTGTAAACAAATATGTTTTTTTAAATCTGAGCTCTATTAAATATAAAACTTAACTTTTCTGTCCCTGCACAATCTATGCTCGGTAAACAACCAAAGTGGTGGAACAATTTAAAAACTGAATTATCTAGAATATTTCAGGGCCCTGATGGTATTTTTGCTTGTCTGTAGGTGGAGGACCTGTCAGACGCAGCATTCATTCAGCTCCATCAGCCCTATGAAGATCAGGAGCGCAGTCGCTGGACATGGATGGCCTTCGCTCCTGCGAAGAGGAGGGGCAGCAGGTCACTACCACAGCAGTCACACGCTCGTGTTTGACGGTAGTCTGTACATGTGCAATCTAAAATAATTACCTCTCATCGATTACCTCACTCCTCAGGTCGTACAAGTCTGTTGATGGGCGCACAACGCCGTTGCTGTGCGGGACCAACCCTCCCACCCCTCAGCCTGCGTCCCCAGACCCCGGCCACTGCCCCATGCTCCACGACTACAGTTATGTGCCGTCACCCATGAGCCCAGCCAGCCCGGACACCACCTCCAACCCTCACACACCCTGCTCGAAGGACTCCCATCGGCTGCTGTCCAGCGAGGACACGCGATGTTCAACGCCAGACTTCACCTTTGAAGAGCGGGTATGTGCCGTGTTTCCAATCGTGGCGCTTGGTGCCCTTTTGGTGGAAAAGGGGAAACTACAGTCAGACAATAAGGAACACCTCTGTCAGGATTTGTTATGTATATTTGACTTTTATTCTCTCAGTAGCACTTGAGACAGGCAGCTGGACAGGGGAAACAAAGACAAAGATAATTCTGTGCATCATTCAGGACATTTGAATAAAAATCTCCACAAGTCCCTGTCAAGTTGTTAGTTTATTTTATAACCGTGCAAGACATTTCAAATCCCCTTCAACTGTAGATGTCAAGTAGAACAACTTGATCTGTGTGGTTTATTTTTGGATTCTCAAAGGGTGAAAAACACCTGTTGTAATTCTCCTCAGTGCAATGTGATGCATTCAGATTATGAATATTTAGTTAATTCTCGTATGTCACAAAGAAAATGAGCATCACCATTGTGCATTTTGCTTTAAAGTAAATGATGGTTGCATTTCTCTTGATAGATTTCAGCGTTACAGCTCATTGTAAAATACTTTATATTGAAAGCTAAACATTTTGTGCTGTTTTCAGACGGTACCACCGTGGGAGCGTCGCAGCTTCCCCTTGCCAGAGGATCCAGTGCTGGAGCCTGAGCCCGAACACGTCAGGCCTAGAATGCGCAGCATCTCAGGTTGTCGAGCCACAGCCTATGTACGTTTAGATTCGGACGACATGGATCAGCCTTGTGATGACGGCTCCAGTGAGAGCGGCTCCAAACAAAAGCCCTCCACCCACCGATGAATGACTGACAGGCTGACGTCACCTGGCTCCAATCCTGCCCCACCCCACAAATTTGCCCGCCCACTCACCCACAGCTCCTCTCTGGCATTAACAAGCAGAACCTCAAAGCAGAATAAAATATTATGATGGGTTCCTGTTGTTTGATATTCAAACATCAGTCTAATACTTTCACAGTTTTTAGTGAATATTATGGAGATAGAAGCCTTTCCCTACACTTGTTTTTGTCACAGGAAAAAAAGGATAAATGTTAAAAAAAAATAAAACACAAAAAAACGTATAAAACAACACGTTACAAAAAATTATTTCTGTAGTAGGCTAAACAATGTACATGGGGGCTTAGTGGTGTTTCATATGTCGCGTGTACACTTGTAGCGCACTATGTAGCGGACTCCTCAAAATATGGCCAAAGGGTGTTTTCTATTGACTAGTTTGCTTGTAATTCCCATGTACATTTTTAGTGGAGTGACAAATAACAAAACAAGAAAGAAAAAAAAACAACCCCACTTCCCTCCCCACCCTCATCCAAATAAACAGGTACATTTGAGATGTGGCCCCTTCTTCTCCCTCTAGAGGTCATCTGAAATCACCAGAGCACTTCTCCAACTACAAAGTCTAGTTTTGTTGGTTTGTTTTCTTTGTTTGTTTTTCATTCCTGACATGTTTTATTTGTATTTGTTCTGCCTGTTCCAGCATAATAACACATTATTTGTGTTTGAATAGTAAAATCATTCCTTTACCGTCTCTTTGGAGAGTGTCCAGCTCCCTTCTCAACCCTCTGGCTCTTCTTCACTGTTCATTTTATTAGAGGGTGATGGCATACAGGACTGGGGTGTTTTTTGAGCACTTGCCCTACAGAAAGTGCTGCTGCATGCTGGAAATCATGCTAATGTTAAGTCTTATCATAAGAGCACACAGTTAAGGCGTATTGTGGGGGGAAAAAAGGAATTTATCGCAGGGGATTATTTGTACCGTCTGTGAATTCACTTCCTTTTCCTCGGTCATTGCTGTAATACAAAAGTCAAATTGTGGCAAAATAAAAACATAAAATAAAGCAGCACACCCTCCATTGTTTCTGGTCCAGCTTGAACCCTGCAAACATTTCAAATGTAGCAGCTCTTAGCTCTAAGTCACCCCAAGCTCAGGTCCTTCAAATTAAGGGAAAATGTTCTGCTGTTAAATAGCCCAACTATCAGATGAATCAGATCCAGACTACTCTGTTGCAGGGTAGAATTTCATATTTTTTTTTTACCATTCTGCAATGTCCATACAACCTCACTCTTACCCCTCCCCAACCCCAATTGCTATGCAAAAAAAATCTATGGTTGTTTCATTTTTACACCTCTCTTTATGCCACAGCCATTCAATCACTTTTGTTTTCTTTTGTAGTTAAGCGAGATGTCGATGTACCTGTTGGATTGTTGCAGCAGTTAACCTAATCAAAAAGCAGAATTGTTTCTTCTTTTTTGTAAATAGTACCATTAAAACATTTATGTTTAACTTGGTGCCGTTGTTCTGGTCTCAAGTCGTTCACTGTTGAACCTGAACGTGTTGGGAGTTTTGATAAGTGTGGGTAATTAGACGGTGTGTGTCTGTAGTATCGCACGTGGGGTGATTTTGTGTGTCATACTCATTCACACCAACTGAGTTCATAGCATTTATTTTCAAATACACATATACAGCAACAAGAATCATCATAAACCAGTTATTGATAAAATGCACAGTAACAAGAACAATCACATTTCCACAACTGTACAGAATCAAAAGGAACCCGGAAACAAAAAGGTGATGAGTTTTAATTACTGCAGTAACCTCTCCAAACTGCTCCGGCACAAAGTTGTATCATGGAGAGGAGGACCACTGAAGCACACTAACTTGAACGACACACTTGGGGAACAACTCCCATCCCACAACACTCTTGGGGAGGAAAAATGAGAATTTTATGTCGCATGCAGATACGCCCTTTTAAGTTCTACGTGTTTGTTCCTTGAAATCAAAGATGTGTCTTTGCCATCATAGAGATAAATCACAGTTTTATATCTATGTTGGCAAATGACTTTTGTCTAACCTATGAGTGAAGATGACCACACACTCACACACACTCTAGCCAGCATAATCCATTCAAATCCAGAAAGCATTATATAAACAGGATATATAAAGAGACCACTTTGTGAAGGGAGGCAACAAGCAGACGGCTCTCTTACATGAGATGCATGCAAGAAGTTGTTTCACCCATTTATGTGAGTTACAAGGAAAACTGATTATTATCAGGACCATTAGCAGTGTTTGATTTTTTTCTTTTTTTTCTTACTGTGTTTTTTAGGGAACATGTTACTAATTGAGAGAACGGATAACTGGTTGCACTTGTTAAGTAAACAAAAAAAAACAAGCCTCACAGGAAACCCTCTCATGATCTCGTCTAATGCATTATAGAGCCAAAAACATGTGGACATGCCTGTCATTCCACCTCTTATTACTTCCTGTCTGGGGTTTTAAATGTTTGGACTTCTCATTTTAAAGTTTCAGTGAGTAGAATTCAGACAGAAATTGAAAATGTAATACTTGTTTTTTGTATACAGTCACAAGACTGTATGAATAGTTGTTTTTCATTACTCCTAAATGATGTCTTTACTAAAGTCTGCAACATGCAACTTCACCAATAAAAGGTGCATACTGGACCTTTAAGCTCTGCGTTAGACTAGCCGGTATCAACCTCAGGGTTGAGATTCTCAGCACCTCAGGACCCTCCACTAGGGGTCATCAGATCATTTTCATAGGAGTCGGGTAAAAAAGAAGCAGACTGAAGAGAAAAACATGTTTGAATTGCTCAAAATTATGTTTGATAGTGACTATTATGTGTGGGTATTTATAGGTAATGTGGACAAAATATTATTATTTCAGAGTTGTGTGTGGTTCGTAGATGTTTTTCTGTGATAATGCGTAATGATGCTTACAATCACCCATGGGGGTGAAATTCAGTTGTCCACATACATTTGGCAACACAGTGTAACTTATTTGTATGTGTTTAATCTACCAGAGCCATATATTCATCCCACTTGAGCACTATGGCAAGCGGTTTTAACATTTAATTAATTGGTAGACAGAATATTCACTACCAATATCTGCAAGGTCATTCTTACTTGTCAAAACTACAGTTACAAATACCTGCAATTCTCAATGTGTATGGGATTAGTCATGATGGATATCTACAATTATATCTACAACGGAATTCCAGTTTCAGATGTCTACAACAACGTTATGACTAGTCATAATGTGATTTCGAGATTTCTTTAAATATCCTCAATTGAAGATATCTGAATTACGGATATCTTTGACGATATTTTGACTAGTAAAAACTGAATTGCAGGTATCTGAATCTGTAGTTTTGACTAGTAGGAATGACGTCACACATATCTGTAATGGTAATTAGTCAAACTTGGCAAATAAATGGTGAAAAGGTTTGCCACATGAGCAGAGGCTAAGAAACACTAGGTTCTCCAACCTTTAAAGTGCGACATTGGAGAGAAAAAACAACAAAAAGATGAATTAATGAACTGAAAAATGCACGTTTACTTAAAATAGCGTGGTAAGACTACTAGCGTCTGGTAGCTAATGCTCACCAACATGACATAATGAAAGTTAATGTTAGCTAACTTCATGAGTCTTCTACATTTGTGTTAACATTAGCTAAATGCTAAATAGCCGTTGTAGCATTTAGCAACATCTCATTAGTGGCCTCTGTTTGGCTAATGCTAGGTCATCTAGCTTTGAGACTTAACTGCAATTATTCTACAGTAGCTACCTTTAAAGTTTAAGTGCGTACAGCAGTTTGAATACTGTAATTAATTATGAACTCATTCTGCTTCTTGATAATTTGGACATGACGGTTACACTTTTAACACCTTAAGGTTAAATTTCCCCCCTCATACGTCAAGCTTTAGCGCATTTACAATAGAGCAGTAACAAAAAAAACACTGACAGTAGCAGGCACAATACAAATGTTTCTTCATATCAAATACATGTCATATATCCACAGAATACGATTATAAAACTGTGCCCAACACAAAACAAAATGTCTATTCTAGCCGTTCTGTTTTTGTTGATTTTTTTTGCTGTTGTTTTGTTTTTGTTTTTTAAACCCAGGTCACACCCCTGTCACCTGCAGCAGCTCAAGGTGCTTTACATGTCAGCACTACAAAGCAAAGACAGCAGTCAGGTCTGAAAGCATTTTTCCTGCCTTGGTGAGAAATTTGCTTCTTTTCTTTAACGTCTTTCCTTCACACGCCCGTCACCATACCCTGTAACTGTTCCCTCTGCTTTAGCACAAACTGAACCACAACAGTCTGCATTTACCTCCATTTTCTACACTGATATTCCATCTATTTTTTTCTCTCCCCTAAAAACAAATAAATAAACTCCGTGGACACTAATTAAAATGGATTTCAAACCATAGCTGTCTAGGTTTACAGACAGTGTGACAGGGAAACCACGTCTTAATTAAATAAACCAGTTTCACCTGATATGTGTGGAGATAAAAAAAAAAATATTCATCAGATTCACTTCAGGGGGCTTTAACTCCTAAAGGGACACCAAAGGGCAGAAATAATAACGGATATAGAGATCAAAGACCACAGAGAGAAATTAAATACATTTTGGCCGATTTGTTAATCCATTTTTTCCACATTAGTTCATCATTAATGGCTCAAGAACAGTTTCAAAGATTAGTGAAGGACAAACAGTGACGGATAGCTAAAAATAAGTCCTGTGAAAACAATGAGGAAGGCATCACAACTCCTCTACGTGGTCATGTTTCTGAGGTGCAGGTGGAGAGAGTGGGGTCGGGGTGCATTCACAAGCCTTGCTTGGCCAGAGAAGCAGACACCTGGTCAGCCAGCGTGGAGAGCTGCGGAGAGTCAGCCATGTTGATGCTGCCAGAGGAGGACACAGTGCTAAGCTGATGGGGGGAGTCTTCCAAAGAGACGATCTCAGCACCGTGGTCAGTGCGGGCCTTGGCTGTCTCGCGGAAGCTCAGTTTGTGGCTCTCAATCTGCGAGTCAGATCACAAATGAAGGTCAAACGTGCTGCAAGAGACGTCTGTGTCTTCAGGGAGTGAATCATTTAAAAAAAAACAGAAAACACTAGTGGAGTCACCAGCGCGTGATGCTGGTATTATCACGGTCACCTGAGGTGTTATAATATTATTTTTGATAAAATCATAAATATAGTAAACTTGTGACTTTCAAATTTCTAATTTCTTTCTCTACAACAGTCCCCATGTCATTTAAAATGCATATGTATCGCATTTTAATGTGAACAGGATTCATCCTTACAAAAGATCAAGGTCACTTTTTCTTTGTGTCACCAGCTCTTGTTTTTCCTTTTTCTTTTTTTTGTGTTCCAACATGACATCAATAAATGTCTAATCTAACTCTGTCCAACAGCTTATAATGATCTAGACTCCAACATTGACCTCATTCACATTTGGGTGTCATGTGTTGACGTCCACATACTTTTGCCTGTGTGACACAGTCGGCACTAGTTACTAAGACGTTATAAAAAGAATTTACATGTTGAAATATCACACCGCAGTTGTTTTGTGGCTCCAGTGGAGAGTTCCCTGTATTTTTAGGTAATACGTTCACACCACTAGTTTCAGGCAGCTCACAGCTCACGAGTACTTACAGGAGTCCTCTATCTTTATGAGGGGGTTCGTCAAGATGGGTGTGTTGGATGCTGAAGGGGCAGTCTGAGGTGACTGAGGGGGGGTGACAGCGGGGGAGGGGAGTGAGGGGCTGTCTGAGCTGCTCCCCTCTCTTTCCTTCCCCTTCTCCCTCTACAGAGGAGGCCCCAGCAAAAGGGAATGGACAAGGCGTGCAACAAAAGTACAATCAAAACAGAAATCAAAATGCAAAACACAATGTATGACAAGCCAAAATGAAATAGGACAAACAGAAAATGGTATAACAACTGATGGTTTATGGTTATGAGAAGACAGAAGCTTGGCTAAAATAATGGAGGAAAGGATAAAAGATGAAAGATGAATGAAAGGAAGGTGTGATTGGTTTGTTTTGGTTTGTTGCTCTCAGCATTTGAATCTAGAGTTTCCTACTTAAATTACACTCCAGCAACATATGATTATATTATTAAACATGTTAGGTATATGTACATCGTAAAGATCTGATATGATACAATTGATGATAAATCATTATCATCATGTAAATCGCAGAAATCTTTAGGTGCTTCGGTGAAGTTGTCGTGTTTCATGCGTACAAAAACAAAAGAAACTGAAGCTACGGCCGGCAGAACTGGAAGAGCACGATAACATGAAGAAGGGCAACGCGTTGGCGACGGATACATGAGTCTTTAAACTGGAGCACAAACAGTTGAATCCTTTTTTTTTAAAAATTGTTTACCTTTCTCTGTCCACCTCCAGGAACATGGCCGATGTTGTCAAGAGAGCGGATCTTAGACTGGACCTTGAAGTCCACCTTCTCATTTTTTATCTCAATATTTCCACCACCTGATGAAAAGAGCGCCCACATCAGCAGTGAAGGTAGAACTCATCAGGCAATGCAAAACCAGTATTTCCACTCTCCATTGTTGTTGTAAGATGACTAATAGTGATACGTTAGTGATGCAGTGACATTTTACTGGTGTAGCTGATGTCATTACTCTGGGTTCAGTCCAAGTCTGACTCTACAAACTTAAGCAACACGAAGGAACACTTTGCATTACAATATACTTAACACATTTCAACTTAGTAATATGCTAACTATCAATTTTGATCCACCAAAGATTGCATGTGAAGATAAAGCCTACAGTAATAATCATTATCAAGCTATGACTTGAAAATAGCATGATATTACCACATTATTACCTAATTATAAGCGTTACACTACAACTAAACCAAAAATAAGTACATTACTTACTGCCTCATGTGAGCTTGTTATGTCTTTTATTTATTCTGTCTTTATTTATTATTCTGTGCAGCACTTCAGTCCGATGTGGTTGTTTTAAAGTGCTTCATAAATAAAGTTTGGATTGGATTACTTCGATGTACATAATTTATTTCCGCCACAAACACCTGAGTCGGCTCCATTCACTGATGAAAATGCACCTAAAAGCTAGTGAGAGGACAATTGAACCTTTTGACATTTAAAGCTGCATCTAAATGTCAATAAAAAAAAATAATGCGGTTGACAGTTTTGATTACTGTCCACAACAAGCATATTTCGGAATACCTGGTTTGTGATGGATGTTAGCTTTCGATCCACATTTGGATGTCACGGTGCTCAGGTCGATCTTTTTGTGCACAATTTGAACCTGCGGAGGGAACGAGACAAAGAAACCAAAGATGTGGTTAAATATGGTTTTCATTGGGTACAATCACAGTGCAGCCACTTGACATGCAAATACATAGAAGCTGGTCAGTTAGGACGTGGAATAAAACTGTGTTCAAAGAGGGGGGAAACAGAGATTGACAGAGCAAGTGTACTGTGTTTATACAAGGTCAAAGTGGATTAGGTACATTTACTGCCACTTTAATCACACACAAATGTTATGTTGAACATGCACTGCTCACGACTGGCTGTAGATAAAAAGTCTGACATGATCTCGCCTCAGTCTCTCCTGTCACAGCCGTTTGTCTCGTAACACAAAAGCTGCTCAGTCGCCTCACAGCTGAGGTCATCTCACAACAACAGGCACAGTTTGTTGGTAGAGGCAAAGGATAGAGACTCTTTGTTGCTCTGTGGAGACTCCCTCTTACATTTCAATGGGACAATTAATTAGTTCACATTTGGATCAGTGTGAATAAAAAAAAACAAAAAAAACATCCACATACAGGATTCATGCGTGTTGGTTTTTAGGGGCCTTGTACGGAGCCCCTAAAGAGACATGGGGAAAAAAGTTTCTTGTGCCCCATGTCCCTTTAGGGGCTCCGTAGCCTTGTCTGGGTGGTTACGGGTTTTTTGGACAACAGATTACAGTCAGACCAAACAAGCACGGATTCAACAGTGTCATCAAGCTTACATACAGTAGACCATGAGCATGACATAATGCCGTGACCGTAAACAGACAATCGTCAAAGTCTAAAAGGAAAACAACTACCGGTGCAGTAACAGTAGTTCTCTTGTTATGAAATGCTCATGCCTGTTTATAAGTTGAACGATAAAGCTGTTAATGGGGCGTGTTACCAGGTGTGAGAGTCAGAGGGATACTGGGTTGGACACACGGGAGGTTTCGTGCACTCTGACATCCTGCTCCTTTAAGAGGAGGCATTCAGTAGAAGCAAGGGTCAAGGTGTTTATTTGGCAGCAGCTGCATACCTGCAGCTTGCCACGGGCTGTTCCCTTGGTTATCTACTCACATTGCCACCACCGGGTACATGTTTTATATTATCTTTGGAGCCACACCGGGACTGCACATTGCTTAAGTCCAGCTTCTTATCAAGAATGTGTACCTGGAAAGTCAATATGTGGAAAAAAAGACTGTTATCCTGGAGAAAGCAAACGGCAGCTGTGCTGCTAATGAGGACCATTTCTGAAGAGCTCGTTTTTAGAGGGACACGTTTGAGCTTACTATGGACGATAATGAGGACAGGTGAAAGACATGTTCTCATTCATCTTAAAGAGGCGCTGGAGTGATTGAGAAGACGCCCTGAGTTACTAACATTTCCACCTCTGCGTACATGATTGAAACTGACTGTTTTGATCAAGAAGAGCAGAAGACAACTTCCTGTTTCACCCGCGAGGGTTGATTGTCACTGCAGAGCAGAGATACTCAAGGCTGCTGTCGAGTTCATCCCTTAAGTTACTTACATTGCCGCCACCGGGTACATGTGTCATATTGTCTTTGGAGCCACACTTAGACTGGACATTACTATAATCCACCTTCTGTTCAAGGATTTTAACCTGGAAAAGCACAGATTTGAGGGGAGGAGACTGTGAGCCCTTGAGTAAGAATGAGACCATCAAACTGTGACATATTGTACAGAAAAGTCATCCTTGTGCTAATGAGAGAGGATGCTTCTACTGCAAGAAACAAATCTGTGTTGTATTATCTGTTTGTGGCAAATATCAGTGTCCACATTTCTCACCTTGCCACCACCGGGCTTGTGCTTTAAGTTGTCTTTAGAGCCACAGCGAGCTTGGACGTTGGTCAAGTCCAGCTTCTTCTCCAGGATTTGGACCTGCAGGGTGCGAAAGGAGACAAAGGGGTTCTTCAGAAATGACGGAGAGAAGTGCGGGAGGAGGAGGAGGAGGAGAAGAAGAAGGTGAAGATGATGGGATGTCAGCCCCAAACAGTTGGAAATGAGGTGTTACGGGGATGATGACTGCACACATTTGACTCGTTGCATTAAAGCTGTCATCCATTGTTGTAGGCGTTTTATATTCAGCCACTACAGAACTGACAACACGGTCCGCTAGACTCAATAAATAGAAATACATGTTTTCATGGAAAACATGTGACATAATGTCAGTTTCCACACATGATAAATCATAAATCATACAATTTCAACAGATATTACAGATGCCAGCTTGAATGCATTTAAGCAGTTGACATTCAAAGTCAAGAACTAAAACAGTCTATTAAAGTAATCCAATGACCAGTCTGTGAGTGTCTCTCCTCTGAGAGGTGACCACTTCATATTGTTCACTTTATCGCCAAAGGTTGGTTCTGAGGTATCATAACTGCAGAGATACTCCAGAGGCGGGCGTTGAGTTCATCCCTCAGTTACTCACATTGCCGCCACCGGGTACATGTTTGATCTTGTCTTTGGAGCCACACTTAGACTGGACATTACTATAGTCCACCTTCTGATCAAGGACTTGTACCTGGAAGAATGAAAATGTCAGCTTTTAGAGAGTTTTGGGAGTAGATGGAGACGGTTATTTCACACACGAGCCGTGAAGCTTGAAAACAAACTGCCAGGTTCAAAAGACTGTCAACACGTGCTGCAGAGGTTTGTGTAAACGCATGCAGCCTGAGCAGCGAGACCACCCCTGCGCTTTTGTCTTGAAAATGGTTTTTGAAGCTGTTTATACCAAGTGTGTTTTAAGTTCTCTCTCATTTCATCCAGAACTGACAAGGACAAACAGCAGGATGGAGTACAGGAGGATGATTGCTGCAATCAGAGAGGGAACAAAACCATTTGTCATCAGCACAGTGAGCAGCGTGTATGGATTAGGGTTTCTTCTCTCATCTGCCTTCAAAATGTCAGGAGGATAAATGAAACGTTCTCTGACAATGGCAGTTACACACCTCACACGTGTCCACCACAGAACAAACACATGCATATTTGCACACACAAGGTTTTAGTGCAACAAGCATTTCTCACAACAGGTCTGGTCTTAGTGGCTGGTTCAAAAATGTCAAGTGTATCAAACCCTAACGCGTTTAGTGAGATCTGGGTAAAAGAAGACTAAATCAGTCAAGATTATGTTCAGATTATGCTGATTTGGTGGATTTATGTGCTTATAATTGCTTCTAAGAGAGGGAAATGTTAAAACCCTGTGGTGCAGGACTGTACACAAAGTGAGATTGGGTGTTTGGAATGAGCGGCGACACGCAGTCTTGGTTCTGCAATGGAAAAACTGTGGCAGCTGAGAAATGTTCAAATCATACCTAAAAGGTTAGTTTCACTCTCACAGCGGCTTCTTCTCATGCAACAGTTTGCTGGAATGGATGAAAACTCTATCTCCATCTCATGTAGCATGAGGCGTAGTCAGGTTACCTTTCCACCTCCAGGCTGGTGCTTGATGTTGTCTGTGGAGCCGATCTTGGACCTGACGTTCTTCAGGTCCGGCATTGGCGCTGCGGCGGCCAGAGGAGCCGGGGGGCGGCTCTTGAGCGAACCTGGTGATTTGGGGGTAGAACGCACCACCGCCACCTTTTTCACTTTGTTGGCCTCGGCCGCTGACTTTGCAGCAGCTGCTTGGCTCGCGGGGGATTTGGGAGTTCCAGGGCTGCTCTGTCCACTCATCACATCTTAAGCAATCATAGAAGCAACAGGTCAGACTTTTTTTAAACAAAGATGGTCATGCACGAAAGAAAATGAATGAAAATAATAATTAGAAAATAGAAATAAACTAAGTGCCTTCTTGACTAAAAGCTGACCAAGTGGACCAGGCTGTGTTAGTGTGGCCATGCGACCCTAAATCTGAACTCCTTTTTTTTTTACCTTTTTCATTTTTTGGAGTGGGAGTTTTCTTGGCACTAGCTGTATCACGAGAAATATGACACATCATGAGTAAATGTTTAAATAATACTCCTAATAAAGTAACAGAAATATTCACTTCCATACCTGGTTGAGCTGCAGTTCTTGCAGTAACTTTGGTTACGGGGTTTGGAGATTTTGCAGCACCCACACCCTGGAAAATAAGAACACAGTGTACAAATCATGCTTGTAGGACTTATTCTTATTTTTGCTGAAGGTTTGAGTGCATTCAGGCTTCTTAACACCTTCTTAAGTTGTTATTTTTCCATGAACCCCTCAAATAAAACTTGATCGCTTAAGTGTCAAACAAACTGATCATCACTTAATCCACCTTTTGTAAAAAAATAAAATAAAACTAAACTCTGTGCATCATTCAGACCTGTACTTACTCCTGGGCTGCTGGATTTAATGGGGATGGAGCTGTGGCCGTTTCGGGGAGAGGCGGGTGATTTGTTGCCCTTGGTGAAAATGGTTGGTCTTTTAAGGTGAGATGTTGGTGAGGTGGCAGTTTGGGTCTTTTTCATGAAAGAAGGAAAAATGAAATGGAAAAACAGGAATTCTACTGACAATGAACAATAAACAAACAATAAATGAATGGCAATGGAATGGTCTGATGGATGAAATGTTAAAGGATCCCTCTGGTGGCTCCAATTATGAAGCCAATCCCACTTATTGTGGCCTTATTTAAACTGGCTACAGCCTGGACAAGTCACCAGTCTATCACAATATACAGAGACAAAAAATATGCACACTTACAGCCAATAACCATATGTTTTGACCCACCTACTTTTGTGGACTTTTAAACCTATGAAAATCTGACACTTTATGCAATTCATACGCATAAGACCAAAGTTTTATTGAATAATTATGATCCTTTACATGTATAGTAATGAAAGTAAATCACACACAACCTAAAAAAGGCTCTTGGTTACATACCTTGTCCGTGGAGCCATTATCCACCTTTGCTTGAGCTACAGAACAAAAAGGAACTCGGAGTTAATTTCACTTTTGCTTTCAGGTGTGTGTGTGTGTGTGTGTGTGTTGACATTCACAAAAATAAAAATCCAATTAAGTGAAACTGGTGATGTTGGGGTATCCAGCATGCAGCGTGACACATGATGCACACACAGTTCCTGTGGAACTAAAAAAAAATGAGACTTTTTGGGGGGGGCTGAACCAGGAGATGGAGAGATGAAACAAAAAGCTAAAGTGGGGAGGGAGGACAACAGGCGTCTCCTCAGGTCAAAGTTACCGTCCATATAGAAAATATTCAGAGGGAGAAGTGCTGCATAACATTCAGCAGAAGCTGCGTTGTAAATCAAACAAGTGGAAGGAGGAAACTAAAGAGGACTTGTTCTGAACTGGTGTGTACGACAGCAAACACAGACCTTTGAAAATAGCGACCGGCACCAGAGACTTTCGGGCTGGAGAGCTTTGGGGGGGAGTTCTCTGCAGCTCGGTGGTAACTGTGGTCTGAGCCACACTGCCTCTCGTCTCTGAGTCATTAGAAATGTCAGGCCTTGAATAGCCGTCCCTGTGTAACAATGAGTCACTGCTGCCGCTTTCGGCCTCCATGTCAGATGGCATTTTGGTTAAAAGGCTGTCTTCCTCAGACATGTCCCTGCTGCTCTTTGTTGGATGAAGATCCTCTGAAGGAGAATCAAACCAAGATTGAGGTGGACTTTGAGTAGCGTGTTGTGTTTCTGGGGTGACGTTACTGTCGGACTCTATAGCTGCGTCATCAGCAGTCAGCCCATCGTTTATTTGCTCAGAGACGAGCTCCTCTCCTTGACTGCTCTTGTTGCCGATGGACGTAAGGTCTTCCAAAGCTGTGCTCCTGACTAAAGCCGTCCCAGAGAGATTGCTCATCTCATTCAGGCACTCTGAGGCATCTAGGCTGATTGCTCTCTGAGCGTCCACTGCTCCACTCCACTCTGGACTCCCCCCACTGGCCTGCACATCTCCCGTAATCTCTGACCTGCAGCCGAGGTCTTCAGAGGCCCACAGAGAGTCACTCAGCCTCTTCCCACACTCTCCCCCTGCCGTGTTTCCTGGGTCCTGGGAGCAGGAAGCTCCCATGAAGTCAACATCCTCTCTGGCAGCTCCATCAGCAGCAGCAGGCTTTGAGCCGTCGCCCTCAAACACTCCAGTACCAGGCTGTGCTAATTTGTTTGAAAAGCAGATTAATCATGACATTCACAGCACTCGTTTGCCGTCTCCCCCATTGAAAGAAAGAAAGAAAGAAAAAGTGATATCCTCTTGTGTTTCACGGAGCGTGATGTGCAAGACGACTCATGAACTGAGAGGTGATTGATGGTGGTTGGATTTATTTAAAAGAAAAATGTGTTCACAAGAAAATCAAATGACATGGAAATGGAGACTGATGCATCACACTGGGGCAACAGATGGCAGATGATTCATTCCAGTGAACATAAGCAACAACAGACACATAATGTGTGCATTTTCGTGGTAAACATTATGTTTAAAATGAGTGATGGAACCGTGCAAAAATAATACAGACTCTTTTCTAAATCAATGGTCTTTGTTCTAACTGTTAATCTGTGTGTGTTTTTGTTTGTTTTAGTTTGCCCCCAAAAGCACTTTGTAATTGTTAAATACCGTGATTAATCTCTGAGTGGTCACAATTGTATGAAAACTTCATTTAACGACTATTTTTTTGTTCATTAATGCATCCCTTGAATTAAAATTTGATTGAAAAAATATTACATTTAAACTCTAAAAGGGTAAGTAGGTCAATCCAGACTCATTCATACCTTACCTGTCCTTACCCATACTATAGAACAAAAGTAGCAGCAGAGAATAGCTCCTTTCCATCACTGTTGCTTCTTTTTTTTTAATCATCTATGTCCTGCAGTAAATAAATGTGAAACAGGCTGAGTGCGATCGATACGACATAAAACAGCCTACCTGTGGACGCTGCTGCTGCTGCTCCTCCTGCTGCTGATGAGACACATGAGGAGACATGAGAGCATGATCAGTAATGAGTTTCTGTCGTTCATCATCGATGAATGCACTCACTCACTGCCAAGAAATCAATACCAGGCCCACATACGCCGTGCCCTAAGCTAATGCAAAAAAACCAACGCAAGAAAAAAAAAAAATCATTTGAAAACATTAGAAGAAATATGCGAAAGGAAAAGAGCGACTGACTTCTGACGTCTGTTTCTAACATTATTCTGACTAGATCACAGCAGGCTTAAATCTGCCCGTGGTTTGGACATGGCTTTCACTCTGTAACCATCTTACTTGTTTTGTTTTTTTTGTAGTAGTAGTAACCATCGAAGCAAGTATGAGACAAAAGCCAAAGAGGAAATAAAATGTAGCTGAAAGAAAAAGATAGTAAGCTTCATTTCACACACAAGACAAACACAAGAGCAGCCAGGTTAAAGGTAGATCTGCATTCATTCACTCATCTTCTACTGCTTTATTCTCCACATGAAGGTCACGGGGGTCACCAAGCCCAGCTGACACAGGACGAAAGGCAGGGCCACATAGGAATAAAACCATTCATTCTCACACCTACGGTCAATTTACAGTGTCCAGTTTGCATCATCCCAAAATCCGCATGTTTCTGGACTGTGGGAGGAAACCCACGCACACACGGGGAGAATGCAGATCTGCATTTTTTTTGCAAAATGTCTATTTTCTAACCATTCTGGGGAAAAAAATAATACTATAAGCGCTCTGAAATGAAAAATTAAAGGCACAAGCAGCTGGAGAGGAAAGCGCGCTACAAAGACAGGAGGCATACCGGGGTGCCCCTCGTCTTCATGTGAGACACCAGACACTGCGTCAACACTGTCGTCCACCTCTGCACACGCAGCTGTGGAATAAAATGGACGTATGTCACTCAGTTTGTGTATTTTACATCCTCATTTACATCCTCGTTAGCTGCCAGCACAGCAGTTGCTACTCTTCTGAAGGATCCAGTTCATCAAAATAAATCATAATAAACGACTATAGTTTAAACAATTAAAAAACTTGTGTGGTTAGTGGTGGGGTTTAATGATAGGGAGTATTTGCAATGTTGCATTTGTTATAAATCATCATCTGACTGAGTGAGCTGCACATCGACGCCGCTGGAAACCTAATGTTTAGAACCTGCTTAAGTCTATTGTGAGGGTTTGTGTGTGTGTTTTTTGCAATGCTTTTATTTTGTAGTCCTCCTGTTTTCCCGCTGCTGGTTCGTGGACTTCCTGGCAGGTGCTGTGATTGTTGCTCACTCATTGGAATCACCTGTGGCAGTGTTGACTCACTGTTAAACTCCAGTCTTCTGCTCTCACTCTCTCTCTCTCTCGTCGCCAGATTGTTTGTTATCCATATTAGAAGTTTTTCGTTGAGAGTGTGTCTCCCTTTTCTAAGCCTATGTGTTATCACTGGCCTTCCTGCAGAAGTCTTGCCATTTACGGAGTACACAAACGTGTTGGACCGCAGAGCCACAGCCACCGCTGCTTGAACTGCCTCTGCCACTTTGACTGCATATAAGGGGCCTTGTCCCTGGAAACACCTGCCCTTGTCTAACACACAGCACCGGACTGGTCAGTACTCTGTTTTCCTTTTCTAAAAGGACAAGTCAAGTTTAAGGAAATCTGTAACTTTTACCCGCTTGCCTCTGCTCGTCTCTGGGTCCGACCTGTAAACTGCTAACCCTAACATCTCTGATATGTTAAGATCTGGCAGTTAGACGGACTTTTCACACTGGAAACGGAAGATTTGAAACCCACTAAATCTGCAGCTGCTGTTTGCTGTGGAGTTAAAATCGCACATTTATCTATGGACTTCGGTGCAAAGGCAAAATAGAGCAGAAAACCTTTTCTTAATCTGAATGAAGTTGGTGAAATCTGTTTTTCCTTCTGCAAATGATGCTTTTTTCCCCTGATGTGTCTCTATACTCTTTAAGTATATTAACAATTAGGAATTACTAAACATAATGATTAACATATCCAAATGAAGTAAACATGTATTTGGTGGTATAAAAGAAAAAGTGTCTGACACTAAACCCTGCTAAGTCTCTGCTGACCTTGTGTTTGCTGTGATGGGTCACATGTGGTATTTCTCACCCTCACTCCCACTGTAATTTGGACTGAGCTGTCATTCTCAGGATTTCTGATCAAAGCACAACCACCGTGTCTAATTCTTCTAAGTCACACTGAGCCACTATTTCCCATGTTCTGTTGCGATGTCATCATGAGCAGGTGATACCTCTCGTTCACAGGCTCCTTGTGTGCAGTGACAGTGCAGCCACACATGCTCTGCTATCACAGGTCGGCTATTGAAATCAGGCCAAAGAAAGCTAATTAAAGGTTGAAAGCGTACATTATCAGATTAGGGTTTGGAAAGCGAGGCTTTAAATAATGAAATCTTTGAGGAAGCAGAAAAATCCGCAAACCAAAGTCAACATTACGTCTGAAAAGAAGAAGTGTTAGAAAAGAGGAGCAAAGGAAACCAAAATAACCTGCGCACAAACTCAAACAAGCAAAGTGATTAACGTTAATTTGCATTAATACAGTCTTTATATTGCAGGCTTCATGACATGGGAAAGACGGAGGCATGGGGGGGGCGGGGCGAGCGAGCAGGCAATCGTACCAGTCTGCACCACGTCGTCACAGCTCTCTGGCTGAGAGACTTCACACACAGATTTTACCCCATTTTCACCGAGCACGGCTCCATTTTCTGTGGAGGTAAACTGGGGGTCAAGCTTGAAGGGGAAATCGTGACATGGTGACATGACAGTTACAGGCAACACTGGTTAAAATCAAACACTGCTAAGGGAACTGGAGCTGTTGGCAGCAGATGACCTTTTCTCGCTGTCAAATCCAGGTGATATATGACTGTGTGTGTGTTATGGATGGAATCGTTATGATACTGGTCAAAAATCGCTGGATCAGATATCACACAGATGAAAATATCCCATAAAATCCAAAAAAATGTAAATACAAATCAGTAGAAGCATTTTAGCTGAGTCATGTTTGGGCTGTTTAATTTTGTCTTTTTATGAGAACAATATTTGTTACACAGTTGGAGAATTATGTCGTTGAAATGACTCAGTATTGGACACAAAATGTGGATACTTGAGTAAACGTACAAGAAGTTGAAGTCACTTTTTATAATATTAGTACAGTAAATGTCATATATTTTAAGACTTTTACTTAAGTATCAAAAGTCAACTTCTGATATAATATATAATAATATAATATAATATGTACTTGTTGGGATTGAGCCATGGTGGCTCAGTGGTAGGGTGAGTTGTCTTTCAACTGGAAGGCTGTGGGTTCAATTCCTGGCTCTGCTAGTCTATGTGTGTCCTAGTAATGAGTAACAAAGATAGTTAGAGGAATTGTAGTGGAGTAAAAGTTGCTAGAAATATAAATAAAGTACAGATACATGAATGTTGTACTATGATAACTTTCTCTAGAAGACACTTTATGTCAATAATTTACACTCTAGATCTTGACTTTAAACAGAGAGTGATACTGTGAGTCTTAATTGAAGAAGAAGTTCATTTACGACAAAGGCTTGTACTTCTTATAGCTTATTATTATAATAATAATAATAATAACTGAATACCTATGTTAGACAGGAAGGAACCAGACTCTCTAAAACACCAGAAATCCTCTCCGCTTCATTTAAAACACACAGTAACTACACGCCACTCTCATACTGCTCTACTCACTGCTTCTACTCGACCACACGGACACAACAAATACTCACATTGTGTGTCACTGTTGTTTAGCTCGGCACACGGACCTGACTCAGTGCACCACTTGCCGTCTGAGTGCGAGCTGATGGAGAATGGAAACGGGGAGAACGGCCGCACTAGTGAGGGCTGCAGACTGGGGAAAGCTAGGCTGCGTACTAATTGGCCATGTGGTTGATTGGGATAAGAGAAAGGAAGACACGTTGCTGATAGGCCTGAGAGTGATTACGAGACATGAGCGGAACTATCTGTCACAAGGTGTAATTCTTCATTTTAAACAAGCTGGGCTCTTTCGCTCATCGTCTATCTGTGTTTTCCTGTTAATAATCCTCTCAGTCATCACATTTCCTCCGTTTTCTGTGCAGCACTTAAAACCCGATTTGTTCCCGAGCTGATTTGGGAGCGAACAGTGGCTCGGGACGGAGACAGGGCTCATTCTGAGGGTTTGTGACCCAGATGCCTGGATTACAGAGCACAGTGCAGCTGCATGCAGGCGCCCAGGCCCCACTGAAGCATGTCTTGTCTCCATTATGTAAAGCAGGATTAAAACAAAGCACAGTTGAAAGTCAGGGTCCCGGCCTCTGCCCCCCCCAGCCTTTTACAGACGGACTGCAGTGAGTTTTTAGGGAAATGTAAAGGGATTATTTCAGAATATGTCCTGGGATTAAAACTCTAGTGACTGCCTTGGGATGATTTGACCTTTTAAACTGTGGACCCCAGAGATTACCCATACATCAGCTTGATCAGATACTAAAAGGAGAATATTGATTTTTTTACTTTTTTAAAGCAAAAAATTCTGTTGATCACTATGTTATGTAACCTCACAGTTTAGCCTGTACCTAAGTGCTGTCTGGCTGATTTATTCATTGATAAAAACATCTATAACACTATTCTTGAATACAGTTGACAAAATGACATCTTTTTTTCCCCGTCTCCAGTTTCAGCTTCACTGTTTGTAAACAGTAACTCTGTGTTTGACTGTGTTTCTCTCATGTCTGACCTTTCATGTGTCCCATCTGGACTCCGTTCTCCTGGTTGTGCTGGTCTTTGAGGTTCATGTTGGCTAAGGAGGCGCTCACGGCGTCTCCAGAACTGCAGCTGTTGGAGGCGTTGTTCACGTAGTCCATTGCCAGTCGCAGGTCGGGCTGCAAAGGGAACACAACCCCAAAGTGCAGTGAGCATGACCGCTTCTCAAAGTGAGATATAGTGACATGCAAGGACAAACACACTTCCAGATTAAGTACAATGACGGCGTACTTCATGGACACTCGGTCTTCCGGTGAGGACAAACTCTGGTCCGTCACCTGAAAATGTAAACAGACACTGTGTCTGTAAAAAGTAGTTATTAATACATCCTGACGTCGGGGGTCCACGCTTCATGTTGCAGCCTCACGGATAAAAATAGTCCCACCTGATCATGTGCACGTCGGCCGCACTGTGATGAGTTGCACTTTCTAAAAAAAAAAAAAAATTCTGATCCTGCTCTGCCTCAGACAAAAACTTAAAAAAAGTAACAGCACTTTTAAATTCAGACGAGTTCACAGAACTCTGTGTTTCTCATTGTGGCGGCACATCGATCTCATGTCGCCCAGCGTCATTCACAAGCTGCACAAAGGGAATCATTTATGTCAAAATAAATGTCCCTTCCTCTGCCGAACAAAGGTACAACAACAACATCAGCAGACGGACATTGACCACAGCTTTAAGATGTACCACAATAAAAAAAAAAAAACATGAAGATGTGCTCCCTCAGCAGATGAGATGCTCATTTTAAATCCCATAAAAAAGAGGATTACATGTCAGATTAAAGCCAAGCCTCTGGTTATATGAGAATTATATATTTTTTTCTCACCCAGTCACTGACTGTGTTATATACAGTCAGTGACTGGGTATAAGATATTTTGAATAAATATCTAATTGCGATTATTTTTGACAGGAAGGAATGGTATTTTTTTACATCTTTATTCTCATTTTCATTTGAAAAACACATGTAAAATGATTACTGGGAGATATTTGTGCAGATCTGTGAGAAACAAAGACGTTCTCTTCAGTCTGTAGAATAATGTGTACAGATCAAGACAATAATTAATGTAAAATGATATTTTGACATATCGCAGTAGGCAATTTTGATCAAATTAAAGTTAGAACTTCATCAAAGTGACTAAATAAATGAATGAAAAGGCAGAATAAGGAAAAATGTATTCAATATTTCACAGAAAATGATAACATGAAAACATATGTGCACCAAATCTGTGCTGAAAATCTATTTATATAATATATAACACAGCTAGACTCCAGTAACATTGGCCTTCACTTTTCACACTAAGATATACTGAGATTTTAAAAGCCTCCGTCGCTGAACCTCTTTAGGCTCTTGACGCAGTTGTCTCTTTATGTGGCGCCATATTTAAACAGTTGCCGTGGTAACTCACACCCTATAAAAACCTACTCTATAGACAAACTGGGCTCAGTAATGTGACCTTCCCTCCTGAGGGCCGTCATATCTCCCGACCTTGGAAACGTTTAAACGACCCTTTCACACCTGGCAGACCGATGATGAAATGATTATGTTTTTGATAACTGAGTTCATGTTAGCCTATTTCTGTTTTAGCAAGGGATTCTTGTTATTGCTCTGAGCCACTAATCCATCCTGCCAACACTGTTTTTTTTAGTTTTTTTTAGATGGCACATTGTTAGTAGCTGGTAACTTTAGTGGTTGTTATCAATTTAGGATGGAGCATTTTTTTTTTTGCTAATTAACTTACAACAATCTGTAAAGCTTCACGGATTTCCTCCATGCCTGTCGACATTTTCGTGGCAGGAGCTTTTGTCATTTTGCTGGCTCTGACACAGGAACATGACGTCCCCATTCGTGAAGCTTAGTCCTGCGTAGAAAACTCTAAAATTGGCTCGTTGTTGGATTTTTGCAAACAGTCATCAACAGTCATCAACAGCAGATCTGCATGTGAAATGTGAGCAGCGATTCCAGAGCAAGTCGGAAAAAGCACTTGTTGAGCGCCAGTCTTTCTTTGTTGGCCGTAAGAGAACTTGTTATACTCTGCATTTTAGAAAAAAAGGGGTTTCCAATACTATAAATGGTGACCCTTGTGTGTCCCATAGAAATTGCGGTGAATAGCAAACTCCCGATCCTCACACATGGCCCCAGGACAAAACTCCCTTTGTAACATTACACATGACAGAATCTGAACAAGAAGAAAGCTGCACACTTGCCAACAAAGACAATACATCTGAGAGGCTGTTCACTCTGCATCCGGGAGCTCACACAGTTATTAGAGATTAGATGTATCATTAGTATCACACAGGATGTGTTCATGTAAGGGACAGAAATGCAAAAATGTCATTTCTTAGCCTTAAAGCTCAAAACTCTTCCCTCATTGTGTTGAGGTAAACAGGAGCAGTCCCACCCACTTGATGATTTGCTGTGGGGCAAAACACACACACACACACACACACACACACACAAATTACACCTGCTGCAGAAAGAGAAAGAGAAAGTGACAGTGCTCTTTTGTTGCAGCTCCACAACGAGGAAAATGCTCCGAGGGTCTGCTAACGCAGCTCATCCCTCTCGGGAGCGTGTGAAAATGTCGTCTTGGCACAGGCCTCTGGTTTGTGAAGGGGCGAGGTCAACAGAGATGTTGACACAGCTCCAGTCCAGGAGCATGCAGCAAGACATGCAGCCTCGCAAACGGGAATGCAAAGTTTGTGCTGCCACCAAAAAAAAGGGAGCGAAAATGCAGCCGTGGACTTCTAAGATCAGATTATGTGCTTGTACAGCAGGTTTTTCAAGTATGGAAAATAAACAACTCTTAAAATCTCATCTGTTCCAAGTTAACCTAAGCGATGACAAATGTATTTAATTTAATTTAATTTGGTTTGATTTACAAAGATGGGTTTGTATTAGTGGTGATTGCAGAATCCAGTATTTTCTTTATTGCCACGTCTTTTGAAAATGCTTGTTTTGTCCAAAAGCATTTAATTGTTCAATGTGGCTTAATTTAAGACAATAAATATGAAGATCCAGAGCAATTCATATATAGCAAACTATAGTGAGCATTTGCTACTACAATATTATTATTGACCAAGCAATTTTGTGACTATAACAATAAAATAAATTGTTATGTGCAGCTCTGGATTAACAAACTCGATGTTTCAGCTCTAGTGAACTGGAGGACGGGAGGAGGATGGTAAAGAGTTTATCTATAAACAGTTCAGATGGCTTGTATCTTCTGAACAACAATGATGATGTCAGTTTACACATAAAACAGAGAAAGGAAACCCTAACGCAATATGAGATGGAGGCATTTTTCTTTAGAAGACACAGAAGATCTTTTTGACTTATTGGTTCATCATAGTCGCTCCTGAACTGAAGCAAAACCTAAACACCAAATTGTGGACGCGCCGCCTGCTAACCGGCGTCTAGCAGCTCAGCTGAGAGATGAGGATGCTGCTCTCATGCTTGACTGCCTCTGTGTTTCTGACCTACTTTCCTCATCATTTCCTCTCTCTCTCTGCGCGTTCTTACCCATGCAGCCTTGGGCAGCCACAGACTGACTCTACCTTCCTCGTGCGTGGCCCGGCCCTGCAGTGGAGGAGCTGAAGGTGGGGGCCGGCTTCCTCCATTTTGGACCTGTGTCTATAACAGTGTACACATGGTGCCTTGTCTCCTCGCTCGGCAGCTAGGAACACACGTGTTCATGAGCCGGAACGTTGTTTTCATACGTCCACCACACCCTGCTACCTCTACACTCACGCTCCATCCAGGTCAAAGACAACACAGACACAGTATTTGTCACGGAATCAATGCTGGACTTTCGGTTGCTGTGTGCAGAGCAGTAAGACACACACACACTCACACACACACACGCGTTAAACCCCGCAGTATGGAGCTTGACGCATGAGGACATTCTTCTTGTGTTTTCACAGTTAAGTACCCAGCTGGTGCAGCTGCTGCGACTTTCAATATGTACACAATATCTAGATCTGCACAATCAGATCCACCCAACACACACACACACACACCCATGCACACACCCCCACACACACACATAAATTTGCTCCCCTGGTGCAATGAGGCCGAGTCCTCCATCAGCATGGAGCCAATTAACTGTGCGCAAGAATGCAGTTTAAAGCCCACTGTGGCATTTCTTTTCCCTTCTCTTTAACGACGTGACGCAATTGGAAAAAGAAGTGCGAACAGCTTCTTTTGGCAAAACATTGCACATCTATCATATTGTGTCCTTAACCACGTGGATGAATGCATATTATTTTGCCACAGGAGAAGCCTGGGAATCAATTTGTCTGTGCATTAAAAAAGAAAATGGGTTGTTTCTATTAACCCTAAGTGTATTTGTGTTAGAGTACCCATGCTTTAAAATAAACATTGTTTTTTATCACATCTGACGTGTTTTATATATACTTGTTGTATGGACTCCAACCTCTTGTTCTGCCATCTTGTGTTAAGATCCAGTTTGGTATGTAAAGGTCACCATAATTCACGAGTGCACTTGTCACATATCGCAGAAACTACAGAGCCCCAGACATGATATGGGGAAAAAAAACTCTATTTTGTGGCCACTAAATAAGTAGACTGTGCCCGGGAGCTATTAATGTGTGTAATAATTCAGTAATAATGATTCTTTGCAATGCCAGGTGTGTGAATATCTTTGTAACTCATTCCCAACCTAAAATAAAACCACACTATAATCTCTGCCTATCTCGCAGCCTCAGCCCTTACCAACTCTCAAGGTAACTCAAGGGATTGATATTAATATTATTAACTAGTTTTTGATTTTTTCCCCCAAATGTCATGTCAGGGTACATAACAGTGATAAGTCTTTACATCGAAGACGGAAAACACCTAATCTGAGATTATTTTAAAACAGAAATCACTCCACATTTGAGTCAAACAGAGAGTGAATGTGCATAAACTTGAGTGACACTTGTTTCTTTGCCAACCTAAGCTCCTTAAGCAGCTCACTCCCAAATGATCACCTTTGGACTTGAGCCTGCAAGAGGCAACAGGCCATCTCTGCTAGACGGAGCGCTTGGTTTCATAATGCTGACTGATGCTGGAGGCTGTGATGTTGAAGTCGGCACTTCAGCTTAGAAGAGAGTGATTTCAATGTCACGTTTGTTTCAGGGCATGAAAGTACATTTCATCTCAATCTGACCACGTTGTAGTTTTAAATTTGCAGATTAAAGGTGATGCTTGGTTGTGTCTTTGTGGTTTGTTTGGATCATTGATATTATAGTAATAATTAATAAGGTTGACGATATCACTCTTTGTGATGCTCCATTGTTTACCGACATTTAAAGAGACAAGGTACAGCTGATACATGCACAGTTTAATCAAGCTAAGGAAAATAGTCTGACTAAGACGGGCAATTGGACAACTTGCCAAGTCTGTAGAAAATGTTATTGGCCATGTACGTCTGACTCCGCCTCCGTAGCTAGCGCTGTATTTCACAATAAGCTAGTGCCTCTTAAATCAGTTTCCTGTTGTTCCTTTGCGTCACCGAAAAACCGCAGTATGAACAGTACTGCAGTTTATACTGTAAATCATCTCCTTCTACTTCCGGGTCAAAGACCTGGGAGGAAATTTTGGTGCACAGAACGCTTAGTCTAACTTTAGTCTGACTAAGCGTATACATGCAGGGGTAATCGGACTTTGAATCGCCTTATCCAGGTATGTTAGTCTGACTAAGACAAGTTTGATTTTAGTTGGACTAATTTGTTTACATGACATTAAGAAAACCAAATGATGGTCTTAGTCCGACTAAGACTAGTTTGATTTTAGTTGGACTAATTTTACAAGACATTAAGTAAACCAAATGATGGTCTTAGTCCGACTAAGACTAGTTTGATTTTAGTTGGACTAATGTGTATACATGCTTACATACTTTTAACATGCATGTAACGCACTGTGACTAAAAGCTCATTTGTGAACCTCCTTATGTCTAATTTCTTGTAACTGACATCAATATTAAAGGTAAGAATAAGTGTCATTTCACAGTGAGATTGGTGTTCAATCTGAAACGGGGAACTATGGTGGCCTTCAAACACCAGATGGCAGCCTCCACAAAGGAAGGCCCTTGCCCAAACTACAGATAGAACATGGCTTATTCCAAAGCTACGGACAGTTTTAATTTTAAAGCGATTATACAGATGCAGTATCTGCCAATAAAGCCTCTTAAATGCTAGACGCTGGCTCTTTAATGCTCTGAAAATCTGAGGAATTGAGTTTGTTATGTCACATAAATACGACAGTAGCATAATGGAGGGGGAAAAAATCAGGCTAAGACCAGATGTTGTCCTGCTACAAGCCAATCAGACTGTGGATGTGATGTAAACATATACAGTAGAATGCTTTTGTAACTACTGCTGTCAGTGTCCGTAACAGTTGAGATGATTACATCAGCTCTCCATATGCGCATGTACAGTAAGTGTTGTTGTGTTTTTATCTCAAAGAGCCTTTAATTAGATGGAGTTCTTCAGAACCAGCGAGTGTGAGCGCATACCAGCGCCTTCACCGTGCACTGTTAACGGCTCGTGCCAATAAAGCGCTGCAGAAACTTGCAGAAAAAGCAAAGGCTGTCAAAACAGTCACACACAAAAAGACACCGGCGTGTCTCTCATTCCTATCTGCGGATCATCTGGACAGTTGGAATGGCTTCCAGCTGCGGTTGCAGACTCCAACATGCCCGCCACCACCATCATCCACATCCACCCTCCGTCCCTCCTCCTGCCAGAACGAGGGCGCACAAGAAACCCACGGGGATTGGAAAGAGGCGTGCCCGTTATATAAAAATAAAGGATCAGGGATGTTTATTCCAGTGAATCCACTCAGTCCATTCGGCCGCAGGTAGCATGTGTTATTTATTCCACCACTGAAATGCCAACATCGCACTGACTGAGCCCTGTAATGTGTTATCATCATGTGGTTCGTCATGGAACGAGAGACTTTTTTCGCGGCACCTACTGTGGATCAGACTGTGTCCGCTGACCTCAGGCGGATTAACAGAGGAGCCCATATGTGTCACACTGGCAGTCTGCTTCACTGCTCAGGCTGCGTGGCAGTGGAGACGCGCTCCACTGTTGCTCACGTGAAAAAATGGGCTTGGCAATTTGCGCACAGGCGCCGCATCATTCCGATTCCCGACAACACCAGAGCGCAATCTGCTCCCGCAAATAATAATGTAATAATAATAATAATAATAATAATAACGTGACTTGCATGAAAGCGCTGCAGAGAGGTCATTATCGCGTCAGAACAAGGGCTTGTTTTTGTGTGTTTGCGCTGGTTTTTCATGCAGCATTCCATGATGGAGAATAAAGGAGGCGCGCGCTGCTGTGCTAGAAAATCCTTTAGGCCCCGGGATCCACGAAAGAAGCGAAGGATCCAGAAAAACGGGAAGGGAGGGAAAAGCAACTCCTTTCACACACACACATACACACAGATCAACACAAACGCACACACAAAGAAATGAACTCGCCTCCACATTTTTGTTACTAAATTGAGAGAAACGACTTGTCCTCCTGACACCCTCTGATAATGAGATTATAATGAGAATATTCTGGGGGATTAGGCTTGTTACAGCGAGCAAGGATTACAACCAAGAGGCTGAAGGAAAAGCAGGACCTGCTCCAGAGGGAGAATGATGATGATGATGATGGAGACACTTATTTATTCTGCTTTTCTTTATTTAATTTCCTTACTGCTGATAATGTGGAGAAACCGTTGCACTGTGCCGTGTTTGCTGCTCCAGAGCCGGAGGAAAGAAAACACGGTTGTGTGTTTGTTGTCGCGCACAATGAAAAACATGTTCCACGGAGATAGAAACGGGGGATAAAAAAAAACGCGTAAAAGGAGCCGCTGCTGTGTGGAAAATGTCTTTCATCATATTTCCACAGCGCACAGAGGCCCGGCCTCTCTCACCTATAATGCAAACATGTACACATTTATATACGCGTAAGGAACGATCGAGACGGATGCCGATGCAGGATCGCACGACGCCGCGTTCTGTGTGTCTCTCTCCGCTCACCCCACTGTCTCCATGCGTCACTGCACTGAGGCTGGATGCGGTGAAATAGCACAAATATTGCGGCTTTCTCTTACCTGAGCGCAGACGGCGGTGTCTTGTCTCTTCAGCGGTGGTCGGTCACCGGGCGCACGCAACGTCTGGTCGCAGTGGCAGCGGCAGGCCGGAGCGCGGCGCTGCGGAGCGCGCAGAGGAGTACGGGGCTGGAGCGACCTGTGTGTGTGTGTGTGCTGTAATGTGCAGCAGCAGCAGCAGTGTTCAGTCTGTGTAATAGTTTCACCCTCAGTGGTGCAAACGCACGACGATGTTTCCCTGATGTTTTTTTGTAACGTCAACATAAGCATTTAAAGACAGAATACGTAACGTTTCTGCATGCAAACATGATCAAATCTGTATTTATATTCTCGGATTTATTTATAATGTTGTCATTGTCATTCACCGTCTCTGCTCTAACTTCTCTCCCTGTAAAGAACAAATGCTCAGAACAGGAACAACAACTCCCATGATTCCACGCGGCGTCCAAACAGCGTCACACTAGATCTTTTGTTATTCATTTAACTGAGAGCCCCCTAGCGGCAGAAGTTTTACATGCACTCATTCTGGCCCCTCAGCCATGTACAGTAATACATGACATAACGACAGTGGCCTGGAAATGCAAACCATAATTATTACAAAACATGAAACACTTTTACAAATCCCCAAACAAATTAACAAATGTTTAAACTAATTTACATAGTTTTTTTTACACACTTCCAGGCCACTGTAAATGTCTGATGGGCATTTAAAATAGTAAATTTTCCATTTTAAAGTAACAATGAATTCATTAGGCAATTACAGTAAATTATCAAGATGAATTTTGATCAACAATGAAGGAAAAAAAACATGAATACATAAACCTCTCTGTGTACTCACCAAGCAAACAATTTAAATGCTAATGTATGCATCGCCATGACAACAGTGTAAACAATCTGCCACTGAAACCATGCGATTGGACGGGAAAGGTCAGGAGTACACAGTTGTTGAAAGACACTAATTTCAATCTACGGGTGGTCGTAAGAGGACGTTTAGTTGAATATTTGTTTACAAGTTTACAAAATGCCGGATACACTTGTAATTTGTGTGATCATCTCAAACAAAGTGGTTACAAACCTCGTGCGTTTCATTCACAATGCAAAATTGTGCCGTGATTGTAAGCGTGAGGCGAGGCTACAGTAACAGACCACTGTGGTGGGCACACAAAGGTCAGGCCTTGGCACATGAAACAGTGCAGGCTTGTGTACGTCCTCTTTCACTGGCGTGACCGTGGCCTCCCACCATCACACACCGGGTGCCAAGTTTCACACTAAGTCGAGAAATCATTCAGGCCCTTGGAACACAGCAGTGGAATTATTGATGGGGACAGATTTTGTTTTTGGGAATGTTGAAGCACTGATGTGTCACAAGACGAGACTCTTTATGTCCTCTTTTTCTTTCTCTCTTTTTTTTCTTTCCTCCACTCTCCCTTTTTCCCCTCGCTCCACCTCTGTCTCTGTTTTTGGACACATGCCCATGCAGCAGCTGTCCCCGTGCTGCTGTGCGGCTGGAGATGATTCCGGAGCTCAGTGTGGACCAGGTGCTGCTGCGGGATCTTTCTCAGACTTGCAGTCTCTCCGCGTGGTCAGCGGTCACCTCGGCTGTATATAACAAGGCGGAGAGATTTAAAGATGCACTTAGCAGGGGAAAACAGGCAGGAGAGTGAATGATCACAAGACTCCGCCCTGACACTCCTAACCACACCCCCCTAAGTTATAAAAGCCAGCCCTCATGAACTCTGACCCCTCTTTTTCCCTCCAAACATTTTCCCAAACATGGACAATTGCTTGTGTGAGTTTATGAGGACTTTTTTCATGTGCTTAATGTTTATTTTTTTGAAGTTTGTTATTTCAATGATGATTTAATGTTTTACATTTGATTTATTCCTGATTTTAACTGTGAAAAAATGAGAAATGAGTCAAGTAACTTGTGTCAAAACCTAATTTAACTCTACTACACTACTTTTGTTTGTTTGTTGAAAGGCTGATTTTTTACTTCCTTTTTATTGTTTGTGCAGAGAAAAATCATCCATAATTGTCTGTTTGTAGACTTTGGGACAAAAAATCCTCTCTTCCAACTCCAAAAATGTATTTTATTGTGCTGGTTTCTTTTTTTTACTGAAACTTGTAATGATACAATTCATAATTTGCTGCCTCTGAAATTAATCAGTTTCACGATTAAAGGTGCAAATGTTGTATTTTTCCCGCTCTCTCTCTTTCCAAAAACACATCTGCAGGCCAACTGTCAACAGCCTAAAGAATTCTGCCGTCTCAGGAGACTAAAGACAGATGCTTGTCCACACTCAGTGTCAGGTCTCACTGTATTTGTCACAATCCCCAGTATCTTTAACTGTCACCACCAGTTATTATTCAGTGAAATTCTGCTGCTTTAAAAGTAAAACGTGTGAGACAAACTGCAGTTTGTTTGTTTCAGAGAGTGAACACGGATGTTTGATCAGAATGAGTCTGATGTTTGCAGCGCACTGATTTACTGTTTTGGGCGCAGACTTCTTTTTTTTTTCTTCCTGACTGAAGGACATTTTTGTTGGGTTTCCCCCTTCAGTGATCTTGTTTAGAATCCTGTGGTAAACCGATGCTGCACACAGCAAACATTCTCTTCTCTTGGACACTTGGGTCGTCGACCATGGTCGTGTTTAGTCACAGTCACGACAGCTGGATGCTCTTTGGGTCTTTGCGACGACTCTGAGGGAAGAGATATGACAGTGGCTCATATTTGTGAGCTCAAATCAGTGTTTATAACTTCTCTTTTCTGGAAAGTCGTAATCAGTGTTTCTAACAGTTGTGTAACATGGGTTTAATCGAATCAGATAGACAGCAGAGGAGGCCTCGGAGCTTCAAAACATCCTCAGAAATGATGTAGAACTGCAAAACAACCACAAGTGCAAATGAAACGGCCACAATGTGACGCAAAACAACTAGAATGAGATGCAGAAAGTGCTTTAAAGTTTGTGAAATGATACAAATGTGACAAAATGGCCACGATACATTCAGAGGCAGCAGCTGTATATAATGTTATAGCCGTCTGTTATAGATTTGTGACATTTTCTAAACAGTTTGTTTGTACAAAGATGAGCTGAAAAAAATGGAAGGCAAGACCGGAATCAACCACTAGAGGGAAACATTCTCCCTACAAACAGTCCTTTTCTTTTATGTGAAGCCTCTTTCCAAGCAAACCCAAAAACATCTTACACGACATGCAGCCCTCAGATTTAAAAAACAAACAATTATTAACTAAATATAAAAAGACAGAAAATACATTTTTACCATGTAAAAAAAAAACAACAACTTACTATTCATCCATTTTCTGACCACCTTGTGTGAGACAAGAATGCTAGCCACTGCTGCATCATGTGAGCCAAACCTGTACCATTATATAATGTGATCATTCTGTTTGATTTTAGCTCATCATTGATCTTGTCAACCCAGAATGTTGTTTTGTTGTTGTTTTTATCATGGACAATGAAGCTAATAGCAAAATAAAGTGGTTAAAGTGAGGAATATGGTTTAAATATGTCTGACGTTGTTTTCTTCACAACAGTGAGGGTCAACAGTGACCCTAACAATAAAAACCACCAGTGTTGAATATTGAACATGACCTGTCTCCTACAGTGCACTAGGGTTGTTTTGTCCTTTATTCACCTCGGATGATTTTCACAGTGTGTTGTTGTTTTCCAGTTAAATATTGCATGGGACGCCCGCTGCTGTGGGCACATTTGTATTTAGTCAATTATACATAAGGACTTCACATTTGGACCCGTACAATTAAATAAATATATGTGTATGGACAGCAATGTTAGACTGATGTTGAATGTTGGGTCTTAAAGATGTAAATAATGTAAATAATGCAGAGACTGAAAAAGTAACTTTAATGCTGCTCAGGTGACGTCACACTTTTACTAAAAGAGACACCAGTTCAGTCGTCGCATGCTGTAAAATGCTCTGTGATGCTGAGGAGGAACCATTCCCACATATATGGATGAAAATTTCAGATTTTCAATTATTTTATTTCTATCTAAGCACAGAGCAGCCTCCCTTTTTCATGAAGAGAGAAGTTTTATTTACAAACAAAAGGAATTGAATCTGTGGGAGGTTTTTACATGTTTGAAACCATGGACTTCACAGCAGCTCTTTTCATCCTCATCCTCACGAGATATATGGTAAGTTGTTTGGGTTTTTGGGGACGTTGTTTAAATATAATGTAGCACAGAAATGTTATTTAATAATATAGGGCCAAATGCAGTGACGGAAAATGTGTCATTCAGATTGATCAACATAAGGGATCTGGAATTAATCTGTGAGGCAAAAGGAGATTAAGCACTTGAGTCTTTGTATGTCTTCATCAGGTTTGCTCCACACATCCAGAATGTTCCATCGTCCGTCACCTGCTGAAGAAAGAGAACGAGTGTAAAGTAAAAATGAGGACTGAAGCCGTGGCATCACTCAGTCCCAGCAGCAGGAACCAAACTGCAGGTCACTCTCACTCGGGAGAAAAGAAAATCTTATAATATAAAGACATTTAACACGGACCTTTAACCCTCTTCCTGTGTGGACGCTTCCTTTGTGTTGCCAGGTTGTCTGATGGAGTGGGACGGAGTGAGTTGTTGGCCGCCTGCTTCTGCAGGAGAGATGGTCTCTGTGCACTGTCCTCTGCCGCTGATGAAATCTCAAAATCCTCCAGGTAAACACACGACGATATGACATTATTACTTAAAACCACCTGCAGACATGGAAAATGAGTTCCTGTAATGTGTGAAAATGTATAAGCATACGCTATAACGTTGTGTTAAGCAGTACATTTGTGTCAGTGACTGTCAATTTTGAGACTTCTTGCCGTTCAATGTAGGGACTTGAATTGAATGAATTCAGTGAAACATGCAGAAGCTAAATGAACACTATAAATTGTTATTATCCATCCATTAGCCACGAAAAGTTTTCTGTCAATCTTAAACTCAGATTACCTGACGGTCACTGATCATATAATCTTGTCGGAGGGGTCAGTCAAGTGGGAAAAACAAAACAAAACAATGATCTCATCTCAATGAATCACTATGATCTCACAGTAGTGATAATTGTGACAAAATTCACAGGATTTCAAAATAAAAGTGTTTATTTTTAATTGATTGGAGGGCAATGTATTATACCCCACGGGCTGCAACTTTAGGGCCTCTGCTATAGACCCTTTACACAAATGGGTCTATTTGTAGAAATTCCTTCTTTAGGGCATGAAGTCACTTTCATTTATGGATCTGTTATATATTATAGTGTATAATAAAGTTCACAGCTGAGGTGCTGATGTAAATATGTACATGTAAAAAAACAAAAAGCTGTAGTTTGTAAACAGTGCCCTTATACTAAGTAAAGTCTTCTTTCCAGTTCTCATCACGAGGAAGTGTACCGTGCGAGGATGGAGTAAACCCAGTTTGTCCTATTACAAAGCCTGTTACCATGACGTCGCTGAGGGAGATGAAGACATAAGCAAAGAGGTACAGCAAGACAAAAGTGTTTTTGTTTACATACATCAGTCTGCATGCAGAATCTTTCCTGCCAGCTGCAATTTTAAGATGAGTTTCTTGGTGCCTGCATGCACAGGTAATAAATATTTCATGTTTTTGCTCCAGAAAAATTACTTTGACACTGTGAAGTTGCTCTACAGCGTTGGTTATGGCGTTTCTCTGGCTGCTCTCGCCGTCGCCGTGCTCATTTTCTGCTGCCTCAGGTTGGAAATTCAAAAGTCAAAATGAGATTTAATAGATCTTCTTTTTTAAAGTGTCACCACGTTCTCAGAGTCCCCCTCTGTGTGTCTCACAGGAAACTGCTCTGTACACGAAACTGCATCCACGTCAACCTGTTTGTGAGCTTCATGCTCCGGAGTCTGGCTGTGTTCATCAAAGACGCCGTGCTGTTTGCAGACAAGAGCATGAACCACTGCACCGTGTCCACAGTGAGCAAAAACAGCTCCTGATCGCCCTTTAAACTATTTATTTTATCTTAGAAAACAAAATGCAAACATATTTAGTTTAATATCAGATGTGACAAAGAGAAGCCGCAAATTCTGCCATTTGAGGAGTTGTAGTGAGACGAATGTAGCCTGTGGGACACAAAGTATGTTATATATATATATATATATATATATATATATATATATATATATATATGTTTTATTTTTTTTTTATTGGTACACTCATTGCACAGAGCACCTGAACTTTATCAGGTTTCCTCTCCTGCACTTTACATAAAATCAAATTTTTGCTCAAAGTTTTGAGGGTCTCAATCTCAGATTATCTGGGGGTCACTGAGCGTCTAATCTGGTCGAGGGGCTGGTTAAGTGTGGAAAAATGACTTTTTGGGGGGGATAAAAACAAGTGTTTAGTTGATATGAGCTTAAAATGATATCAGGATATTCCATCATGATATCACAATAATGACAATTGTGACAATATTTCACAGAATTTCAAAATAAAAGTGAAAATTTTTCAATGGAACTGTACTCGTAATGCAAAATCAATCTGTGAATAAAGAAAACATACATACAGTAAGTATATGTTGAGTGGAGGGCAAAATATGGCCCACGGGCCGCAACTTTGACACCTCTGTTGTCAGACCAGAAAAGAAAGAATTTAATTCCATTGTCTTTTTAGTTTGTTTAGTTTTCTTCTGTTTTTGCTCTCCATGTAATAGATTAACATCTTGTAATCTTAATCTGTTTAAAAACTGTTAGAATTCATTTTCTACAACCAATAATGAAGGGAAGTCTGCATCTGATGAATGAAACGTTGATGAAAATGCTGCTAGTTTCATCGTTTCAGTTTAGGATGAAGTTAAAATAATACCATAAATAAACCCCGTGATTTCCTGTGTGTTGCTGTTGTTGCAGCTGCAGTGTAAAGCGGCCGTGACCTTCTTCCACTTCTGTGTCCTGTCTAATTTCTCCTGGCTGCTGGTGGAGGGTTTGTACCTGCAGAGTTTGCTGCTCTTCACTTTCACACAGACCACAACGCTCTTCTGGATCTACGCCAGTGTCGGCTGGGGTGTGTACTCCGCGTTTATTTGACTTTATTAGTCTCAATTTCTTTCCGATTTCCATCTTACTGAGCGAGTGTGGTTCTGTAGGTGTCCCAACAGTCACCACTTTAACCTGGACCTTTCTGAAGAAGCAGCTTGATGATGAGGGGTGAGTTAAAAACTAAAAGGTTTTACAGCAGAAATGTAAAGTGTGTGTGTGTGCGTGTGTGTGTGTCTTGTATATTCCTTATGTATATCTGTTTACACAGTCACATTATGGGGATTTGTCCAAAAATCATGTCCCCATAATATAAATGACCACATTTTGAGATGAATGTTTGAACGTTAGATTCACGACTAGGGTTAGGTCAGTAGTAATTATGGTTTGAAGTCAGATTAAGTCTCCAGGAAAATGAATGCAAGTCAATGCAATGTCCTCTGAAGTCATGGAAACCTGTGTGTGTGTGCAGGTGTTGGGACAACCTGGACAGCAGCTTTTGGTGGATAATAAAGATTCCTATCCTGCTTTCTATATTTGTAAGAAACAATTTCTTTTTTCAACGTAGTCACAGATTTACTGTAGAATATACTGTGTTTACACAAGCACAATAAAGAAAATGGGAGATAAGATAAGAAGTTCATAAAAGCAAATTAAAGCCACGGTAGGATTTTGAACCATCACATCACAATGTGTTGTTTTTTAGGATCAATGTATATAAAAAAAGGATTATTTAAGTGAATTTTAAACATCATTCACATCCTGAAACCCTGAGGTGACTCCTTACTGGTTGTTCCCAAAACAAACATTTTCAAAAACAACCTGCATGAACGGATGACACACAGACCCTCAGGCTTCACTTTTATTTACTAGCCTCTGAAGTGGAAACAGACAGAAATGTCCACCTCATCTGCTATTTTAACCCTTTAAAATGCCAGTGTGATTACTTTGTCACTTTGTTATTGTCCATATAACAAATGCTGCAGGATTTTTTTTTTTTTTTAAATCAATCTTGGATATGTCAAAGATTAGCCATAATATTGACTTTGATGCATTATTAGTTTTTGCGTAGCATCAGATTTAAAATGTGCTCTGCTCTTACTTACACTCTCACAAAAACTACTCTAAAAAAAGAACAGATCAATATTTTTTTCTGCTTTTTGCAGCAAAGCTTTTAATCGACTTCAATCCTGATCAAAAGTTTTTATTTATTTATTTGAGAACCAGTTGTTCTCATTTACAAACATGAACTATCAAAGACTGAATAGTTATCTGGACTTTAACCCTTTAATTGCCACTTTGAGTGTATATATAATATGGATATTTAATTTTAAATGCATTATTTTCCATATAACAAAGTTCAAAATGAGATTTAAAGAAGGCACAAGTGGCTGTTGATTTTCATCGGAGTTGACACTAACGACATGAAACAACCAATCACAGACTAACCTGAGTGTAATTATTCAATAGTACACATGAACGTGGTCTTTTCTCACTGTGTTGTTAATGATCCGCAGATAAACTTCCTAATCTTCCTGAACATCAGCAGGATCATCATTCAGAAAACCAAAGCCACACATGTGAACCAAAGTGAGACCCAGCTGTTGAGGTGACACACTCTCACATGTGCTCTGTTGTTATTCTTTTCCTCCTGTCTGTCCTTGACCTTTCCTCTCCTGTCATCTTCTGCCCTCTGCAGGCGACTCCTTCACTCCACTCTCCTCCTCATCCCTCTGTTTGGGGTTCATTATGTGGTGTTCGCTCTGTTCCCGGAGCACGTTGGCGTGGAACCTCGACTCTACCTGGAGTTAGTTTTCGGCTCCTTCCAGGTGACGCGACATAAATATGAACATACGGTGGAAAATGACATAAGAACAACTGCAGAATCCACAGTCATGGTCATGTCATCTCTGTGTCTTTTCAGTAAAAAAACATTTCACTTGTTACACCCTAACCCAACAAGTGATTCAAGACAACCAAGACGTGTCGTAAATCAGAAAGATAATTAAAGCTCTTGATTAGTTATCTAACTTGTTTTTTGATTTAATGCTGTAACAGGGATTTATCGTCAGTGTCATGTACTGCTTTCTCAATGGAGAGGTAAGTCATGTTCAAACAATACTTATTCATTCATTCATTTATTCATTCACTTTGTATCTTTTTTTTTTTAAAGAAATCCTTGCTGTCTTTTAGGTCCAACATGAAATCCAGAGGTTGATGAAAAGCTGCCGCCCTGAGACGAACACTAATGTCATCAATCTGCCGACTCAAGAAGACGTCCCTTAAATTAAAAAATAAACAAACTCTCCTCCTTTCATGTAGTTCTCTGGTACTTATTCTTCTGTAGTTGTGTTTTTTACGTCATTTCAGTCTCATGTTGTAAATGCTATAAAATACTAAATGGTGTGATATGTAGCCCGTCATGTTTTTAACTCTTATAAATAATAAGAGTTAATATTTAAAGTTTTAAACCATTGTCCTCTGTTCTTTTCACCTTTGAATCCACTACATGTTTGCATTTTATTGTTGAACTTAAGAGGAATAAATGTCGATGTATACTAGAGTGAAAAGAAATCTGATTTGTTTTGAGGTTTTGGGGGATCAGCGATCAACATTTTCAAAAATCTTTTGGACCAAATGTATCAATAACTGTTAGTTTCAGCCCTGACTGAAACTATATAACTCTAATCTTCAAACCTCTGATTTCACCCACTCTTTACAGAATACCTGCTTCCACATAAAGTAATTCAAGTCTTCATGATCTCTTTCATGCTGTCACTGACTGACTGAGTGTGTGTGTGTGTGTGTGTGTGTACTCCACAGACGCTGCACTCTCAGGGCTCCGGGGCCCCAGATACAAAGAGGGGTATGAATGAATGAACATGTGAAGGGAGGGAAGTGTTACAGGGACATCCAGCCTGGGCGGGGTTTGAGGATCCCTCCCTCCCTCTTCTCTTCTCGCCCCTGAATGGCGCCCTCCTCCCTGTGTGATTGTGTGTGTGTGTGTGTGTGAGCATGTTGTCTTTGCCTAATGTTGTGCAGAGTTATTCAGCCGCTCTTGCCTTGGCACTGTGAGATTAGTCTGCAGCCGCCACTAGTTTGCCCTTGTTGTGACAAGAAATCCATCCTGTGCAAGAGCTAGATTCTCTGCATCGACCATCTCTGCCCCGTGTTCCATCGAGTCAGGCAGCTTTTAAAAGAGAGGGGGACAAAATGAATGGAAGTGTGGATGTGAACTACGAGCAGCAGGCTCTCCAGGAAGGCTCCTTCATGTTTACTTCAGAGTCTGTGGGAGAGGGACATCCTGGTGAGTATAAGACTTGAGATTTTTTAGGACGAGCAGACTTCACGTGTTGGCACGCTTTATTTTTCCCCCCGTTCCAGTGAACAATGACTCTGAGGAATGTGCAGAATTCTGAGCAGCACATGGAGGAACAGCACCGTTAAAACTGGTTCTGGGTTATGTGGATAAGACGGGGGGGGAGTTTTGCAAAGTTGCAGTGTTTGTGTCCAGCATTCACTCTCTTTTAGTTCTGTTTTAGTGCCATTTGCAAGCAGAAGAAAGTGACTTTTTACAGCTTTTTACTATAAAAACTGTGCAGAATCAGTGAGAGTGAGTCAATGCACTTCACAGCTGTGAAGCAATGCACTGCAGATTCAGCTGATGAGTCCTGATGATATAACATAAATATACGTATTGAAGGCAAAGGATAAATATTGATGTTTAAAGTGCACAAAGCGGCTACAACCAGGTAAATCAGGGCATTAGAAAAGTCATTAAACCATGATCTAAATTATACACCAGCTAATATAAAAGATCCTCTTTATGTTTTTGCTTGGAAACATAACATTTGTATCCAGGACAATGATTAAAAAGTGGGTCACGGTGGAGCTGAAACCAACCCCAGCTGACGGAGTTCCTGGTGGGCTTTTTTTGTTTTCTTTCAGCAGTAAAGAGTGTTAAAGAAAACAAATCTTTATATTTCTTTTCTTTAAAAATCACTTGATATAATAATGTATTATTTGTTTTTGGGAAGTCCAGCATGGCACTGCTTTGACGAGCACATGGGCATGAGTTAGGCACAGAGCACTGAGCCACTATGACTATTCATAGGTCAGTAACTCCTCCGTCCTCAGTGCTCCAATGTGCGGCAGTGAAATGTGATACATTCCCATGTGGAATCTGACCTGTGCCGAAGAAGGTCATGCCATGAGGGGGAGTCACTCTGATATGATGAGCTCAAACACTTGATGAAGATGACATTCATTTAAATGCTGTTTGTTTTTGTTTGGTTTTTTTAATCTTTTTCCAGATAAGATTTGTGATCAGATCAGTGATGCAGTGCTGGATGCTCACCTGAGACAAGACCCTGATGCCAAAGTGGCCTGTGGTGAGTAAATGATGATGGGAAACACTTATGTATGGTAATAATAGGGAAGTGATATTACGCTAACCTTACTTCTACAGTAATAGCTTATATATAATGATGATGGAACATGAGTGTGGGAGGATGAATGTCATCTTTATAATATGGTAATTATGCATATCGCAGAGCGATATTACTCCAAAATGACCTCTGCAATTACCAAGTTGGAAATTGCATTAGAAGAAAAATGCTGTTACCCGAAATATTTCACCAATTATCTATATACTATAGTATTACTATATAATACTATTACAACATTATTACTGTGTTCTAATGTAACGTGTGACCCAATAATGAAAAAACTAAAACTGTCACTCGTGTGAGTGTGATAACGTGTGTGTGTGTGTTCAAACAGAGACGGTGTGTAAGACGGGCATGGTGCTGCTCTGCGGTGAGATCACATCCACGGCTAACGTGGACTACCAGAAGGTGGTGAGAGACACCATCAGATACATCGGCTATGACAACTCAAGTAAAGGTGACGTCTACACACACACAAACACACACACAAACACACACACGTTGTCTATATTCTTAGATTATTCTATAGCTGACGTCCAAGTGTGTGAACTTTTCCTTCATTGTGACTCTGTCCTCTCTCTCTGTCTCTCTTTCCACATCTCTCTGGGCAGGTTTTGATTATAAGACCTGTAATGTGCTGGTGGCCCTGGAGCAGCAGTCTCCTGATATTGCACAGGGAGTTCATGTGGACCGTCTGGAGAGTGACATTGGAGCTGGAGACCAGGTCGTTTGGATAAAAAATGACTTTATCATTAAATCTGGGAGACACTGTGGTTAAAACTCCCCACATTTGTTAAGATTACACAAAGTCAGTATTGACTGTGATTAAGAAAGCATGCAGCTCTGATTCTACCCACTCTGTGTGCACAGGGTCTGATGTTTGGATACGCCACAGATGAGACAGAGGAGTGCATGCCTCTCACCATAGTCCTCGCCCACAAACTCAACGCTAAGATCGCCGAGCTGAGACGAAACGGGACAGTGCCCTGGCTCCGGCCAGACTCCAAGACACAGGTGAGGGGGGGTGAAGAAAAACAAACATGCAGCCCTTCAATCATCTTCTACCTGTCTGCTGAGCATGGTTATAATATTGAAAGAGTCAGATTTTCAACGTTTCTTTTCCAAAGTCCAGTCCAACTGTGTCACTCGGGTCCAATTATGGACAAAGAGCAATTTGGTAACTCGAAATTAAGTATCTACCTGTCTCTCTAATGAGTTCTATCATCAAGGTTATTATAGTGAAGGAAAACAAATGAAATAATGAAAACTAAAATAGAACTGTGTTTATAAAATGAACAAAATCAAAGTCTTTATACATTTATTTCATACATTTTTACACGGTTTTGTTTACAGTGTGGCACATGAGTCTATGCAAGTTTAAAATAACATTTGTTATGTTGGTTCATCTAAGTCAATCAAACCTCCAGCCTAGTCTTGAGCTCCCTGAGACTCCTGACTCACAAGAAATGTGATTTGTCCCATGAGGGTTATTTAATATTATTTATGTTATGTGTATGTGTGTCAGTATTAAGCACATTTTGCACTTCAGTCTAATTTCTTGTAAACCAGGAGTGTCCAAACTTTTCTTAAACAAGGGCCAGATTTGATAATTTGAAGATTCCCGGGGGTCAATGGTTCCTTCAGACAGTTAACAGTTATATACAAATAATTATCAATTATAAATGGCAATGTAACCAAATCTAAGCCTCAAGGAGTGATCAAAATAAATAAGTCTGCCTTTCTTTCACATGTGGAGTCAGATAACATAATAACATCATCACAGGATGAATGCATGAAAATGACGGTTGTTCATTTGTTCTTATACATTTTTAAAATGGCATCTTTTGTTTTTATGTTTTTATGCCACAATAGTTATTATGACCTTTTTGCATCTTGCACCCGGCAAAAACTCCAAATGACAGGAAACCTAACACTAAAACTAATAAAAAGTCAACTAAAGCGTAAAGCATTTATTACAAAAACAAATTAAAATGAACTAAAACAATAGTCAAAACGAAAACTAATGAAAAACCCTGAACTATTATAACCTTGCTCCTCATGAATACAAGCACAGCAAACAGAATCTGGTTCAGACTGGTATGAATCATCTGAGCTGGGAGATGCCTTTCGGAGAACTCCATGAAGAGCCACAGACGTATCACGATTTCACTGTACATGTGTACTGGACACGTGGCACGACCTGAGTGAGCTTGAAATGTTAGGAGGAAGGCTGGAGCTTTTCAAAAATGATCGGAAGGGTTCAAAAATAAAATGTACACATGACTGGACTGGAGGAATATTGTGGCTATTATAATTAACTGAATTGCCTACTGTAGGAGTTTTCTAGAACAATCTTTTTATTCCTTTGTATTCTGAAATCATATCAGCCATTTATTTTCTTCCAATGTCTGCTTATTTTCCCATTTCCAATAAACATAGCATCGTTCATATTTCCAATAAACAAATTAAAAAAACGAAAGTTAAACTCAGAGCACATGTAGAAAACCTCTCAATCATCAAACCCTGAGTAGAGTGACAGGTGACCTCAAATAACCCTGCATGACCCTGGGCCGGTGTCAGCCTCAGGCAAAATATAAGAAATTAAATACAACCCCCTAGTGGTTGTAGGGGGGATCATAAACCATTTTAGCCATTATCCAATATACTATCTTAAGTACCGGTATGTGTAATAACTTTTATCTTCTCTTCATCTCCATCAAGGTGACCGTTCACTACGTGCAGGAAAACGGCGCCGTGATCCCCAAGAGGGTCCACACGGTGGTGATCTCGGCGCAGCACGATGACAACGTGAGCCTGGAGGAGCAGAAGAAGGTCCTGAAAGAGAAGGTCATCAAAGCTGTGATCCCAGCGCGGTACCTGGACGAGGACACCGTCTATCACCTGCAGCCCAGTGGGCGCTTTGTGATCGGCGGACCTCAAGTAAACATTTCATTTAAGTGTTGAATGTTTAAAAGTGTTCTTTATGGAACTAGAAAGTCCACTATGAGATCGACATCTCTTCTAATCTGACTGAGTTCACCATTTACGGTTCCATTCAAATATCACACTACATACAGTACTGTGCTGTATGCATATTATACATTACAGTACATACAGGGGGAGAACAGAACAGAACAGCTGCAGGGTTTTTTAACACATAAGGCTTTTACTTGGATTTAAAAAAATATTGCATGTAAATTACATGCTTAAGCTTTAACGTGCTATGTTAATTATTCCATTAATGCAGGGCTCTCAATATCAAATAAGCTGGGGGGCCACTGAGTGTCTACTTTGGTCGTTACAGGGTCAGTCAGGTGAAAAAAAGTTCAACTAATATTTACGATGACTTTTTTTAGATTTTCAACGTTTTGATATGGAATATCATCACATCATAAACTATTAATAACAAAAAAAGCATACAGAAATAACTTGATTTTATGTGGCAGGACGCATGAAATTGATTTGGGTCACCGCATGAAAGTTTGAGACCTCTGGATTAAGTAAGAAAAGATCTGTTCCCCCAGTTCAACCCTTGGAACTTGATAAAGGAGTCACTTGATCAAGAGACATTGGAGACTGTTAGATGTCTGTGTCAGGAGAGTGCACACAAACACACACACACACACACACACACACACACACGCACAGACGCACGGCTCTCACTCATTTTAGGGCACACTGCAAAGACTGGAGACAATGAGCTGCGGTCGTGGTTGTTACGTCATATAAAATAATCTGCTATTATAATCTGTGATTATATCAGGCCTCAGTGATAATAAAGGCTCCGTGTTTGGTCCGCTGCAGGGTGACGCTGGAGTGACGGGCAGGAAGATCGTCGTTGACACGTATGGGGGCTGGGGGGCCCATGGCGGCGGGGCCTTCTCCGGGAAGGACTACACCAAGGTTGATCGCTCGGCTGCCTACGCTGCCCGTTGGGTGGCAAAGTCCCTGGTAAAGGCCAAACTGTGCAGGAGGGTTCTGGTGCAGGTGAGATCCTTCATGTGATGTGGATGAGTTGTTATGCTTCTTTTTTTTCTCTCTTTTTCCAGTGATGAAATTGTGTCTGCTGGAGCTTTTCTGCCAAGATAAAATGAAAAAATATCCCATTCTTTGAACTTTTTCACACATTTTTTATACACATGACTTAAATTTGTCTGTCTCTGATGTGGTAACATACTGTAACTACTGTGTTGGCTAAATATCATATCCTTTGCTGTAAACTGCTGTTGGGCCCTCTTTCTTCGTCTTGATGTGTTTTAAGTTATTTATTTATTTAGAAAAATATGTCTTATATAGATATTAGTGTGTGTTTCCATACTCCCCCTTTTTCCTGTGTATCTTGAATTGAATGTCCACATGTAAATATATTGTAGATATTTGCATTTATTGGTACAGAGAAGCGATATTTTAAAGGTGATTTAACTGAACTGTAACAAATGTCAAGATTCAAGATTCTTTAGAATAATGCTAATGCCACATCATTATACCAGTAGGACATAAGGACGTACGATTCATTGTGTCCCTTGTGTCTTTAACTCTCAGGTGTCGTACGCCATTGGAGTCGCTCATCCTCTGTCCATCTCCCTGTTCACCTTCGGCTCCTCGCAGAAGAGCGAGAAGGAGCTGCTGCAGATTGTCAATAAAAACTTTGACCTCAGACCCGGCGTCATCGTCAGGTCGATACTGCAGCCTTTAATCTGTTGTTTGAAGAATTGTGTCGTGGGTCAAACTGTAACTTTACGTGATGGAGTTAACACTGTAACCCAGCATGAACATTCAAATTGTCTCAGTGCAGGAGGTTAAACTGTTGAACAGACACTTATTACGAGCTGAATATTGTTTTTTAACTAGATTCTGCTTAATTAATATAACCACAAGGCTGCCAGTTGCCTTAACATCCCACAGAATCATTTAACATGTAAGCATTTCATTGAAAAAGAACAGTTTTACATGTTTAATGTTGCTTTCTCCGTTTCTGTCAGTCGTCTGTGGATTATTTAGACGGCTTTAGGTTTTTTGATGATGATTTACTTCAAAACTCAACAGACATACGTTAAATGAATGTTGACTACTTGGACAAAATTAACAATTTTGTCAAGACAAGTGGATAAACTGTAAGTTTAACATTTAAAAACATAATAATTGGTGTTGAAGATGGGTATTATGTGTTTTACAGTGTTATGTCACTGTGTAAAAGTTTGAGTTTAATGCTTGTCTGTTTGCTTTTTAGGGACCTGAACATGAAGAGACCAATCTACCAGAAGACGGCGTGCTACGGACACTTTGGCAGGAAGGAGTTTCCCTGGGAGATCCCAAAGAACCTCAACTTCTAGTCAATGTACCTGTGTGTGTGTTTGGAGCCACAGGAGAAAGGCAGCTGCCTGTGTAGAGGGATGATGGTGAGAGTTGCCATCAGTTATGACTTCATAGTCCCTCAACAGGAAATATGCAGAGTACAATAACATTGCCTGCAGTTTATTTGACCCATAAATCAGTTTAAAAAAGTTGATGTCTGTGACCTTCTGTCCTGATATGAACGAGTGACACAATATTTTAGGGAAAACAGCCATAATCACAGGTGTGACAAGCGACATCTGAGGCACTTTTAGAACATTCATTCTCTCATGACAGTTTGTGTACATTATAGCCATTTCAGAACCACAGCAATGCCTTAGGATTGGTGTAATAATCTAGACTTTTGTTACTGCATTATCATTAAATAAGCAGATAAAGAAGTGACTCATGAGTCGTGAACAAAACCTAAAAAACCCTGGTATTTGTTATTAAAAGAGATTATAACAAAGTCCCGTGTTTTACCAAAGAAGGCGACAAATCAAATATTGGATTTTGTGTCATTCAAACTCTACTTTCTCACTAGTTCTGTAAAACTATGTACGTATATGTATAAAATCTTTCAACAATAAAACCTTTTCAGAACAGAGTCTCTTAAGTTTCCCTTGAGTTTGCCTGCTTTTATTTGCTTTAAATTTGCATACGCCATTGAAACGTAAAAATCAAAGTATAATCAAATACTACATGTCAGTGTCTTCGGTCGTAGTTTGGTCCCAACAAAGCTGTAAAAAGTCACTTTGAATGCTTTATCTTTTGTTTTTCTTTTGTACAAAAAGCTGACACTACAACAAAATATACAGCAGAGCTTATGTGGGTAACAGCGTTACCTGCTCAAATAACATTACCATAAAAAGTTGTACAAAATGTCTCTGTGGAAATTATAACCATAACTGTAAGATAAACATATAAAAAAAGAAACATTTTCTTTAAAGTAAGGACTGATATTTCCAACAAAACCCTTCTTCTTCTTCACACAACTACACAAAACTTTCCAGCCACAATATTTGTCAAACGGTTTTGGAAAACCTCACCATATTATTGAGGTAAAGTGAAAGCTGATGGAGCAAAAACTTCCTGAGTGGGAACAATACGGTGCTCTGTGTCTGAATGTCTAAACATGAAAACAAACCGCCGCGATGGTGCCCCGTGTGGAGCAACATCTGAGGCACTTTCAGGATGTTCATTCTCACAAAAGGCCAATTGTTACACTAGTTAGAAATAAAATAAAAAGCTGTAGATGTAGTAAATCTCTTTGTTGGCCTTCAGAGAATCAGAAAAGGCACGAACAGCGTTGTGCAACATTTTGCAGTTTCGCCTGTAGTTTTATAAATAGTTAAAAGTCTTTGGTAACTGCTGGGGGGAAAACAGCTTTGGTGCAATAGTTGTGCAAAAGTTGGTATCGTGATGTGCAGCTTCCACTTACACTAGATTATGTTTGGCATCTTCTAGATAGGTTCATTATTTTTGCCCTTTGTGAAGGACAAAGCAGTTCAGTCACAGGATGGTTAAATTCTCCAGCTGGTGGTGGTTTGACCCTGCACTCATCTCTGTGATGTGCTTGGAGGTGAAGAAGCTCTCCAGATCCACACCTCCACACAGGACCAGCAGCGTGTCCCTGGAAATGCCCTCAAACTCAAAGGCAAACGTGCCGTAGAAGAGCATAATGAGCATGCAGTAGATCCACTCAAAGATGGCGGAGGCGTGCTGCAGGGCGAAGCTCTCCTGCACAAAGAAAACTCCGCCTGGGGATCAGAGGTTAAGGAGAACAATAGTGACACAGCAGGAAGTGAACACACACACATGAAAAAGCCAAAATCTCTCCCTCAGGAATCCAGAAAACCCCACAGCTGCAGAGTACAGTCGACCCTTTTTTCTAATCATCAGGTCATTTGTGGCAATTTAAATCAAACCTAGTGGAAGGAGCGTGAGATCATGGGAATTGTTGCCTTGCTTGGTTCACCTGTGTGTCTGCAGCAAACAGCGATGAGTAAATTTGTGAAAAATACACACAATAATGTGAAAAAACAAAAGACTACTCAGTGGCTAACTAGTATTACTCAATACTTTCCTAAATCTTTTCCTTTAATAGACCCAGAATTTAAAATTAAAAAAAAAGGATTGAATTACCTTAAATACCTGACCATAAATAAATAATATTTTGGATTCTTTGGCTCAAAATATATAAAATGATTCTTGTTATTGTTAAATATATTAATACTGAAATGTCACATATTGTCTTTATTTGGACAACAGTTAAAATAATAATATGTATAATGTGAGATGATTCACTGGCTGTAAAGCTGTATTTTCTGCAGCAGGGGGCGACATAACACATTACAATGAACGACATACGCGGCACAGGCAGAATGTGGACAGTGAATAAACACACTGTCAAGATGAAGCGTGAACATCATCTATATGACATAGTTAGTCGCAGAAGTGTTAGTATTTATTCATACAAACAATTACACACATCAGAAGTTAGCTCAATACTATGTGAGAAAAACAAAAAAGACGGCGTGAGTAGAAACACAGTGTTCACGTTCATGTTGGAAGGATACTGAGCACCAGTGCTACCAGAGCCAGCAGAGCCATCCCCACGCGCAGGTGAGCCACTCGGTACTCGCCCTGAGTCTTGGCCAGTTTGTAGGTCAGAGCCGACTGCAGACACACAAACAGCATACTGCACGGGAAGGCCACGCCGGCTCCAACGTAGTGCAGCACTTTGACCAAATCCACCTGGGAAATAAACACACAAACAGAGATATTTGAAATATGTACATATATTTTGTAAATATTGCTTTAATTCACATCCTCTTTCTTCTATCCTCACCCTTGTTTCTTAATCCCTTCTTCCCCTCTCTCTCTCTCTCAAAGCTCATCCTCTCATCTTAGAGCTTTTTTCTTTATTAAAACAAGATTCTTGATTGTTTCAGCTTCTTAAATGTGAATATTCTTTGCTCCATATTACAATAAATCATTAAAACTGAATCATTTTGGTTTGCGGACAATACAAGACATTCGAGAACATCATTTCCAGAATTGACAAACTAATCAAAATAATCGACAGATTAATCAATTACGAAAATAATCGCGAGTTGCAGCTCTATCTCATCTCCTCAGTCCATCATTGAGAATGAGGGTCACCTATTTCTCTACTTATAAAGGTTGTTTGTATGTACTGGGAAGGCCATTTACAGTTCCAGTGTCACCTAAACTTGATTTAATTTGAATTTAGTCACATAATAATCTCAGTTTTCTGTCTCTTTCTGTAGTTTCTGTGGTTACTCTTGTCAGTTTTAAACAAAACTAAGTCAAACATGCACAAAACTCTAATCTAACCACAATTTCTAGTCCTTGAAATTATTATTTTCATACATTTAAGCACAAATTATTATCGGGAAATCTGAGAACAAAGATACGAAAACACACACACACACACACAGATGACACACACACAGATAATGGTCATGGTGACCTCACACCAGCACTCTGTAATCATTCTATTACAATACATTCTGACAAAGGGCATCACTGAAGGACAGGACAACCTGCACCACAAAATATAAGGTAAAGAAAGAACTGGGAGGAAAAAAAAAAATCAAGACGTATATAACGGCAATCTAACATGGCAACAAGATTAACTCCATTATCCTCGTGTCAACTGATAACTGCTCATGTCATCACCGGGAGAGGAAGTGTTCTGTGTTTATCTGCTGCAGTGCATTTGTAATTTTCTGTGTTCCTGTGTTCTCTACACACACACACACGCGCGTTCACATGGCAGAAACAGCTGCTACGATGATGATAACACATCCTGCACATGGAGTTAAGTAAATGACAGATGATACTGTGTTGCAAATAAAAGAAGCAGCTGGTAAAAAATGACACAGGAGGCTGCGTCATTTCTGCCACTAGGGGTCTCTCAACTATCGGGAAGCAGCGTTGGGATCGTGGGAATTGTTGTTGTGTCGTCTCATTTTGGGCCGAACTTTAAACAGCAATGAGTAGTCGTGATCCGTTAGTGACAAACACACATATGTAGTAACACATATGTCCTTCCTCACTCTGACGTGTCTGTCGCAGAAGTTATAGCAGAAATGACGTCATTAAAGGCGACCAAAATGACGAAAAATTGAATTGTTTGGATTGAAAATTTGATTTTCAGTAGAGAAATATTGCATATTATGTCTTAAACTGCAACATTTTAGGGACTTATTTTAAAATAATAATGTAAACTGGCTCAAACTAGCCAACAACAATATTTTTATAATAATAATAATAATGTATTAGGTTATATTATATTCATATATAAGCTTGTGTAATGTTTTAATTACAATTGTCTACATGTTATTTTTGATTTTATATTGTTTTTGTTATTTACAAATTCATTTTTGTATCATAAATGTGTTTTTTTTAAACATCATGATGGATTATCAGGATATCATCTTCATTTCTAATTACTAAACAGTGAATTTTACCAAACTGTTTTTTCACTTCTCCACACACAGTGTGTGTGTGTGTGTGTGACCATCTCATTCAGAGTTTCATTAAACCTCACGTTTTTCTGAACATAAACAGCGATCCTCGTGCAAGCTCGGCTGTTTATCACTCAGCACACGTGGTGTCACAGATGAAACCGCCTCTCTTACATACGTCCACCACTCGCCGCCATGTTTACACAGAGGCAAACACTGGTGGTTGGTTACATAAGAGTGAGCACAGACGGGAGGGAGGGAGGGAGGGGGCGGAGGAAGAGGAGGCTGCACCCAATCACCACAAAGATCACCCTCAGACCGAACCATGCTGTGTTCCCTAAAAAGTGTCTGAAGGGGCCCAGGCATTGACACAGACAGTGCAGGAGCAATGTGAGCTGGCTGCTCCACTCAACCACAGAGGAGAGGGCCTCTCTACAATAACGAGCCACCGCCAAACAAACGTGACTGACTTTGACAGCTCACATATTTAACTCTAATGATTGTTACATCACACGCATGAAACACACGTGGCCACACACACACACATTTTCACTTAAAACGTGATCATGTATGCTTTTGAAATCACAATGTCACAATAAAAATGTGTTTGTTGCTGTGCATGTGTACATTAGTCCCCTCTACATACTGGTCATTTGTTCTTACAGAAAAGAGTAACGTGCAGACACTTAATGTGGCTAATAATGATGGCAAGATGGAGTCAAATGTTTGTAAATGTTGGTGTTAGTGGTGGGTCAAAATATCGATCCTTCCTCATGTGATACGATAATTGATACGCCAGGGCATACATCTATATTTTAATTAACTAATTAAGGCACTCGTAAAAAAAGTGAAAAGACCATGCCAGTTTCACTCGCCGGGCGTCACTACTTGATGTCTCCTCTTGGCGGTGCTGCTCAAAGGAATAATGGTGGAGAAAACTACGTTAAGAGATGCTCCGTCCACGTTCCGCGCATAGACTTTATGCACTTTTTTAGACAGATATCATGATGTATCGCTATATTATTGTCTTGCAATTCTGTGTTGATTATGACAGAATTGTGATATTATTGGTGGACCATTACTATCGTGGACCACGTATCGTATCGTGAGATTCCCCAAGATTACATCGGTCATATTTATGTGCAGGATAGGACAGCTCCTGACCTCAAAAGGTGATTTCACATGGTTCTAAAGTTATGCCACTGGCTCACAGGAGGTGTTAATGCAGCAGAGATGTGCCAGGAAAAAAGCAGAATGGGTTTCAAATAACTGAAAATAAACATGCATTCAAACAATTTTCTTCAGAAGACAGTGTAGCTCAGCATTGTTTTGTGGTTGAATCTGATTCTGCAGTTTAACATGTAAAATAGATGTAGTGGAGCAATAAGTACTGCATTTCCCCCGGTAATAATAATACCAGGAATACTTCGTACAAGCATGTGCAGCACACAAGTAAAATGAGCACGTTTAAACATGTAAGTGTCACTGTATATTTAAGATGTGAACACACATTCCTGAACAACACAAACCCACAGTTTGAGCAGCAGATTTAAGCCAGCCCAACCCTGAGGCCTCAGCACATTTGCATTATGCTCTAGTTCAGGTGGCTGCCTGTACAATATACATATATATATATATATGTACATTTAGTTTAAATTGTATTTGTTCTTTAGTACATATGATGATTACCTGGAAAATCCCCAGCATGAAGAGACCAGCAGCACAGATCCATCCAGTGGAGAGAGCAGCCATGTTGAGAAGACAGTTCTGGTGTTTCTCGATCACGTGAGCGTAGCGCAGCAGGCTGATCAGCATCACTGCGAGAACAGAACCGACAGATGTTTAGAGAGACAACTCTGACAGTGCAGATGGAAGGATGCCGCATGAAGATGGCATGGTTCCTCATCTAGAATCTGTGTGTGTGTGTGTGTGTGTGTGTGTGTGTGTGTGTGAGAGAGAAGGTTTGGCTCTTGTTGAATGAGTAGTCCAACAGCAGAAAGATAAACTAGAGCTTAGTGAATGAACCTTGTTAGTTTTAGAAGTACATTTTTAGTGTTTTCGATGAGGACTACTGGTCTTGGCAAGGTCAGTGTGTATGCCAGAAAAGGTCCTAACGATACTTATAATATACATATTATTATTTATTTTGAAGTGTTTTTATATGAGCTATTGTACATACAGTGTACAGCAGCCCTAACTCACTCTTCTACACCAAAGTCCACAGAGTAAATCTGTAGACTTTTACGACTGACTGATGATGAAGATTTAAAACACTGAAGTTGGACCCGTGTGATGTAAAAACTTTGTTGAGAGTGAGGTCAAATGGCAACGTCAGCGCTAAGCTCATACAACCACACTTTAGATAATTCCAAACAAAGGATTTCAAGCACGCTGACAGCCATATGGTCAGTGATCCATGTCTCACACTTAAACCCACATTCCCTCATTCGCACTCAGCCCCTTTATCAGATCGTCCTGTCACACTCTGCAACAAAATAAAAACCAGTGGCGGAGTGACGAATGCAGATGACTGTGGTGCGTGTTCTTATCTCCTGTCCAGGAACATGTTGCACTGTCTGCTAACGCGAACAGAACAAGTGCTCACTCTCGGCTTTCTGTGCCTGATGTGTTTCATTTGTCCTTAGGTCACATTCAAAGTGTCGAGCATGCAGAACGACCAACGACTTTCACAGCTTCTGCAGCTGCACTACACGACCACATGTTCCTCCAGCGCTGGGCTAATGAAGGTCACACACCACTGATACATAGTGAGCTAACAGACCTGCAACACTACAGCAACAGTCGCAGATACTGAGTGAAATAAAAGTATATCATTTTTTGTTTTCTATAAGAGGGCACTGCTGCATTTATGAAGAAAAGGAGTTAAATAAACCCTCACTACATTTCCTGATTATAATTGCATGGTAAGTATCATTAGTGTGGCCGTTTGTGACTTTTCTTTAGTAACTAAACGATGTTTGCTCGACTACGTTTACATTCAGGAGCATCTCTAGCTTTGTGTCAGACGTGACGTGGGAGCATTTTTTTCACAATCACTGAGCTGTGAAACTGTGATGTGAGTGTCTGGACTAGAGCTGCAGTCATTCAGCCTCTGTGTCATTTGTTTGACCTCTCCTCAGTGTGCACCTGGTTCTTTAAGTGTTTTTTTTTTTGTGAAGATGATGGTATTTGAGGCCCATTAAGCTGTCTCAACGCTATGTGTGTGTGTGGTATTTATTGTAAAAAAAAAAAAAAACACCTTTGAGTGTCTTGTGTTTCTGCACGACTTCACAAAAGCTGACAAAAAGTTGACAAACAGTTTTGTCAGCGGTTGTCAATTAAACATGGTTAAATGATCTAACTACTATGTCATCTCAAGTAAAACACCTATTAAACTATAGCAGTGATATGAGAAAAACAGGAAGTGTCAGGCGACTTCGAGCTGTTAACTAAAAGTTAGTTGCTTCAACTGAATCAAGTTCACGAATAGTCGGGGTTTAAAGGTTCTCTTCTTTTAGGTATGTTGAAAATTCAGACAAACAGAGCTGAGATGCATCTTTTAGGAACAAACTAGCCTTTTAATTCAGAAATAAAGAGCTTTTTTAAATCATTTTTCAGGTGAATGTAATATTCTCCAGCACCTGTAAGCTACTTTTTCATCTCACTTTCCATCTCAACAGCTCAGAGCATCACAATTAGGCCTTCGAGAGGGGATAGTATATAAATGTATGGTGTCATGTTTTAACCATATCACACAGGCTCCTGCAACTGCTGCAAAAAAAAAAACAGTCCTGTCTTGCTCTTCATTGTGTTACTGTAAAAGACCCATAGTCCAAGATTGAAATGTTCAGCAGACCAAAACTTATGACACTTAGTTCCTAGAACACAACTTTCCAGAATACCAACAAACTTTTACATAACAAGCAGGGGCAAAAAAAACAAATGATGAAACCTGAATGAATGAATCACCAGTTTTGGCACACGCCACAGCAGAGTAGCCGCTCTCATGGTCTGAGGGTATTTCTTGTGCGTCATGTGAGACATACAAAAAAACGCACCATTCATGGCACAGTTTCCCCCAATGCATTCTGAGGAACAGAGACTCGGCTGGAGTCGCCGCAGCTGCAAAAACAAGTCCCGAGTGTGCACCGATCGTCCAGATCGTGTGTAAAGAATGTTCTCTTTTGACTAAAGACGCGTTAACAAACGCTGCGTTGTTGATACTCACCCATAAAGGTGCCCGTCGTGCATATGAGGGTGAAAAAGCAACTTTCAGGTGGGACTGTTCCACATTTACTGCAATTAAAACAGAGGGGGACAGTGGTTAGTACGGGCTGGCGGCCTCCAGGCTCAGTGGGCTAAAGTTCAATCAAATCCTCACACAGGTCAATACAGATCCATCACCTCCTGTGCTCACTGTGCAGCACCACCTGACTGGAATTACTTATGAACAGTCAAGCGAAAGTAAAAATGACTTTAGGCCACGCCAGCATTATTTCTCAGAAAGCAGAATTGGACCGTTTAACTGTGGAGGTTGAAGGAAAGAATGACAGAGTGTGTGTGAAGGTGAATAAAAACACTAAAAACAACAGTGGTTATTAGTATTCAAGGCAAACTGTCTTTAGCATTTACAGCAACAAGAATTACAAGACTTTCTTACATGTGGAGATGCATTCTAATGCCAGATGTTACAGTTATACTGAACCAGGTCTGAGACATGAAGACATGTAGATGCTCATGAGTTCAAAATGTTCCAATAGTAAAGAAGAAGATTTTTCCGGTATATAGAACAAATGTATTCTGCCACCGCGCTGTTTTTGGCCTCAATTTATTCATTAGTGAATTCTGCTGCTCCATCAATTTTTCTGTGTTTCAAGCAACAACAATAGTAAATGAAAAGATTCACTCTCAGAGGAGAGATAAGGATTAGGTTGATAAATGCTAATTGACTTTTTGGTATCCGATTCTTCTTGTCAGATTGAGATCCAATTAAACTGTGAAGAGTACAGGGTAAAATGTTCTGCTACATCTACTCAAATGTTGTTTTTCGAACTAAATCCATAAATATTCCCTCCAAACAAAGACTTTGTTGAGTTGGTCAAACACAGTATTTCACATACAGAGTCATTTCTGTTGCTGTCTGGGTTGGAAATTATATTATGTATGTATATTTTGTGTCACAGATAACTCGCGTGAACACAAACCTGATGAGTGGGATGTTTTCCAGGGTGCAGCACAGCACAGGACCTCTCTGCAGCGGAAGCTGCTCCTCACACGACTCATTATAAATCCTGTAAACACAAACACAAACACATATTTACATCAGGCTGCAGGAAAACTGACTATAAAACTAACTATAAACTATATGTGTTGCCCTATTATACACTCTGAGTTCATTCATGCCCAGCTGGAATCACTGGCTCGCACTCATCCTAAAGGAAAGTTCAGAGTTCAGAAAGAAATAACAATAATTCAGCAGTTCACACAGTAACCCAGCAGGAGCCGCCTCAGTGACACATAATGAACTTTTTAACGACACAGGACAACTAATGTGAGCAGACTCTGTTGGTTTAAAGGGATATTTGTCGGTCGGAAATTAACCCAAAACTGTTTTTTCTGGGTGAAAGTTCTCTTCAGGCAAATGCTTCTGTGTTTGTGGTGCATTCATTATGACAAACTAAACACTAATCATTCACTTTGGATGGAGCGGCGTCAAGCATCGCCGACTGCATAGCGGCTCCGTTACTTCACATCACTTGTGTCACAGTAGTTGAGAGATGTTTAACTTTTTAAGCGTGAGATGACATTATGCAACTAAAGCAACACACATGAATGAATCAATGAAAATCTCTGGACTATCTCAAGCTTTTATTTTGATACTTACCAGTAGATACTGTACATTTGAATATTAGCTAAATATTTAGTTTCACCCAGAACATTTAACATTTAACATTTAGATTCAGATTCAAATTCAAATTCAGATTTAGATTTAGATTTAGATTCAGATTTAAATTCAGATTTAGATTTAGATTTAGATTTAAAGATAATATTAAGATTTAAATGTAATATCAAGATTTAAATGTAATATTTAGATTTAATATTTAACATTTAAGTGTAACATTTAATATTTTAAATAGATTGATTTATTTAACATTATGTATACGTTTACAAATATTGGAGTAAATGTGGAAAAAGTTCAAATTCACAACACTTTTGTTAAACACTGTTTGAAGCTAAATGTGAAAAAATCTCTATGTTATTTTCAGCTCGAGCCACTTAACAAACCTCATTGGATATTGGATATTGGACATATGACATGTCATGTGACCTAGGATATGAGCTTTCAAAGCCAAGTTTGGATTCCTCCTCTGATTTTGAGCCTAAAAATCATCTTTGCCGTTTCTCACCCCCCCAGCTCTCTGTTCTCCACACACCCTCCCCTCGTGTCAACATTTGCTCTTTATTTTCTTAATGTCCACTCCCAATCTTGATGTGGATCTCTCTGTTCTTTCTCCACCTCTCATTGCGCTGCTGTGTTTGAATTAAGACCGACAAAACTTGGCAGGAAGTGGGGTGCCGGGGGGGCTTCACTGATGCCGGCTGTGAAACGATTCTTCAACACAAATTGTTTTGCCTTTTTCTTCAACAGAGTTTTCCCTTTCACACTTTACCTAGTTTTCACAGTCGACATCGATGTTGGGGATGATATTAGTGAAATATGTGTTTCTGCTCTGCCTGTTATCAGCAGTGACACACCTTGTTCTAATCCAGCGACTTCAATTAGATAAATAAAAACCTGCTTCTCTACTAAAATCTTCAGGAAATAGCTGTTTCAAATTTAAATAAACACACTCTCTCGGCGAGTTGGAGCAGTAACGCTGTGGTACGAGCTCTAAACTGCTGTCAGAGGGGAAACCACATGTTTCGGGTGACAGTTCATTAAATATAGAATATTAATCAGTGCAGCCTTTTGTTTTTATACTTTCAGGTCTGAGACACAGGGAACCGTCAAGAGTGTGACAAAAAGTAGAAGAAGCACAGTGTGTGAACTGTCTCTGAAGTAACAATCAGTGAGAGTTGATAATCGTCATGGGAACAGGGAACATTTTCTTCTGTCTCTTGTCTCTTGTCTGTTACACCTTGTGAACGTCTAGAAATCTACAATAATTTAAAAAGAAATGAACAATGTGTCGGTGACACTATAGTGACAGTGAGGACAAATGTTGATTCAAATTTGGCTTGAAGTGTCAAGACTTGGAATTAGGGCAAGGATTTGAACTGGGTTAAGGTTAGTGGTTTAGGTAAGGGTCTGGGGAATGTATTATGTCTATGAGTGTCCTCACTAAGGGTTAGATGCTGTCATATGATGGGGACAAAAATCTAATCCCCATAGCATAAGTTACTACATGTCTAAAAGATAGATTGAGGTTAGGGTTAGGTTAAGGTTAGGGTCGGGGTTTGGATTAGGCCAGTAGTGATTATGGTTAAGGGTTAGAGTAAGTCTCCAGGAAATGAATGTAAGTCAATGCAATGTTAGAGACTTAGACTTAGTCTTCCTTTTATTGTTATTGCACAGAAAACACAGCAGTGAAACTGGCAACGAAATGTCGTTGCTTGGCAACCGATTAAACCAACAACACAGCACTGAATTTGGAGGTAGTTACTGTAAAATATGACCCAAGAAAAAAAGTGTATACGTATATAAGTACATATAAATGTCTCTGAAGTCAACAACAGAATAACAGAAATGTCCTCTGAAGTCATGGAAACCAGCGTGTGTGTGTGTGTGTGCCGTACCAGTTGTTCACAGGGCAGACATGCTGGTTGTACAGGGCCATCGCATATCTGTAAATTTAAAGCAGAAACAAACTTTGATCAAACATCTGAACACAACTGATCCACATGACGGGGAAAAAAACTAAACATTATATTTTTGAAATGGTCCAGATACAGATATAGTCTCTCAGACAACACATACACAATCACAGTGTTTATTAAATGAGGTGGAGTCCTGTCCTGACATAGTATGAGCCTGCTGGCTGTATTTTAACCTGCGCTCTCACGTCAGAGGAGAGGCAGTAAAACCTTTACACAATAACCACCTGCACAAACACACTGCACCTGAGATATTTCATTATATACACGCACACACACACACACACAAATACTGCCATGAATCTCATTTTCAGGTCAAGGCAGCAAATATTCAGCGCCTGAAATGAGACCTTTATGTCTGTTAGTTGATCTTTCTTTCTTTTTACCTTCATTTTTACTGTGATTTTCATGGAAGCAGAAGCAGCATCCAGTTATTCTGCTCCTCACTGTGTGGAACAAACTTCCTGGGTACGCATTAAAACCAGGCCTGAAAACATTATTGTTCACTCAAGCTTTAAATTCCCAAATAATCATTCTGTGTGCATTTGAACGAAGAAGAGAGTGAATTGATAACTTTTATTGGCAAATCCCACTTTTATCTCTAATTGAATGTCTATTTCACTTTCAATGTTGATTTTAATGTCTTTTTTATGGATTTCTGTGCCTTTGTAAAACACTTTGAGTTTCCCTGTGTATGAATAGTGCTATACAAATAAACGTGCCTTGCCTTTATTAAGCTAAAAATGAAGGTGGTAAAATACTTTGGTAAATATCAGTAAAATATGCAAACATACTGAACCTAACGATGTTGAACATGATAAACACCAGAGCCAACGTGAAACCCTGTGGTAAGAAACCCTGTGTTCATGAACTAAACATTACAAGGTTGTGAGCTGAGACACATCTGTAATAACAGCAGGACAGTGACTTAGACTAGAATAACCCAGAATAAGAGAGTTTGGATAGTTTTATGCACTTGGGCAAATGTAAGTTGACTCGAAACAACATCTAATCTGAGGGGTAAAGATAAACAAAGAAATAAGAAAAAAACAAGTCTTTCACAGATATGATAAGACAGCCGGTGACACAATCAGCTGATTGATGCCACAGTCCAACATCTAAATCAATCACATGAGAATGAGATACAGTAGTCCCACTGTCACTGTCACTGTGTGTGACACACAAAACACTCGCTGTGGAACTGCTGTGGTGTTTCGTATCATCACTATGTTGCTACACACCATGTTCAAATGATGTGATTGTTGGCAGTTGTACTGGAATAATGAATAAAAAAAGGTCTATTACACCAGGTGTATTCAAGACATGCTTGAGCATTACACTCATTGACAGTTCATATCGAAGACCAACTGTCAACATGCAATAGTACGACAAACACACGTTTTTACCCTTTAACAATAATTAGAACGTAGAATAGAAATGTGATCAAAATCACACTATGGTCTACTGTCATTTTCAAATGGTTAAGGTCAGAGGAATATTTCCTAAAGCCAAAAATGTGTTCAACAGATCTGCACAAATATCACAATGTTATGTACAAAAATGTTATTGTTGTTGTATTTGTTATTGTAATTGTTATTTAAAAATGACATTTCCCTCTCGTATCGCAGTCAAAAATAATTGCAATTTCATATTTATATGAAATCGTTCCTAGTTCCACCAGGAGAGCCAGGGTCATGTTATTGTTCAAGTGTAAGGGTAAATCGCACTAAATACTAAATCCTCTTTAACCTGTAGAAGCTTTGGATTGGATGTGTTCCAAATAGGTGAGAAATAATTATACTGTATCTCCTCAGTGTTTCCCAGAGACGCATCACAAGCACTTAAGTGGTTAAGTTTACTTGTGAATCAAAAGGGCGACGAGTGTTTCAGACGGAATGAGGGAAAACTTTAACAGCTTGTGTGAAAAACAAGAGTAAAGACAAACTTACGAAAGAGACGGACGTTCACGAAATAGATTTACGGAGGAGCTGCACACCTTGACATGTTGCTCATGTTCACATTTCTTATCAAAGTCTTTTTGAAAGAAGTTGGCAGACTGTTTCTCTTATGTCACCGGGGTCATTAGATAGGTTAACTGACTGCAGGCACAATAGTTTTTGACATTTCCGATTCATTAAAAAGCTCTCTCGCATCGTGTTATTCTTAAGATCTGAGGGAGAATGACGCTCACTGCATGCACCACCTACGGACTCAAGAGCGCCGTCTGTCTCTTAATCTTGTTTTAATTCTTGGATTATACACAATTATGTGCAATTAGAACAAAACTGTTGACTTGTCGGATGTCACGCAGCCCCACACACGGCAGCAGGAATTTCAAGGATACGACGGAAGAATGAACACAAAGTCACAACTGCTTTCCTTCCAAAAAAGGATAAAGGTTTTACATCCAGTGTCGAGATGTCGTTCAGTCACTTTAAGTCACTGTGGGTAAAGCTACAGGTACAAACACTGAACGGCTAATGCTCCACCTAATGCTGTAACTTTCCACCAACTTCAATCCAAATCCATTATTTTATGTGTAATGATATACTTTCACAGTCTCAAAGTCAGGTAGTTAGTGACCAGTCAAAGTGTCTTTAAGCTACACGATCACTGGAAAAACTGTTAATGTTTTGTTATCGTGGCCTTCGATCCTGACCTTCTCTCATCAGATGAGAAAAGGACAAAAACGCACAACTTATGTCAGCGATAGATTCTCTAAACTCTCTGCCGATATTATAAAAAATAAAAAAGCATGTGGGCTTTTATTGGCATTACATTAATATGTATGGCTTGTTTTTACTTATTTACTTTGAAGCTTATTCTGTAAAGTGTCCCTGGTGTCTTGAAAGGCACCTCAAATGAAATGTTTTATTCTTTTTACTATAAACAGAATCTAAATGAGGTGCACGTGTGTCATTCTCTCTCTCTCTTAGATCATTTCAGTTGCATTATGCTAAGGTTATCATTCAATTAAAGATCACCAAACACCCAAAACATCCTGCCTACTGTCCCTTTAATAGTCTAGAACCAGGCCTGAGCAGATGTCCATGTACATAATGTTTAGAGATACTTACACAATCCATATTCCAGTGATGGTGGAGACAGGCAGGCTGATGGGCAGGATCATCCAGAGGGACATGACGATCACCTGGAATCACAGACAGACAGACAGACAGACAGACAATCAGACACTCTTCTGGTGTTTTATCGCCACAGAACAAACCGAGCGCAGCTTTTAAACAGAGAATAAAAAGTCACTTTGAGCGTCTGCACTCACGAGAAGTTTGATGTGATGTGAGCAAATGCTCCAGAGTAAATTCACCTTTATATCGCTGATGTCATGTGATTAGGCTGCGCAAACAACAAGCAAAATACAACTAAATTCAACTAAAATACAACTAAATTCAACCACATTCTTATTATTATTATTCTCTGCTGGTGACTTTTTGAAATGGCAGAAATTTGGGGCTTAATAATAATAATAATAATAATAATAATAATAATAATAATAATAATAATAATAATGATGATAATAATATGTTTTTCAGTTTTCAGTATTTATTTTGAGTGCTGAATAATTTACAGTATTCGTCAAATAATAGTGCAATTCCTATTAAAATTGAATAGCATATCATATACTATAGTACTATGATGAATACCCTGTAGTATCATGTTTGCGCATCAATTTAAAACCTTTTTTTTTGTCCCCAGGGGTCAACATAAACGTTTGTAACTTCAAACATTACAGTGATCATAAAAAAAACTTTAAGACAACAATATAATGTGCAAAATAAAGAAACTAGACTGAATGCATATGAAAGAAGTATAAGAAATTGAGATCAACAGGTATGTGCATTCTGAAATGAGGTGAGATTGTGAATGTAGATAAACAGAAATATTTAAAAACAGCATCAACAGTGAGAATCACTTTATTTACATCATTCAAGATGTTTTAAAATGACCACCATCAACAAATGTGTCATAAATAGGTTAGTGTGTGTGTGCGTGAAGGTGTCGTCTAAGTGTTGAGTCTCACCTTTCAATCTTTTCTTCAGTTTTGGTTCGAAAGAAAAGCTTCAGTGTCTCATCTCTGATCCTTTGGTCCGGAGGGAAAGTTATAGCAGAGTCCAGGCTCCACGCTCATGGTCCAGACGATGAGAGAGAGGAGGAGAAGAAGAAGAACAGATGTGGATTCATCCCTGAGAGGAGAAGAAGAAGTGGAGACAGACGGTCATGTTCATCTCCTCACGCCACACCAGAGACTGTCAGTGTCTCCTCCTGACTGCTGGGGTCTGATGTGGAGGGAGAGAGAGAGAGAGAGAGAGAGAGAGAGAGAGCAGCTGGAGTAACTTTAAACTCCTCCCTCCTCAAACATCTCCTCCTCCTCTTCTTCCTCTGCCTTCACTGTTGTTTATTTTAAAATCTACATTTACCTACATGTTTTACTAAAACTATCCTATCAAATAAAGACCTCATACTGTCATTAATCTGAAGACTGTACTTATTTTATAGTGAAAGTTGTTCAAAGTGTACTTTCTCTGTCTGGAAAGTGCAAGTTTTTCCTTTTTCTTAAAGTTTTTAACCTTTATTTCAATTTTACAATTTCTTTATTGGCACGGGAAACATACGTTTCCATTGCCAAAGCAAGTATATATAAAATAAAATAATAAAAATAATGTAGGACTGTTGCACTTAAACGGTGCGACACACATACAGTCGTGTGCATATGAAATGAAATATAATTGTGCTGAGAAAGAAAATGCAAACGCATGACATTTACAGAGAGAAACATAAAGTCTGGTTGTAGTTTTTTTTGCAATCATTTCTTAAAATTGTGCCTCTGAGTTAAAAGTAATGTGCAGCACCTTGGATCCATCTTTGTGTGTGTGTGTGTGTGTGTGTGTGTGTGTGTGTGTGTGTGTGTAGAGTAGGAGCTGCAGCAGTTGTTGTTGTTGTAGTCGGTTTTCTGCGTTCTGTTCTCCTCCAGTTCCTAGAAACAGATTTCACAACTGAACAGTGGAATAAAATGTGTATCACTGCGAGGTGAATGTTGTAGCCTGGTTTACTGTGTTTCTTGTGATTCTTGTGTGTGTGTGTGTGTGTGTGTTGTTACTCCTCTCGCTCTCTCTCTCTCTCTCTGAGAAATGTTTTCCGAGAAGCCTGGGTGCTGCCTTCAGGCGCCCTTTGTAAACTCCTGCTCCTGAGTTGGCAACCATGAAGAAGGACAAACATTTCTGGTTTCCTCTACACTGGGGCCCCCTCATGGAACTATAAATTGTTTCATAGCAAGTGAACTATGCACTATTCAGATTACAAAAATGAAAATGAAATGTAAGTACTTGAATAAACTGAATAGAATTATAGAGTAGGGTAAATGAAGGCCAAAACAGTTTGTTTTCATCAAATCACAGACTCTTATTTCTCGCAGTCTGAGTCCTTCAGGTGTCCTTCACACAGGACAGACCATAAAACCACCTAATCTCTGAAGAAAAGCTAAAGTGACCTCCTCTTTACATGACATGGCCTCCTCTCTTCTTCATGCTCAGTTCGTCCTCCATCTACAAAAAACCCTCGCCAGTGACTCTTGGTTTTTATTCTGTAGCCTTTTTCAAATCTTTGCCTCGACACAATCCTGTCTCTAAACTTTGCATCAGGCCCGTTCACCTCATATCTTCATTAATCTGTGCTCTGATTTGTCAGCTGTGAGACCAAATCTTTCCAAATCAGATTCATTTTGCCTCATAAATATATTTTTATTGTGAACTGCATATCATTCCAGATCAAAACAAACACTTTTATTTTGAAATCCTGTGGAACGTTACCGTTGATTGTGACATCACGATGGATTATCATGATATATTTTTACGATTCTATCGCCCTGTCTCAAGTAAACAGTTGTTTTTTATGAAAAAGTTGGACTGTTTTTAACTTGACCGGCCCCCTACTGACCAGACTTTTTAGTTTGAGGCTCCTTTAGGGGTATATATATATTATATGTGTGGGTGGAGTCAGTCAGCTCATCAATGTGACAGAAAACAGTCTGAAAACCTATGTCAGATTTATAATTATGAGCTATTGAGTGAGGAAACAAGTGGGGTTTTTTGTTTTTGTTTTTTTTTTGCACAAAGCAACACAATGTAAAGAAATAAATTTTATTAAGCAGTTTTATTCTTGTTTCATGTGTGTGTGTGTGTGGGGGGGTGTTTTTATGAAGCAATCACAGTAAATCTCTCTCTCAGAGCCGACAGTAAATGCCGCACAAGGATACTCTGGTCAATTTTGTAATTTCTTGTCAATATCATTTCTAATTTTGTGGTTATGTTTTTGAGGTTGAGCTTTAATGTCAGTCTGCTGAAAGTTTTCAGTTTTTCTTGTCTTGTGAAATTATAGGTCTATCTATAGCATCTTGTTTATGGGTTTTAATATTGTTGTCTCTTCACTTGTGTCCTCTTAATGTCTTTCATGTCTTACATAAATCACTTTGCACTGACTTGTTGCTGAAGAGTGTTACACCACACATGGAGATATTCCAACACATCAAAAAACAAAACATTCAAGAAGTGAGAAACAGAAAAGGGGTGGTGGGGGTTGTTGTCTCACTTTTATTAGCTGTATATTAATGTGTGGCTCTAACCCAGAATTGACTTTTTTCCCCAACGGTTCCTGAAGGCACCCTCACGCGACTCCTCGCGTGCGTCGCTGCGCAGAGGTTGCGCACATCTGCCTTTAATTGACTGCCTTTATAGCGTGCGCGCGTGCACGTGTGCTCCACCGTTCACAGTATTGAAGCTGAACTTCCCAGAGCTCCACAGTCACATAAGCCCTGTCTTTGTGGACTGAATGCTGCCACACGAGGGCGCTGTACGCCTTATTATTAATAATCAGCACACTTGAGGTAAAACAAAAGCCTTGAAAGCAAATAGTTTTACTACCTGCTTATTAAAGCTGACGTGTTTGGTCGCACTCTATAACAGGAGTAGTTGGGCTGTGTAGATGAGAGTAATGCGGTTTTTCCAGTGGATTTGGGTTTTGTTCTTTTATGTTTGTTTTTCTTTGACTATTTACCAAACTTCAACTATAGACTTGTTTCAGTTAAGTTTAAAAGACTGTGTGTTGGTGATCATTATGGCATTTGCTTCTTATTTTCTCCCTTATTCTTAGACTGAATCAATCAATATATTTATTTATTCACAAAAATTAAAAGAAAATATATACATACATGTATGTATGTATAAATGTATATATATATATACACACATATATATACACACATACATATGTGTATATACATATATGTATGTATGTATAAATGTATATATATATACACGTATATATATACACACATACATATATATGTGTATATACATATATATATACACAACTATGTATATATATACATATATATATATATACACGAGTATATGTATGTCTGTAAATCAAAAAAACTGTCCAACTGGCCCACAGGCTTTAAATTTGGCTGGTGACGACTGAGGGCACCTGTGCAGATGCCGACTTTGAGGTCATTCAGATAAAAAAAGAGATATTGGTAGAAATGAGACAGATATAGACTGCACGTCGCTTGATGAAATGAGATTCTGTGCTTTTTTTGTTGCAGTAAACCTTCATGCAGTGTTTAGTGTAACAGTTCAAACCTTTCTCTCAGCTCCTCACAGTGTCTGTCCTCTGTGTCCTCTGGTGTCACCACCCACAGCTGCAAGACTAATGTGCTGAGCAGGCAGAGCTTTGTCCTCCATCAACCCACCAACTCCCAGCGGCTGCAGCAGTGAAGCTTGTTTGAAGACCGCAGGAAGCAAGTGGGGCTGTAACTGTGTTATCTGGAAAGATTCCTGATTGGTTAATGGTTGTGCTAGTGGAAGACAGTGGTTTGAGATGGATGGATTTAACCCCTCGAGACTGTGTTGTACTCATGACTGATCAGTAGATTTGTTTTTCTTCTTCTTCTTCTTTGTTCCTCCCAGTACACAGCACAATAAACATAAACTTACAGTGTCTAGATTGCCCTCACCTTTTGTTTTCTCAATAACCAGCAATGACACACGTCACCTGAGAAGATACAACTGGAGACATGTCAAAATCAGGAGGGATTTATTGTAACATTTCAACATCACAAGCCCTTTAATCGTTTTTCCCCTTCAGACAACAGAATCCACAGCATGAAGACAACTGCACAGACCAACAAGAGTCTGCTCACACTTTAGTTTTGTTTTTTTTTAAAGAAAGAAACAGAAGCTCTGTTTGGCACTCAAATGTCCCCTCCAAAGTTTAACAGTGTTACAACAAGTCGGCCCATGGGCTCTTACGTCCTCATCAGAGACATTTAGCTTTGACTGAACAGTGTTCTGAGCTGTTTCACAGTAAAAATGTCTTCAGGCTGCCCCGGCAACACGTGGAGAACGGTGGTTCAGATAATCCAGAGGGAATCCTTGATGCAAGGCATGAAACCACTGCATTATCAAAACCCTTTGTTCTCACACACGATGAGGGAGAAAGATTAACCTTCAGCTGCAGAAGTTTTAGCTACATGACTGACAAACACGGGATGAGCTCAGCTCTAGAAGCTGCTACAGACTGGACACAGTGATAGTGGTTAGATACAGCAGTGGGAATTAGGAAAAACTCAATTTGTTCCCACTAAATATCTTTCAGTGCGAGTTAGTAAACTGCAGTGATATTCACATTATATCGTAAGCGGGCTGGGTTCAAAACAATTGATTTCCCCCAAATCGTTTCAACCTCATATATCAAATCATAAAATCATTCCATCAATCTCTTAATATACTTTCATACCACGCTCCATCCTTAATACAAAACTTAACATTACTGTCGTTTTCCTCTGATGGGCAAAAGGGCATGGACGCAGGACAAGCTGTGCTCACAGCACCCTCCGATGGACAAATTGGGTTATTAGGTTGAAGTTAGAATGATCACCTATACCAGTGTGTTGTAGAGTTGCAGTGTGCGGTCTTATTAAGTAATAAGTGCATTCATGTAACTGCTTTGGGGTCAATTTCCAATGTAAATATTCATTTTTATTTTAAGATCTCTTTCATAAACATGAAAATGTCACATTCAAATTCAATCAATCTGGACCTTATAAATTGGAATGGATTCAAAAATTTAGTTGTGATGCCCAGCCCTGTACATTTGACGATGAGCATGGTGGACAGAAAAGACAAAAAAAAGAAAAGAAAAAAAGTACAATATGTCACAATATAAAACACCCCACCCAATAGTGTGTGTATATATATATATATGTTAAGAATGAATGGCTTCCGAGTCTGTCTGCAAAATGGTGTCGGAATGTAGTGTAAAAATGCACAGACACAACATCTGGATGGAACCGAGTGAAGCGCAGCGGGATTCACTGCACAGTCCTACGACTATATCTACCACTTCAGATCTGCTGGAGAAATATTACACGTCAACAAAATAAATAGACTCTTATGTACAACGGACACACTGCTGCACATGTGGCTTTTAAGCGGCTCGCTGAAATGCGGCATTTGTGCTCACGGCAGCCCTGTTACTCAACGTATGTGAAGCTTATTAATTAATGCAGACATGTCACTGAATCTTTTGTACCATGTCATCTGATCCACCATGCGGGACTGTTCAGAATGTTGGTTTGGGTTTATTCAGATCATTAGCACAAAAAAGATGTTTCCTGTGCCAATTTTAGTCTAGTTCTCCCGTAAAATCAATGTGTTCACCTCATCTTTACATAAGTCAACATGAAACAAACAATCTTTGCCTGAAATTATACTCCCAACCTGTGATAATGGGCCCCAAACTAAGATTATGTCAGTTGTGACTAAATGAATTTGAATTTGTAATTCCATTATATTCCCTAAAAGTTCACTCAGGGTTTTCCGGATACCAGACAATGACCAGAAACAACTCCAGTCTAATGTTTTATTATGCTAGCGCTATGATTAAGTGTAGAATAAGTGGTTTAAATAACCGCACATAGTGCTCCTTCTCTGTTGTTCTTTTCATCGATAAGTACATGGGTACAATCAGGAGATTAAGGGCATCCTTTCTTTAATTATAGTGACCTGAGGGAGTGGAGAGGCCCCATTATATAAAGTATGTGGCTCTACCAGCAAAGAGCAGTATGTGCCCAGTAAGTGAGCAAGATTTACTTTTAAAGAAAAGAACTAAACAGACACAGCAGGACTGTCACAAAACCACTTTAGTTTTGCTCTGGGCTGGATTGCAGGAATGTTTTTCACTCCGATTTTCACTAACTACCGCGTTAAACTGGTCTTTCTGTTCATATTCCCTTTAAATAATAGCTATGAAACTAAGATGCTGTACACGATCATATCAACATTTAATGTGTGCGTGTGAAGTCTACATTCCCTTTTCAAAACCCTACAGTTACTATTCATCAGATTACTGTTGTGCTAAAGGCTAAATGTACACAATTTAAAAGGAATAGTTGAACATTTTGGAGAAATAAGCTTAACTGTTTTCTTTAGGTAAGACGATGAACAGCTTAATACAAAGACTGCAAGTAGGAAGGAAAAACGAACAGTTGCTGCTCTGCAATGTCGTCTGTACACCTAAATGAACAGCTTTGACAATTTGTGCCTTGGTGCAGATACTGCAGAAAAGATTAAAGTATTACTGCTTAAAATCACAAATTCTTATTTCTAAATCACAGTTGGTAGACGGATTTAACAAGAAGAAGCATGTATACACTTCATCTTAGAGGTGTTGCTACATGTTGTCTTGGACAGAGCAATACCAGACGTTTCCCTCTAATTTTAGTCTTAATCTTAAGCTACGTATCAACTCATCTCACACTAGAAAAGAGCGCAAGCGTATTTCACTAATTGGAACAAAATATGTAAACTATTTACAAAAGAGATTTTCTCTACTTCGGAGCTTGTAAGATATACAATGTGTGAAGGATTCACTTGTTCATGTCTTGTCCTCCACCAAAGAGGTTACGTTTTTGGCCACGTCTGTTTTGACTGTACGCGACGTAACTCAGAAAATAAAGGATGGATTTTGACGATCATGAGGATGTAGGTTATAGTCCATGGAAGAAATTGTTGGACTTGTGGTGATGTGGGAAACTGAGCAGCCTTGGTGGAGGTTTGCAATCGCTAAGTGCTTCCTCTAGTTATATTATAAACACTAGTTAACCACCTCTGACAAATATTTGGCCCTCATATTAGTTTTGTGAAACTGGTTGTGAATGTAATAAGGTGGTTATTGTATTAGACACAAACATAGTAGTCCCCCATATGCCCCCAAAAATAACTAATCTCAAGATCATATCAAAGCGAGCCAGTCTCTGTGCTGCGACTGCTCTAAACCCACAGATGGATCACGAGTTTTGAGCTAAAAAGGTCAGGTGAGGATGATGTAACACGAGGTAGACCAAGCAACCAGCTAACTAGTTGTGACGCACAGGTTCATGGTCTCTCACACGTCTGCCGATGGCACACTTTAATATGACCGCCGAGCACAGCACATGCTACTCTGCCTTGGATTTTTTGACCTCTGAGGATCCTTTGACCCCAGAGGAGTCTTTGAGGTAGGAGTTGTAGAAGAAAATGGCAAACAGGATCAGGTAGCTCAAATACATGATCACACCCCATGTGATGTTGTCCATGTTGGACGGACAGTGCACCTCGTGAAGCCAGTGGTAAACCAAGCCCAGCACTGCCAGCCCCATCACCATCTGCAGGATCTGGGTGGCCGTGATGATCATGGCGCAGATGCGCGGAACCCGCAGGCCGGCTGCCCGCGCGGCGTAGTAGGTGTACATCAAAGAATGAACCATGTAGTTCATGGTCATGAACCAGCCGCCGCCTGCTACCTTGTCCTTGTAGGAGTACCACGAGTAAACAAGGACGGTGATGTGGTGGTACCAGTGCAGGAAGATGAGGCGCTGCTTACGGAGGATGATGAACACCGTGTCACCTGCGGGAGACGGTGGACAAAAGGGCCATGAAGTCATTCTCAAGTTCCAGGGTGGGACTATTAAAATACCTATAGCTTATGCCCATAACGTAGAGCTGATTGAAAACTGAATTTCCACCAAGCACTGCTATTATTATTTCCATTATTATTATAATATCAAAACGCTATCTTTCAATTATGATAATAAAATAGTCCGCTGATAATTATTGCTTTGATCATCAATGTTAACTGATATGACCACTTTTATTGTGGTAAATATACTGGCCTTATTGCTCAGCCCTACAAGATAACAAGAGGCTGTAAAACCTTCACTTTTCAAATCAAATTTAGCCCTGTTTTTTTATCCTTGAAATCTGAACTCAATCATTTTTCCAGAGGTACTGCCTGTGTGTGGGTGTAATGACCTTCGTGCTTAGCCGGCACAGAGGCATGTACTGTATCAGGAAAAGTTTCGGGAAGCCTTACCCAGCTCAGGGGCCTTGCTAAGAGCAAAGGCATAGGCCCAGAATTTGGTGACGGGGCCGCTGTAGAAACTGGAGTCGCACACAGATCGTTTGAAGCCGCTGGTTGAGAGGACATGCGCCATGAAGTGCACAGTCCGGAAAGCTCCTATGATACTGCAGAGTGAACACAGGGAGAAAAATGGCCGGTTACAATAAACAGCAGTTTGTGTTAACTAGTAAGGGAAAGACATGGGACAGGATAAGTGATAACCAGGTTTCCCAGAGGTCGCACAGCCAGCTCGATTCTTAGTATCGATGTTGTTCATTCATTGTCTACCATTTTATCCTCCAAATGAGGGCCGAAGGTCAAATTTCCCCCTGCGGTAAAAATAAAGGACCCTCTTTTCTTAAAAGGTCGCTGGAGCCAATCTCAGCTGACATAGTATAGTTTGAAAGGCAGGTACATGTCCCCAGTCCATCACAGGGCCAACACATAAAAACAAACAACCATTCACATCTACAGGCAATTTAGAGTGTTTGATTAACGCCACATCCTGTGCTATTGAAGAAGACCTGAAACTAGACAAGTAAAATGTTTATTGACCTTGCAAATCAAAAAAGAATTAGGTTAATTTTCCCACGGACTTCCAGCCAGTGGAGTCGCTCCTGGTGGATAATTGTAACATCCGTACTACTTCCTAAATTAGAGCATTGTGTTTTTGAAATGGCTGGTTATTGTCAGGTGATAAATGTGTCGGCACAGTCGTTTTAATAACAGCTGAGGTTTTTTTAAAGGGTTAAAAAGACTATATCTAATCTGACCGACCTCGCCAGTGGTAGATATTCAAGTTTATGATGTCTTTATCTGTACCATACTTGGAAAAAAGTGGTATTGAGCCACCCAACAGCTGACAAGCAGAGAGGGCAGGTTATATGCCCACTGCTCTGGGATTAAGATTAGAGCGTGCGCTCAACCCACCACAGATCATTTCACTCAGGACATCAGCCCCGCCTGCTGAGACCTGCCAACTGGGTCACAATCCACACAATCGCTCCTGGCAGCGATTATAAAAGGTCTGGTTTTGTGGTTTGTTTGTTTTTTAATACAACGCACTATAACACTCTCTGTAACTGAGTTTTGTAGCACAGGCTTTAAATATGAACGTGTCTCTCAAAAGATGATTTTGATGTGCATATTTCTTCTGGGTATTACTACAATACTTCTCTCATCTAATGGCACGTGTCTCATGGTGCATGTGTCTCACCTGAAGATGGCCAGGCTCAGAGACCACAGCACTAGCGGGCGCCGCAGGTTCAGCTTTGGCCTTTCCCTCATGAAGTGCTGACCGGCGAATACAAAGACAGCATACAGGCCGCAGAACATGAATGACTTGCTCCTGTGGACGATAAAACACTCATTAGCAATGCTGAATAACAATGGACTTATTAGCGGACTGTGAATTTGTTTTAATCTATAAAAACAGCCAATTAATTCCACTGAACACTGACAGCAAAATGGTTGACAAAAATGGTTTGATGATAAAGTCTTCTCCCCCCCCCCAAAAAAAAACAAACAAACAATGAAGTGCTATTAACAGTGCAGGTTGAGTGCATTTATTGCACTTAGCAACAAGGGAAATATGACTCTGTTGCTATTAACTCTTGGCAACTGCATTCATTCACTTTTTGTCTTTGAGTCACTCTTGTAACTCAATGTGAGATGTTCTGCTTGTTTTTGCAAGTGTAACAGTATCTGTTCTATTGTTTTTTTAAAGCATTTGTCCAACTCATTCTTATATGATTTTAAATTCAGAGAACATAAGAACACACAGTGTAAATCAGACAGAAATGGTATGAGACCAGCATTTTTGACAGGTAATAATGAGAGGTCACGCCAAACAAAGACTAACGTACATACCGTGATTGAGTGATAACTTAAAAAAAAAAAGTATTGCGTGGGTGTAACATGGTCCACATTCTTTTAAACCTGTTAGGAGTTGCTTGTTCTGCAGAGAACAAGGAAGGAGACTATAGGCAGTTGCAGACATCAAGATGTGATGAGATAACTGTGTTACTAACCTTCTCCATATCACTGAATGTCTAACATGATTTTGGTGACATCTGAACTTTTTTTTTTTTTTCGCTGTTACATGCAGACCCAGTTTAAAATCAGAAGTGGATGAAATAACCTCCACGTGACCAGGCAAAACATGGTACTTTGATCAGCTTATCAAAAGAGGAACAGGATGAGTTCCCCCTGTGACGAACAACAGCACACAACCCTGGATCACCTCATCAGACAAAGGTGATTACACAGCAGCTCTACTGCGATCATCGCAAGATATTACACAATTAAGGTGAACAGACCTTAATTGTGTGTGGGGGACAGTTAAAACAGAATTAGCGTTGCAAGCTAAGGTGTACAACTCATTAATACTGCCTGAGAACAGGAGCCAACATGACAGAGGAGACCTTTCTCTCTGCAAACTGCAACATGATGCTCCACTTTAAATACACTCCACATGCATGTGAATACACGCGTGTGTGCGTGCGTGTGTGTTTCCTATGCAACAGCAAAACGGAACTAATTGGCAGACCGTTGAATAAACAAAATGTGAACTAATAGGCTTATTCACTTAATCTCCAATCATGAATACAATTTGCAGATTTTAAATGCACAGTGTGTCATTTATGCTACTCAACATATATATAATAAGAATAACAAAAACAGCTAGTTTGATGACGCCGGTACACAGTGGGGTATCATGGCAATTGTTGTCCTGTTGTCTCATTTGGATCCTGTGAGCTTTGGCACCATAACGTGCAGCAAATGGCAATGAGTAGTCGTGATCCATTAGAGACAATGCACTTTATTTTTCTTTCAGCTTCTCCCTCTCTGAGAGTCTTCACAACCCTCCCATTTATCCGAGCTTGCGGCTGGCACTGGGCGTACACTGGATGTGGATGTGGAGTGTCCAGTTAACTGAATCAATGAGGATTAGAACCTGTGACCCCCACTAGAACATGGGCTACCCCAGTAGTGACAAATACACATGATAAAAAATCATGTGTAAAAAAAAAAAGGACAGCACACTAGAGAACTATTAGTGCCAAATATTTTCCTCCTCACTCTGACGTTTGCTAGCAGCGATGATTGAAGAGGACGATCTTATCAAAAGGCAAACAAAAGGATAACATCTATGAATATAAAGAACAAAAGGACAAACATATGGGGTAATGTGGGATACCTCGGGAACAATACACATAAAATTAGTCTTGTTTATTTATTTTAATGCAGAAATGCTACATATTATGTTTTAAAATTCTCTTGTGAGATATGTTAAATATGGCAGAGGGGGTTTAGTTTGGTGCTGTAGCAGTTAATACATTAGCCAAAATGTTTTATCTCATTAATGAATTATTTGATAACTGATTGATCATTTATGACCCTTATACATCAAAGACAACCTCAACTGCTCGTCACTTGTTCCTCCCTGACATGATTTACTGCTGCATGTTCACAGTGTGGAGCCTCAAGATGATGAACTGGAGGAGGAATTGGAAGCATCTTCTGGCCTGAAACAAGTGAACTCTTATTGAGCTGCTTCAGTGACAGACATGCAGCATTATCTCAGCACGCGAGCTTTGAGTCACGCATGGCTACACAAAGCTTAAAAAATGTGGTCTTACATGGTTTCCCTGCCGGAGTTTCTCAGTAAGGGGTCACACCCTCTCCGACAAGACGTCAATGGACAATAAAGAAGGCATTTACATGAACAGGAGTGGTAGAAGAATGCTGACTGAGGTAATGTGCTTCCACCTGGGTTCTCCTTTTGTCTTTCTGCGACACCACATTTCATAGTACAAGCCTACAACTTTGTTGACCCTGATTCATGACGAATAATGGGGCAGATTATCCCGCACTGACAAATTATTGTTTAATTCATTGGCAGATTACTACGCTTACACTTTTTTTGTTCTCACAAACCAGTTTAAAGCATCACTAAGACTTCATTTCATCATCCAAAGGTTAACTTGACAAAGTTTTGTCTTGTGATTATCCGTTTTGAATTATTTATCTTAAACATTGCTCTTATTTAAAAGATAAATAATGTATATAGTGCACTGCGGTGTATGCTTATTTACGTTAAGCCATTTAAGTGTTGTTTCTTTCAACAATTGTTGTATTGTATCTGATGGAGGAAAAACAGGAAACTGGTCAAACATCTTCTCAAAAAAGCCAGTCACTGATTTCTAAAGATCAGCCATAGAAAAGACTCAAGTTGGTCGACTTTGTCTTAAACATATGAACATTAGAATATGATAAAATGTTGAAGATGCAACACAATAAAGATGATTTCATATCTGAATCTGCAGCTACAATCTGATACCTCAGAATGTGTATTATTCTGAAAGGAAACTACTGTATTGATTCTTGAAGTGGCTTTTTAAAGCTTTTACATTAATGCATGCCTTTAATTTGCATGCTTTATGTTCCCATGTTTGCAGATGAGATGCTGTGTTTTGATGATGTTGTTGTGTCTGACCCATGAGAGCACAGATGAAGTCATATCGTCGTCAAGGACATTTCGACACTTTATTCACATTACTCAGGATAATGTAAAGCGGTTTCGGCCACTGCTGTGAAACAATAAAGAGCATCATGAATGACATAAGAGCAGGAATATTTGATTTGAATTAAAAAAAAAAAAAAAGATGTGTCTGCATCAGCAGCTCTGACACAGGGCGGAAAGTACAGACTGAAGCCCGCCACCCAACACACACTGCTGAGAGGGGGGAGGAGGAGGAGTAGGTGGACGTCTAAATTTTTAGTTTATGTCGTTCTATTTCAGTTAGTGTGTAATTCTCCTCAACTCACCAGTTCTCCTGCATCCATTCCAGCGCACTGCGTACGTCGAAACGCCGCTCAAAGTCATACTCCGCCAGCGACAGTCTGGGCGCACTGCCGTTCATTGTTGCCGGTTTTCCTTCCGCTTAAAAGCCCGCTGTGTGGGCGAGTCGCTAAGCTAACTGCGCCGAACTGTGCCGCACACAGGGAGGAGTGAGGACGGAGGAGAAGACACCGTCGCTCCAGCTGCTTTGATGCTGATATTGGACAGCGACTAAGCGGTCAGAGTCCGAGTCCGAGGCGATGGGAGGATGCGGCACCACCAGAGGTACTTCCCATCTGCACGAGCGTTATAATCAAACAAACAGCTTCCGCTTTAAACTGTCAGAATAAAAGAGCTACAACGCACTACTCGTCAGAGAACTACGATGGCGTTCTTCTTTTTTTCCAAATAACGTTATTAACTGTTGTGAATACAACAAAGCTCTTATTGCCATGGGTTTATAAAAAAATAAGGATTACAAAATATACAGAAAAGAAAAATACATTCTTTCACAACTCTCCTAGTCATAATCCCTGAAATTCCCTAATTTTCCTTTGTTGATTTATGCATTGGGGTGAGTGTGGACATGTCTTTTCTCTTTGGTCCCTCTGCAAAATGTGAAATGTTTGGGCTGCTGGAAACACACATGCTAAATGATGGCCTCTGTGGAGCAAACCCTGCACCGTAATACAAGGTAAATAAATAAAACAAATGTACTTTAGGTAAACACTTTTTATTCTTATACACTTGTACACGTATATGTATGGGTCGTGGTATATTTAATTTCTGTCGGTGAACCCTCACTCGACATTTAGAAAAGATTACCCTGACTCACTGCATAGCCACGTGTTGTGTACTCTTATTGTGAAGGTAAAAAAACTTAACTTCCTGGATGCCTCACGCGTAGTGTCAGCACGTTCTCTGGTGTCGGGCGTAACTGTCGAGAGGCGGGGCTTGTGTGTGACGTTTAATCACCAGGTGGGATCAAACAGACAATCTTAGACTTGGACTTTCTCTTTTTTTATATATGTCGTTATACGTTATACGTTATATATGATATATATAAATAGATTTATTTATGTTTATATATATACGCTGTGTTTTTACACTTTTATAAATATGTATAACTTTTGAAAATAGTTTTATTTAAAATATGAGTAGTAATAATAATAATAATAGTAATAATAATAATAAGAAAAGTATGACGTTTTATACCATGCAGGGCATGGATAGTTTAAATGAACTTGGCCTTTGTTGTCTTTACCTTTTTTTGACCTGATATAAACCTGAATCAAACTAATTCATGGTGTCTTTGAAGCATCACTTTCACATACATGTGACTTAATCTACATTGTGTTATTGTTGCTTTTCTTAATCCACATATTTTGGACTGTTGATGAGACAAAGTTTTCTGGTGTTGATTTGTGATTTTTCAATATATACAGTATGTAAATCAGGGATTTTATTTCTCGATGTAGTCACTTATAATATAAAGTATAAAAACAGCCTTTAGCCTCTTGCCTTCACGTGGTAGTCATACGGAAATATCCCTCACACACCTGTACAGTGAATAGCTCTTTATCTTTACTGGCCAGTTGTGTCATCTGTAGTTGCTTCATAAACCTGAATTTGCTCATTGATGTCTTGTTGGAATCTGTGCTAAAGGGCAGTGAGTCACTTCACAGTTCATGTGAAGGTGGTGCAGTTACACAATAGTCCACTGAGCAGCACTCGACACAGTCTGGGCTGATTTACGAACAGGGCAAATGTAACAGGGTTCATTATGTTGCAACTTATGTGACTATGTACATTAGGCTCTTAATGTAGGCCCCCTGCCATACAGCAGTGCTTTAAATGTGGCATTTACTTGATACACTTGTATGCCAGTCATTTTATAATGATAATAAAACACAAGGTCAAAGATCAAGGCTCACAAAACTGATATTATGAGGAAAAGGTGTGTGAAAATAGTAGAATAACGGCAATGAAAATGCCACAGCAGAGAATTCAAACTGCAGGTGTTACATTTCTGCAAATATCCTGTACGGAACGGAAAGGAGCATCGACAAACACAAATTGGAGAAGATGGTGCATGAAAATCATCATCATCATCTAACCGCTTTATCCTCCACCAGAGGGTCGCGGGGGGTGCTGTGCCAATCTCAGCTACATCGGGCGATAGGCGGGGTACACCCTGGACAGTTCGCCAGTCCATCGCAGGGCCACACACAACTAGAGACAAACAACCATTCACTCTCACACTCACTCCTATGGTCAATTTAGAGTGTCCAATTTACCTAATCCCCACATTGCATGTTTTTGGACTGTGGGAGGAAGCCGGAGAACCCGGAGAGAACCCACGCACACACGGGGAGAACATGCAAACTCCATGCAGAAAAGCCCTTGTTCCAACCGGGGCTCGAACCCGGGTCTTCTCGCTGCAAGGCGAGAGTGCTAACCACTACACCACCGTATGGCCCCCGGTGCATGAAAATATTAATTAAAAATAAATTATGCTCTATATGCTCATTATTTCTTGAGGGATATAAGATGTTTAGAGTATTTGTTTTTACAAGAACAGTAGAACAGTATTTCTGATTTTCCTTCCCCAAGTACCACTAGAGGAAGCTCGGCAGTACATGCGCCACAGTTTGAGAACCATGGGCATAGGCAATGACCTGACTCGTTTTGCATTACAATAATAATCTACTTTATTTATGATATACAGCACTTGAAAAACAATTGGGCAAGGCTGTAGATTATGTCTTGAATCTTGAAAAAAAATGTATGCATGGTGACCTGCATTAAAGCTGTATACTGCCCCACAGAAAGAAAGGACAAAAAGATCTGGCACCGTCTACTGGACAAAGTGTGAACAGTTGTTGTGTTGGGGGAATAAAGCATCTACTTCTCATTAAGTATGTGGAGCAGATTGTGTGGGAAAGAGAAGTGACCGAGAGTCTGTAAAGAGTCTGAGAGTCTGAAACTGAAAAGTGAACACAGTGAGCCTTTCAGCAGCCGCCAAGACACAATCTTTTCATGCATTTCCATTACCAAAGTCTGCAGTGCTCCTCTATTCCAGCAGATGGCAGCCGAGAGCAGCAATTTTCACTGCAGCAATGCAAATTTAAAAAGGAAATATACTCTACTCTATCGTTTATTTCTTTTTATGCCTAATTTTTCCATGATTTGCATACACCAACATGAGTTTTGTGACGTTCTTATCGACTCACATCTTTGTATTGGCTTTGTATGTAATCTGTGCATGGAAATGTGCTTTGTGTATGATGTGAAAACACCTGTAGTCGTTTTCAGTGACCTCAGTTCAGCGTTACACTTGAACTTGCTGTTGTCTGAGTCCGGCAGTTTGATTTGCTGACTATCACTAAGTTTCTCACTCCCTCTCAGTGTTCCCACCTGCTCACCAAAGTGCACAGTGGGGATTTAAGAGGGTCAATTTTCTCTATTACAAGTCAGTGACCCATTAAAATGATTTTTAGATGCTATTTTAATGGGATAAACTATGTTGTAGTAGTTTTAAATATGGTTTATATTCAAGACCCTGCCCAGGATGTGGACACAATCACTCACAGAAATAATGGCATAACAGGAAATAATAGATCTTAGCCACTTAGCCATGTCTATGCCTGGTTTATTTGTCCATTAGACTATTTTGTTTTCACCCGAAAACTCAAATTGTGTCACTTTGTAAACCACACACTCCCTGCACCAGAGTCCATAAAGAAAATGGGTAATTTTGCATCATGCACACAGGAGTTGCCTCCACCAGTAAGTTTGAATGTGTTATTTTGTGAAGTAATTGCTTGAAATCCTTTGTTTTGTTTGACCTCAGTGACAGAAATTTACAAAACATGCAGCACACCAGCAGCTCTTGTGTCCACGCAAGCTCTAAATGCTGATTTACTCTGATTATGGATTTTGGTGTGGGTGAGCCATATAAGGCTGTCTAATGGCAAGATATAGCAGCAAACATATTCTTAAAATAATGTAGAATTATATCAGATTATATCAGATGAGCCTTTTGCTCAGTGACGAAAATCTGTTTTTTTTTTTTTAGTGTCCAGGCCATAGAACAGGCCTATTCAAACTCTTATATTCCTACAGCCTGTAAACTCTCTGTAAATGAATCTGACTTTCGGCTCACATTTTTGGAACACCAGCTATTTTCCTTTTTGAAGACTTTATGTGAAAATGGACGTAATGTTCTATTTGCAAAGTAAACTCTCGCTGTGAGGCTTCAAGATTTGTGATTTGACTATAGTGTTAAGGCTATTAAAAAAAAGTTGCATAGTGTTGCTTTAACTGATAAGCCACGCGACTAACAAGTCCGTGCTCATGAAGGAGGCAGAGACTGGGCATGCCCAACCGGTGGGGAGGGAGAGAGAGAGTGGGGGTGCGTTGGAAAAACGGAGAGAGAGAGAGAGAGTTGAGATCTGTGAGCTGTTAAGGCGGACTGAAAAAAAAACTCGACGAGGATCTGTTCTTTTTTTCTTCTCATGCAGCATCACGTCTGTGTCTACCTGACGTGGAACATAGCGCCCCCCATCCTCTAATATCATGTGCACCGCAGTGGCACTGACAGCGTGTTGGCTGCAGCAGACGACGATGCAACAGCATCTCATCATCTGTGTCACCGCAGAGACCAGCACCACCACCACCTCCACCACCACCGCCGCCGCTGCTGCTGCTGCTGCTGCTGCTCCGCAGATCACATCACGTTCCTGGTGAGTAGAGAGACCTCTCTCCGTGTTTGTTAGTGAAGGAATGACTGGAGTGAGAATGTTCCTGGTGCTGCAGCTTTTTCTCCTGCTGCTTCAGATCCATATGCAGCAAGTGTAATAACAACTTGGTCCAGGTACACAGTGAGTGCTGCTGCTGCTGCTGCTGCTGCACACTGCATCGCAGTATAATGTGTCACATCAAGGTGGGATGCACAGAAAGGTCACTGACGCATCTGTGCGTGCCAGTCACTGTCCGCATAAACTGTAGCTCGAGTCAAGTTTTTGTCCTTGGCAGCAGAAGTTGCCATTCTGGTGTTTTTCAGGTGAGTGTGTACGTGAGAGGGTTTAATAAAAACTTGTACCTGCACTCAGGTACACTGGTGAATGCAGAGACACTTCATATTTTCTCTTAATAACAAATGTGAATGTCCTCTTTTCCTCTGAAAGACATAGGTGCTTGTCTGTGGCTGCACAAAAATTAGACGACACATTAAATGGAAGTAGGAAATTATCTACTATTATCTTGCTTTGTTTGGATTATTTGGCTAATTTGGTCAAGCACAAACAGGGACTGCTTTGTCATCCATTCATAGACTTTTTTCTGCTGTAATTAGACGATGAACCAAGTAGATAATTAACAAACAAACCTGTTCTGCAAGAAGTTCTCACTTGTTCTGGCTCTCAAAGATATTTTCATGTTATATGATGGAAAACTGACTCTTGCCTGTGCAGCAAGAAGACCTGGGTTCGAGATCCGGTCAGAACAAGGGCATTTCATGCAGATTTGGGGATTACGTAAATCGGACACAGCGACCCTCTTGTGGAGGATAAAGCAGCAGAAAATGGATGTATGATAGAAAACTGAGTTTCTTTGGGTTCTGGACCGGTGTAAGGACAACATTTCTAATCAGTATTTGTTAGAAAGAAATACAAAATATGCCTCAGGTTTTCAGTTAATTAAGTTAAGTCATGAATAAAAAGACAGTAGAGTATTCGACATGGAGTTTGACTGACGTGTGATGCTGTAGCATGACGCTCCTGATGATAAATTGCACTGCAGACAAACTATCGTCCCCCTCTGCAGCTCAGACAGGACAGAGCTGCATGACCGGTTGAAGACCCTGTCAAATGTCCCCCTATATCAGCCCCACTGCAGATCCATTACCTGCCACCATGGGCAGCTGGAAGCATTTTGTCTTCATTTGTTGCACGCTTTATGAATCCCCCATCTGGGGCTCGGTCTGAGTTTTCAATGTATGGACGGGTGGGGGGGAGACTGGGGGGTAGAAAAAAGACCCCATTCTTTGGTTCCTGGACAGGCAGAGAGGTAAAACAGTCACACAAAGATGCACACACATCTACTCCGTCATGTTTGCGCGGCTGTATGAGTCTCTGTGGAGTCCGCTGCTCTCAAAGTCAACTTCACCCTGTTTGTGTTTTCCACGCTGCAGATGTAGAACTCTGGTTTACCTTTATTCAGAATTCATTTTACTACCATGGCCTTGTTTTCAAGTTTATAAAAATCTACTGACTATGACAATAGTGAAGAATATAAAGGATACGCCAATAAAAAAAGAGACCAAACCCAGCAATGTTATATTCTGACCCCCACAATTGGGCGACAGTAGCTCAGTGGTAGAGCGATTTGTCTTTCAACTCAAAGGTTGTGGGTTAGATTCTCGGCTCCAGTAGACTACTTGTCTATTGTCCGTTGTATCTTTGGGCAAGACACTTAACCCCATGTACCGTCAGCGTGTGAAATGGTGTGAAAGATGAGTGATAGAAAAAGCACTGCACATATTTTATGTGTAATAAAATGCGAGTGAATGGCAAAAATGTATGTAAAGCAGCTTTGAGAGGTCATCAAGACAAGAAAAGCGTTAAATAAATACAGGCCGTTTACCGATTGTGGCTCTCAAACTCCAGCTCAACTCAGGTTTCATATAAAAAAAAAAGGCTCTGTATAATGTATAATTCTGCAGAATGAATGTCACTCAGATAGCAGCAAGTAGTTATGTGCACCAGACTGACAGTAAAAGAAAATGGCTAGTGAGTCTCGTGGAGTATTAAGCAGCTAAAGAAAAGGACATTTCCATCAGGAGGTGGTGGAGACCAAAACCAGAGCTAAAATAATAAGAATATTGACCTATCAGGTAGACACAAAAGTGTTGCTTCATAAACCTTTGTTGGACAACATTTACACACAGTTTAAGCATTTAAAAAATAAATCAAATTCTTTTATAGTGAAGCAAGTTGTGGTTCAATTTGTGTTTTTTGTCACAATCAAATTTTTTTTAAAAGTGCACGATTTTATCATTTGTTTCTCTTTGAAATAAGATAAACATGTCGTATACGACCCACAAACATCTCAGAGTACCTTTAACAGAGTACAAAAGAACTAACACTGCGATAAAACAGATTTCAGTAGGAATCGATGTAGGAATCTTTGAGGGACAGTGACAAGTGTCTCTCCAGTTATTTATTCAGTTATTTCTGGGGGAACACACGCTGGGCCATTAAGAAGTTGGATATGGGCTGCATGTGGCCCACGGGCCACTATTTGAATGGACTGGCTGTACATCATCTATACATTTCAGATATACCCGAGACGGGAGATAGGCACTGAATAGCAGCTTCAGTGTGTGTCTTGTTCAGGGTGATGAAGGATCGTATCACCGGGTGGAATCAGAGTGTGTTTTTAATAGATTTTGAAACAACAGAGCTCGGGAGCACAGACGTGTACAAACGATTCCCGTGAAAATATCATCAGCCTTCTCCTGTAGTTGGAGGATAACAGGTTGTATACGATGCAGGACACACACACATACAGTAGATGCATTGATGGTTTGTGTCGCCATTATGTCTCATTGCAGAATGAGATGGTCAGCCTTCTCTCTCTCTCTCTCTCTCTCTGCTCTCATGTTGTTGATGGTGCTACAAAAACAGCATTAGTGACCAGAGCGGCGTTTTTTTTTCTTTCCTTCCCACGTCTGTTTTCATTTCTTCCTACATTCTCCCACTCTTCACTCTTTCACGCTTACTGCCTCTGTCTTTTTCCTTCTTAGTCCTGTTGTCTTCCCATCATTATGTCTCAGTTGTTGTTGTTGCCTCTTTTAAGAAGTCACTGTAGCGGTTATGAAGATCTGTATCTGGGTTGTGTTCGTAATAATCTGTGCTGCATGCCAAGAATACATTTCGGAGGTACGGGTAGTGGGAGTGTTTAGGAGGTGAGAGCGTTGGCATTGATAGGGGCCTTTTTAGCGTTTGGATAGGAGTGAGCTTGTGTGATGATGGCGAGCATTAGCATTTTGCAATCCTGCTGTGTTTTCCTATAACGAGTGGTCATCTGCTCGTAGCTGCTCTAATCTGTGAGTATTTCTCTGTATGTTGGTTGCGGTGCAGATTGAGAGCTTTACAGGATTCAGTGTGATTAATGGAACAAATCTGTTGTACAGGTGCTTTCTCCTCGTTACATGCTCCTTGAAACTCTGTCCCATTTTGTTTTACTGGTCATTTGATAACAATGCAATATGTGTGTGGGGTTATGGGCTTCATACTTGGCTGGCTGTTAGATAACATACCAGTGCCAATAATTGATTTCCTTGATGCTTGATAGCCCCCAATGCCCCACTAAAGTGTCTAGCAGCAACTGTTATCAGAGTTTGTCTAGTTTCAAGGGTTCTAGCACAGGAGTAAAAGTTACATAAATCACAAGCTCTGTTATGGATTCCTTAATATTTTATAAATGAAAACTGTGTGGAACTGTATGTGTTATAATTTAGAATCGAGAAAGTATATGTTTTGTTTTACTGTTCGGTTTGGTACAGTACGGTTTGGAATTAATTAGGCCTGAATAATTAATGGACATTTCAATAAAATGCAATATGGCTTACTGCAATTTTCAAAACAGAAGTGATGTAATATTTATTCAAACCTAAATACGTATGAAAATAATAGAGTAAATATTGTCCTGACCAACACATCGATTCTACAGACAGAAGAAAACATCTTTGTTTTGTACAGATGTGCACACATAGTAGTCATTTTGAATGTGTTACCATTCCCATCGCAATTAGATATTTATTCCAAATCGTTCAGCCCTATTTGGAATGGTAAAGCCCTCGGTCAGGCTCGAGTTTCAACTGAAACCAGCACCTTTACTTGGTAGTAATTCACGTCCCAATTTATTTATTCATTAATGTACACATAAATGTAAATATGCAAGATTTACACCATCTCCATCCCTTGGCAAGCCAATGCCAGCCACATAACACAACAGAACACAACATATTTCAACAATTACAATAAGATTTAAGTGCAGAATAATAAGAGACAATGTTAAAGGAGATTCAAGTGCAATCACCTTATGTTGGTGTGTTTAGTCTTGAGAAATTGGACTTAAATGTTTACATGTATTTTAAATTGTAGTCCAACTTGGACTAATACAATAAAACTTTTTTTTCTGCCCTTTCACACAAACACAACCCCAGAGTATCAAAACTGAAAATTCTATGTAAGGTCTACTTTACTTGTCTCCAACACTAAATCAGTAGTTACCCACAGCCTCACACATCAAAAAGTGACAATGATACTTCAAGAGAAGATTACTGTCTAGTTTGCTCAAAGGAAGAACTCTGAAATGCGTCTTTTTGTGTGCATGCTTGATAAGATTCTGAGACACAAACTTGATATTTTGCCTTTGTTGGAGTCATCACGACCTAATTGCAGTCAGAATGTGGAGAATCAAACTGCTGAAACAGCCTTAGACTTAGAAAACGAGCTGGTTTAAAAATAACATTTTTCTTTTTCGCGTATAGCTTGTGAGTCAGCTGAACGGCGAGCTGCAACCATTAAACCTTTCATCCATAAACGTTCCCATCACAGTTTCACAGAGGTGACGTCAGCAAATGTCTCCTTCTATTCCACCAAGCATGCAAAATCCTGATATTTGAAAAGCTAGAACCAACAAAATCTTCATCTTGATTGTTGATGATCAGTTTTCCGTCAGATGATTTATCAACAAATCAACCTTTTCTTTCTACGTAATCTATTATATATTCTTGATGTCACAAAGGAGAGTTGTGAGTATGAGATAGACAGGGACCTATGGTAAGAAAGAGGAGATCCTGTTTCTATCAATGAATGCCATTGTTTGTTCCTGTAGGATTCTCAAGTTCACCATCAGCTGATGGCAATCGACATAATCTTTTAACATGATTGTCCGTAATGTTATTTGTCTGAAATAGAACCACAGTCAAGATGAGAGAGTTGGTGTTTTCCATCCAGGCCACTGAAAGCCTCTCATCCGCAGCTGCCTCAGGAGTGCTGACACTGCAATAGGCCAAAAGCTGGCATGGTGTTGCTTGGTGCAGTGTGCAGTGATGGGCTGGTGCTGATAGCTGCCTGTCATTATCACCTGTTTCACCTCATGCACTTCAGACTCAAAGAGGGAAATGGTGTGATTGAGCTGCTGCCAAACGCTTGACTTCAGGGCTGTGCTGAGCCACGTACGGTGACTTTGAGGGAAAAGAGTTTGACTTTTCTCAGAAGGAGTACAAAATGATGACAAATAACTGTTAGAGGTACAGTATGTCACTGTCAGACACATCTATCTATCTATCTATCTATCTATCTATCTATCTATGTATCTATCTATCTATCTATCTATCTATCTATCTATCTATCTATCTATCTATCTATCTATCTATCTATCTATCCATCCATCTAAAAACAAACCTCGAACAATGACAATTTCACAAGCATTAGACAAGATGTCCAATTGAGGTTAGAAATGTAAAATTAGTTCAGGAAAATCAAGCATTAACTTTAATAAAGTGGAAAACAATTAATCCTCATTGCTTTTCCAAAATGTAGCTGATTAATGGAATACGCCACTGATTTGCATTTAACTTTGTATTACTAGAATAGTGGTAGTGTTTTTGAAAAATTCTGCTTCCCAACCTCAGTTCCCCCTGAGTCGAGAAATATCTTCATTCTTTTTTGTGTTATGTACCCACCAGTGACACTTGGTCCAAGGCTTGAAACTGCAACGCTAATTCCTAATTCCTTTTTAGACCCACTCGTAGGGGGACAGGACCTCATTCCCAGAATGTAAACGGTGTCCGCCATCTTTGCTAACAGTTATGCTAACAGGACCAATTAACAGGACCAATATGTGTTGTGCACATACACAATAAGCCTTGATAGGATATCTCGATGGGAACTATGAAATGTTAAGACACCAGACTGACTCAGATATCAATTTTATACTCAACTTAACGTATTGAATAATTAATGGATGTTGGGAAGACTTGGAATGAGGCTTTAAATGCTAACAACTAGCCACATGCTAAACTGGAGACGGCCTAATACTAACAAGCTGAACGGGAGCATTTCCCCCTTTAGTGGAGCAGAGGGCGAACACTCTTCATTCAGTAAATCCATTCTGCACTAAATCGTCTCGTATTGTGCGACAAGGGCTGAACGGCCGAACCACAACCGTAGCTCAACGTACAAACTGAGAGGAGGAAAAAAAAGTTACAGTAGTGGAGGCCACAGTTTATCACTGATTATAAATCTAAGAGGGGATCTGGTACCTTAGGGCCAGTCACTGTGACGTTAGGCATCAAAGATTAGCAGATTAGCAGGTTGACAAGATGATAGACTGTGTGTGTGTGTGTGTGTGTGTGTATCTGCTCTAATTGACAGTTCAGTCCAGTAATAAAGGAGCAATTATAGTATTTACAACAAGGGATTTATCACCACATTGCAGTCGCTGAGTTGATGGTAGTAACTGTGAAATTATTTCTTGAATACGTTGTAGATTGTACATTTACATCAGGTGCAACAGCTCTTCCAAGTCTTTAAGACCATATTTCCATTTTGTCCATTTCTGTAATATTTCATTCAGTTTCTCATGTTTGCATCATGTCCCTGGTTTCTTTTTTAAGCTGAATACAGAACACCAATGATTTGTTCATTTAGAAGCAAGTGACTTCATATTTTAGTTTATTTTCCTGCTTTTGGTTTGCATGTGGCATTTTCATTCAGTTTTTTTCCTCATTGTCAATTTCATTTGCATAATAAAGGCAACTGTTTAATTCAGGTGTTTTTTTTAGTGTTACTCAAACTGGATTACATTTGGCTTTTGTCTGGCTCTATTTTTAGCCGCACAGTGCAGCTCATCTATGAAGGAGAATATCCTGAGCAAGCTGAAAGTTTCTGATGTATAAATTGCTGAAATCGGCTGAAAAATGCAGGGTAGTTCAGGGTTGTTTGTGTGTTGGTATGAGGTATTGACACATATCGTCAATGGTGACTTCCCATTGCTGGGAACCAGCCTGAGACACAGACAAGTGTTCTCACTAATGGCAAGATAATATCACAATGATCCTGGTTCAACTGAAGGTTTACATGCAAGTATCTGGGTGTGTTAGATTGAGATATTTTTTGAGATATTTGATTTAAAACAATTTCCACCGGACTAACGCAATAATGCCTTTTTTTAATGTCACGTAAACTTGCTCGGTACTGTATGTACTCGCTCAGTTGTGAAATATTACATTTCTCTTGAGCCTGTATCTGAAGTACAGAAACATTTCAGATAAATGTATGTAAAACAATTTGTGTTTTGAGGAGAATTTATTTCATAGACATTCACATTTACACAGTATGTTTAACAGGGTCAGTCATTCTTTATATTCTGAATGTTTTGTGTCTAATACAGTGACCATCTGGAGTTCTCCATTTTCCCATTTTTCTGTTCATCTGTTACCACGTGAACTGTTTGGGAGGAGGGCTTTTTTTTCACACATGCAGATCAGACCACATGTCCGGTTTTTCATCGGCTCACATCTGCCACTGTTGCTGAGAAGTGCATCCCACCAGGGGAGAGAGAATATACTGTACTGCTGCTGCCTGGTGCCTTTAAATACTTGCATGTTCCCTCCTTACAGCAGCACCCTCCCATACTCGTACTCCACACTGACTCAGCATGTATGTGAGAGGCAGAGGGGAGGGATGAGGACGAGGGCAGGCCTGGGTGATGTGAGCTTGCTAATTGGCTGAGTGCAAGCACTGCTGCTTGGGGAGGGATCGCTTGCTGTTCTGGCCTAGCCTGGTCAGACAGGTTTGTGCTGACTATCCTGCAGGAGAGACGGAAGGAGGCGAAGATGAGAGGGATGGAAGAAGGAAATGCAGAGAGGATGAGACAAGATAAGCCACGTGGGAGGTGTAAATCCTGTATGGATGAAGCGGCTGTGTTTGGGGGAGAAGAGGTGAGTGTGAGATGGCAGGAGGAGGAGGAGGAGGGGAGGAAAGATTCTGTGTTTCTGTGTGTCTTTAGTACAAATGAAGCTGTTTCAGGCAACAACTCAGGGTTGTCCGGGATAAACAAGCACGAGGAGGGAGCTGACAGCTTCACACCACCATATCAGTGACACACACACATGTGCAGGTCATGTTGTAAGACTTAGAGCAGGTGACTGAGAAAGTGGAACTCCACAGTATTTTTGTTTGTGTGGGTGAGCGCGGGAGACTGTGAAGTCGTGTGAGGGTGTGTGACATATTAACCAGATTCACTCTGTGTGAGCATGTCCGTGCATGCAATGCCACCCCTCTTGCAAGTTGCAACCGTTAAATGTCATTAATGCAGTTGCTCTGCTTCTGCAGACTTGTTTTCGAAGCTCAGCAAAACGATATAGTCATGATATGCTCTGTTTAGCTTAGACGTTAAACATTTCAGTCCTTTTACTCGCATCATTAATGTTAAATATTACAGCCGTCCAAACACTTTAGACTTGGTTGTAAACCTTTAATTGAATTAAACAAGAAATAATCTTTTATGTGAAGCATTTGATTGATATGTGTGTATAATGTGCATCCACTTGTAATATGATATTTGATTTATCTTTTCCCTTTTATGTTCAGGTAAATTTCTGTCCATTTCTCTCAAATAAATATCAAGAGGGTAAATCTGGGTGAAGGTCATTTAAAGGTCCATTAAATCAGTGGAAAAGAAGACATTATTTTGTCTCTGATAGTTTTTATCCCCTTGATAAGTGATTTTTTCACCAAGTCTCTTTCCGTTTTCCCCCACATACGTATCTTGTTTTTAAAGAATATGAGATTTGTATAATTGCAGTGGTGGGTGGAAGTACACAAAGTGAATTGTTATTGTTCAGATCATATTTCAGATCAGTAAAAACATTGGACCTTTATGTGCAGAGTGCATGGTTGGAACAGCTAGACGGCTAAAGTCAGATAATCTTTCAGTACCAAGTTGCTCTTTCCCGTGAATTCAAGTCCATAAAGTGTTTTATTTTTCATATATTATAGTGACTTACAAATGGGTTTCTGATACATCGCATATCCTCTTAATGTTGAGCTGAAATGACTGTTTTACTGATTTATTTAATTATTTTAGAAAACGCAATCAAACAGAACTGGCAAACACATTTTCCTTCCTGTCAAATATGAGCATTTGAAGATGTAATATAATATTTTTGATGTTTTACTGATTGAAAACATTTTAAAGAAGCAGCACTCTCGCCTTGCAGCGAGAAGACCCGGGTTCGAGCCCCGGTTGGAACAAGGGCCTTTCTGCATGGAGTTTGCATGTTCTCCCCGTGTGTGCGTGGGTTCTCTCCGGGTTCTCCGGCTTCCTCCCACAGTCCAAAAACATGCAATGTGGGGATTAGGTGAATTGGACACTCTAAATTGACCGTGAGTGTGAATGGTTGTTTGTCTCTATCTGTGTGTGGCCCTGCGATGGACTGGCCAACTGTCCAGGGTGTACCCCGCCTATCGCCCGATGTAGCTGAGATTGGCACAGCACCCCCCGCGACCCTCTGGTGGAGGATAAAGCGGTTAGATGACTGACTGACTGACTGACATCTCAGAGAGTCTCTATGGTTTTAGTCTTTTTTTTAAAAAAAACATTGCTTTTCCAAAGTTACATCTTGTGTCCACACTTTAGAGTTTTAGCACGCTATAGAACAAGGACTTCTGCAAACCACTGGCCTCGCATTCGTTCGTAAACGCCGGAGATTTCTTTGTCATCGTTCATTCCATGAGTAAACAAATAAGAAGAGGAGCTGAATGGGCAGCAAGGTTTTGGCCCATGCGTCACCAATTAAACCTCGCTCTCCCTTTTTCTTGCCGCCAATAAACCTCTCCGCGTCCTTCCTCTCTTACTCAGACGCTGGTTTTGTGCCTCGTGCATGAGTCACCTCTTTTGTCTGCGTGTGTCTCAGGAGGTAGTGTCGGGAGGGAAAGCTGCAGACAGATTCAGCTCTGTATCAAACTGCAAACAAAGTCGTATCTCCAAGACAGCTTTGACACTCGTGTCCCTTATGTCTTCTGTGTTGTAGTTGCAGCGGTGAGTGGAAGTTTGGCCACCTTGAGCGGTGTATTTAGGGTGTGAGTGGTCTGCCAATCGCTTGGGAATTTGCATGAGCAAGCGTCTTGCAAGCATCACCACATACAGTATGACGCAATCTAATATTACGCACTCGAGTGACCAATTGTCACTTTGATGAGCATGAGTGGATGATTAGAGGTTCATCTTTCACTGTGGCTGGCCTCGAATATCGTAAACTCTCTGCGCCCCACTTAATCTCAGCGTGCTACTGACCTAAACTGCACAATCTGTCATGTTCCTGAAATCATAGCTGCTGTTGCAGAGTGCCAGGAAGTACTAAGCTGAAAGCTAATATTAGTTTGACCCACACCCATCCCCATAACCTCGACCACCGACACCCCATCATTTCCCACTGCTGCACAGGCTGACTGGGGTTTAATTACCTGTGTGATTTGACTCGTAAATGCCCAGCACTCGGTTTAGTTTGTGCGTAGAGTATGTGTGCGTGTGCTCTGCAATATGTGTCCGTGTTTACCTGTGTGTGTGTGTGTGTGTGTTGTTTTCTCTCAGTGTTGTGACCCACAAGGACAACCATAAGAAGATGAGTCATCAACACTGAGTTCTGTTTATTAAAGTATGAGGTATAAAGATGTTGCCGCTGCTTACGCCTGTTATCCTCAGTTCCACTTCTCCCATCATGGTCTCTTCATTTCTTGTATTATCCAAGCTTTCTTTATTGGTTTAAACGCAGAAGCAATTAAACCAAAATCATATGTTAAAGCTACACAAAGAGTCACCAGATTTCTAGTTTCTGCAGTTGGAAAATACTACAGAATACTAATGAGAGTTCACATTAGTATACTTGTTGATTAGGGCTGGATTTATGAATTACTAAATTAATCTTAAATCTTCCTTTGATAATCGATTATTCGGTTTAAGAGTTTTTTTTATAATTAAATGGATTTTTCAGCTTGTTCAATGTGAATATGTTCTGGTTTCTTAAAATTGAAATATAATCGTTTGTGGACAACATTTTCCAGCACTTAATGGACCCAAACAACTCCTCGTTATTAATCGTGAAAACAGTCAACAGATTGTGATGTGAAAATCATCGGTATTTGCAGCTCTATTGTTGATTAATGTCAAATGCAAGACACGGCAAAGCTTATTTATTTGTATGGGACATTATCATACACAGAGATGATTTAATATGCGTTCATAGGCAAAAATAAAAGATGCACATGAATAAAAATTAATAAAACTTTACTTGCTGTATAAATGAATGTTTTCAAAGAGAGAGCACATAACCAGTGCACAAAAGGATTATGTGAGTACGGGATTATGATGAGGAAGTGAAGGCAGCACAGAGTACACAGCAGTTTTTAATTCGTGTGATTGAAGTGTTATCACTGTAAATCATGCAGCACACAGCAGGTGGCGAGCGGTAATAGTCGATTCTCTACTGTAAATGTGTTGTAGTACAGGAGCGATGGTCTCCCCAGAGCCACTGCCAAGTTGGAGAACTGTCAGAAAACTGGAACAGCTGCTGAAGCAAGAGAGAAGAACTCGTGTTTTCAGCATAACATCATTTTCAACATGCATTCAATATATAATATGTTCTAATCCACAATATAATAATGATATATATAATAATACAAGCAGCAACATGGGACACTCAGCTTTACTGAAAACATAGCGGCCAGCAGGTACACACAATCTACACTTGCTTAAGTCAACAATATGTTAGAACTCTCTGCCTTGCGATCATACAGTCTTGTGTTTGTGTGAATTTTGGAGCTAAATGTTGGAGATTCACGTGTTTCTTCAGGATCTTTAAGTCTTTTTAATGTTCGCTTTGATTCTTGTGTCGGACGTCGCGCAGAGTCATGCTATGTCGAGTTGGAACTGGGTAGTGGAAAAGCGCCATTTGTAATCTGCTCTCTCTCTGCTAATTAAAACCGAGAGAAAATCAGTGATTTTAATTCATGGTACACAGGAGATTCAGCTCTCTGCTTCAGAACTTTCAAACGATTTACTTATATGAGGCAGATCTTGTATCCCTGTTAGCTAAAAAACACACAGAATGAGTTTAGGAGAATCCGCAAAAGCATCATATTCACTTTTTATCCACATGTAACCAGAGGTTTGGCAGCATTGCAGCACCAGATGCAAAACTGGCATATATACTACAGCATTTAGGGTCATTTTAGGGGATTTTGTGCATATGAAGGCATTTCTTTAAACAGTGCTGTGTTTACTTTTTTAGCACAATTAAGTAGGGAAGATTCAGTTTCCTTGTGTATGAGGCCAGTGTGTCAGTACCTCATACAAGCACACATTTATGATGCAGCCACGGAGCCAGGTCGTCTTCCTGTCACCTCTGTAGACAGTGGGACCCCACAGAGCCACCAACGACTGGACAAAGGCCCCCTTTTTGAATGGTGTAGCTGTGGGAACAATGGGTTTGAGGTGTGAAAATAACAAAACAGACGTGTGAGTGTGAGACATGGAGAGGTTGGTTAAGTTGTTCGCTAGTTAGGGAAAGAGGAAAAGAACATTTTGTTGCGGTTAAAATGTTCTAATTCTCCAAGCAAAGGCGTCATTAGATGTCTATTAATAGATGTAAGAGTTAAAACTGCGGCAAACCGCCAAGAAATGTGCTGTGACTTCATGCTGAGAAGCTGGATACAATAATTAAGAGCCGAAAAGAGAATATGCTGGTGGGATTGGCGGGATTGAGCTTGCTCTCTTTGAAGTGAGGGCAGAAACATCAGCTGGGGTCAAGGAGGGACCGTCGCTCGTCTTTCGTGCCAACCCGCTTACAAGTTCTCTTTGTTCTGTCAACTTCAATTCTCGTCACACACGTTCTCTCCCACTGCTACCATAAGGCAACTCCAATCTGTCGCTGCTGGCAGCAGTCGGGAGTGCGCTGTCCTCGTTTGAGTGACTTTTCTTTGTCACACAACAGTTCTATTGTGTGTGTGGTGTTATTACAGAGGAAAGTTGTTCTGCGGGAGAATCTAACAGACTGGTGACAATTGGAAGGAATTCAGATTGAAAGCCAGGGGATTTGCCTTGACAAAGAGTAAAAAAGTGGGTCTCGTACAGAATTTGAATGCAGTGTCACAAACTTATGTAGTGTTGGGTGTTTTGTGCATGATACACCCAAGAGTGTAGTGTGGGATGTGGCTGAATATGCAAAAGTGAAACTATTCCGTGCTCCAGTCGACTGGTGACGACAGTGAAGATCCACTTCAGTAAATACTGTTACTTGTGTACAGTTTTAACAATTCATTTTTTACATCTGTATTATATTATTTATTTAGATTAGAAAAAACCCTGACAATCCTCTTCAGGAGTTAGATGTAGGTACATAATTTTTATTATTCTTATTCTTATTCTTATTCTTATTATTATTATTATTATTATCAATAATAATAATAATAATAATAATAATAATAATAATAATAATTATAATAATGATGATAATAATAATAATAAGAAGAAGAAGAAGAAGAACAATATTACTAATAATAGCATTAATAATAGAATTCATTTCAGAACTAAAGAAGCCTCTTGGGTGAGAGGTGATGACTGAATGATTAAAAACCTTCTTTTTCAGTCATTCTTGGCAACCCTGCAGCGTCTCACTGATGTCAAGTGAATACTTGTGATACAGTCCGACAAGTTTGTGTTTACAGTGGCAACTGTGCCTTTATATTAAAGCCACAGGCAACCATTTGCTTTATTGAGACAGAATTTAATCAGCTGCTCAGGCCCTGATGTGATGTGATGACCAAAACTGACGCTGTTCAGTTCAAATAAAAGCCACAGTGATTGGGGACCAGGTTAGGACTGAGGTTAGTGTTAAGATAAATATCCAGGCTAAGTTTAGTGGATATTCACTAACATTAACAACCTTAATCCCAGCTTCACTTTGGGGAGCTGTCATGTCGTTCATCTTCACATAGTCATTGGCCATACATTAAGATATTTATGGACGGGATTGTTCACGGGAAAAAGAGACAATAAAATGTCAGAAAATCATGTCTTTATCTTGCATAATCTGAGAATGAAAAAGATAACAGCTCCCATTTTCTTTCATTCCCAGGTATGAAGAATAGGGAGATGTTGGTGGCGTCCCATGGGCATGTTTGTCCTCTGGCTGCTCACTGTGTGTGTCTCTGTCCTGCACACAGACACTCTGAGAGGGAAAAGAAAGACCGTCTTAAAATAAACTGACATGCACCACTAGCAGGAAAAAAAACAAGCCAAAAAAACCCAAAAACAACAAAGAGCACTGAAGACTCTTCTTGTTTTCATTTAGCCCCTGCTCCATTTCTGTTTCTTTGTCCTTGTTACATGCTCAGAGGAAGTCATGTCTCAGTCGGGAAATGTCCTTCATCTGTATGTTGAAGTGAGGTCTGCCCCTGATCAGAATGGAGGAAAAGCAGCATTTGGAGAAAATAAGGAAGGGATTACTTCGGTTAAGGACAGTTCAGCTGAGCTTCTGTCTCAGTTAGCGACCCAGACAACCTGCCAGACAGTCACCAAGTCCTCCACAGCTCATCTGGTTAAGGACTGCACACGCAGCCCTTCTCAAAATACTGTTAGCTTTCAGCTTAAGCAAGCCAGGCAAAAGCAATTTGTGTCAGTGGGACCAGAGAAGAAAGATCCACCCCCTCTCACTATCGAAAACGGATCAGTGACCCAGTTTGGTTTGGGAGTCCAGATTCATCATGCAGCTCCAGTCCGAAACTGACTTACCCATCACCAGGAAGTCACCAGCAGACATTCTCTCCCAGCCTTCGTCATCCACCCTTGGACCCCATTGGTAGGGCAGCTACCCAAAGGGCTGTCGAGGAGTTTGGCTCTCCTTTACTGAGGATTAAACTGGCTCATGCACTTGAGTATGCCTCATGTTCACATGTCAACAAACAGCCACGCTGTCAGTCCTGGGGTGGATCTCCTGTGCAACGTCAAAACATCAATGCAAACCCCAAAGACCACTTAAGAGACAGGAGTCAGGCTATTTGTGGGCTCCCTCGGAGCCCAGCTTCAGACCAGCTATCCTCCCAGTCCAGACACTCTCCTCAGTCGAGGCCGTGGTCCTGTGTAGAGACCCAGAGTCTTCAATGGTCAGGAGAGGAAAAAGCTGTGATGGGAAGTCCAGCCACCCAAAAACATACTCACAGGACCTCTAACAGGAGCACTTCACCAAAGGGAGCAAGTCTCCAACTTGGCAATAATGTAGTTGAGGGATTGAACCAGTTAAGTGACATGAAATCCTCCTCTCCAACTCACAGCCCTGAAGTTGCCCACAAGCTAGCAGAGGAAGCTTCCAAAGTATCTTCTATTTTCACAGAGGCAAGAAGGTCCTCATTGCACAATCCTTTAGGTGAGCTTACAAGCGCCTCAGTCTCTGAAGAATTTCACAATTCGCCTCCAAATGCACAACAGTCTAAGCAAGTGCTTAAGATGAACATCCCTTTAAATGACCAACACATACCAGCAACTGACAACACTGACTCTCACCAGCCTGAAACCTCTGTCTTGCAGTCACATCCACATGCAACAAACTCATATACTAATTATGACGCTCACCAGGAGAACTGCACTCAGAAGTCCCAGCAACAAAGCTCAATTTTTTCTGCTGCTCAAAATTCCCCTGCTCTTCCTTCACGTTTTTTTCATCCCTCGCATCCTCCCACCGAGTTCAGCTCTCCATTGAGGGACCCTAGGCTACTTCAAGCTGAACTCCGTGCACCAGATACCCCAACTCTACATCGCCGTCAACCCCCACAGTATGCTGGGGATTCCTGGTGCCCAAGCCTGGACAAGAAGGAAGACCTGAGCAGTTTTGAGAAAGGTGACTGCACTGAGCTTGCTCGTAGGCTCTTTATCAATCAATGTGTTGAGGAGGCACCTGTCAGCTGGACGTCCAGGCAGCAGTGGGGGAATCATGTGGAGAATAACCCAAGACCAAGCCCTGAGTCTGGACTTGCTTCCAAGAACAGTAAACCTCCTGATAGTCATGCCAGCCAACGGCACCAGCCAATCAGTCCCACTACCCAACAGAAACGGGCTGAGCAGCGAAGGAGAGAGATTCTGCTTCTGGGACCAGTGGTGCTGGACTCTCCAGAGGAGGATGAGGGGTGTGATGAAGATGGTGATGGCACTGGTATGGAGGGATACGGGGCAGGGCATCAGGCTCGCATGCAGAGGATTGAGGAGCCTCCAGAGGCAGAACAGAATGGAGCAATGGGAGTTTCGTCCTCGCGGAGCTCCAGTGGGGTAACAGGCAGCGTGGGGGACAGGGATTGTGTGTCCCTGGAGTCAAGCCAGTCTAGTCACCAGAGCAATGAGACTGGGGCTGCTACTTCAGGAATACAGGTAAGTACTGAGTGAACTGAAAAGCTAAGACTAGAAACTGTGGCATGGAGGCACATTGCACTCTACGCTTTTCTGACAGTGTACTGTTTAAATGAACGAGACAAAACATTTTTATAGATGTATCTTGAAGAGAGACACGCCAGCTGTTTTCTCTAGCATTCAGTCTTTATATAGCTAACTGCTTCTTGGCTCAAGCTCAAAAACTCACACATTCTCACATATGCAAGAGCAGTGCTGGTCTATTCTCCCTTTCACCCCTGTCAGACTTGTTTTCTTAAATGCTGCACTGCAGAGCTGTAGACTCTTGATTCGTCTCTTTGTGTGCGTTAGACGGATAGTGGCTGTGCAGTGCCCATGCCCTCGCTCCACTGTCAGAGGATCGCACGTGCCAAGTGGGAGTTTTTGTTCGGAACACCTGCTGAGGAGGCTGCCACCAGAGGAGAGAAAAGTGAGCACATGTCCACCTCCTCTTCCTTTTGTCACTGTAAATCGGCTTTAATACTAAACCAGAGATTAGATGTTTTTGGGTAGATAAAGGAAGCAACAGCGCTTTAAGTCTTCGTGTTGGAGTGTTTCTTTAAGTAGGTTAGGTATACATGTAGAAACAAGTCAGAGAAAACTTGTTTTAAACGAATGCAATTCCTTCAATATAATAACATGGTCATTTAAAATACCTATTCTATAATTAAGACTATCAAGGCTATTCTTCTTCTTCTAACTCATAACCCCATCAGCATAAGTACACACACATTACACTTGTTTTCATCTTACGGTGAACACCAAACCTCTCAAATATTATTTACTGCCTAAGCAATTTGAAATCCTACGCTACTAAATCATTTTAGGCAGCTATGCAAAATGATCTGAATTAGTTTTCTGCGTTTAGGACTGAGATTAAAATGTTGCTGTATTACTGTCATTTCCGTAGACTCTACATAGTCTTGGTTGGTTTAAGCTTATCATTTTTTTTATTATTTATTTAACCTTTATTTACACAGGTAATTATTGTAGTTGACAACACCAATCGTTGCCATTTGGCAATTTCGCATATTTGCATGTTTTATATTTGATTCTTTTAATTTGCAGATTCTTTGGAGTGCTCCACAGCTCCTCCCAGTGGTAACTCCAGTGAGTCTCCCACTCCGACTCCCCCACTTTTCCTGCCTCTACTCTCCGCCAATCACGAGGTGCAGCATGTGGAGGTTGAGCTGGTGACCCCTCCCCCTGCCATTGTCGGGACATCACCCAAAACAGGAATAATTCGCCGGACGCTCAAGTATTCCGAGACTGACCTGGATGCCATCCCACTCCGCTGCTACCGTGAGACGGACATAGACGAGGTGCTACTTGCCGAACAAGAGGATGCCGACTCAGCGTTTGGGAGTAACCGCAGTGTGCAGGGCACCTCGGGGGCAGGCAGCAGTCCTTTGGGGGGTCTGGCACACAGAAGGACAGACAGGCAGGAGGTAGATGAGAAAAGAGGCACGGGGGAGGAGGAGGAGGACGATGAGGAGGATGAGGACGAGGAGGAAGAGGAAATGGTGAGCTGGGCCAGTGTGAGGTTGCAAGGAGACACCAGGAAGCAGCAGTACGCAGCTCAGGAAGAGCCTGCAGTTTTTGGACACCTTCTAAAGAGGTGAACATAAGCAAGTGAAGCTCAAGCCTGTGAACACACAAATGAAACGACATTCTGGAGAGACAGGATTTTCCTCTGACCTAAATTTAGATCTAAAAATAATCACACGCATAACCTATTTTTCAAGTTGACTGGGAACTGTTTTGATGACATTTTAGCATTAATTACATACAAATCTAACTATTGGGTCTCAAGTGAAACATGTAGATGGAGTTAATTGCACATTATGAGTTGACACACATTTAGTATATTGTTTTTGAACACAGCTGTGGATGTACACAGAGATGTAATTCAAATGTAAGTAGCTACCAGATTTGCTGATGATTATGAGGTGTTTCACAGCTACATTGTTGCCATGTTACTAAAACCTGCCTTTCTCTCCAGACCTACGGAGACGTTTTTTGACAACCACCACCCAGCCCTGAAATCGCCCATCTTGGTCTCGGGGCCTCGCTGTGCTGCAGAGGACACTTTCAGCTGCCACTTTGAGAGCATCATCGAGTCCCATCGTGCTAAGGGGACCTCGTACAACAGCCTGGACAGTGAGGAGCTGCTGACCTCGAGCACCCAAACAGTCCTGACGTTCGATCTGCCCACGCTAACCCCTGCTATCCACGGGATGGTCTGCCCAAGCGCCCGGCAGATTGTCCAACTCAGCTTTGCTCCACTGGCACACGATGAGAGGCCCAGTTTCTCTGATTCTATCTTTACTGTGACCGGGGACTCGGATGCCACCAGAGCGCCCTCCAGTGAGAGGCTGAGCAGCGGGTCAGAGGACACGCCGCGCAAAAGAGGAGAATGTACACAGCTGGGGAGCAGCTGGTACAGCAACTCATCGTTCACTCTACCGAGGTGAGTTTGCATGCGGTGAAGAAAAGAACTTCCTCTGTACATTAAGTTTGATGACGTCGGTAAAAAGTGGGATTATTATGAGAATTATTGGCTAATGCTGAGGTTGTCCCAAACTATTCATTGGTGAGGTAATATAATGTAGTTTCTGATGGAAAAGCTGGTCATGAGCATAATGCGACAGATCCAAATCAAAAACCGTGCAAGGAAAATAGCCCCTCTGAACTGAGGTGCAAGTACAGGAAAATTACAGGAAAATGATTAAATATAAATATACAGTCATAGAAAAGGCATGATACATTCAGTCTGTCCACTTGACTTTTCAGGCGACCCACACAACAAATCATAAGCAGTTAGAAATTGCATTGTTATTAGAGTAATTTTGCATACATGTATGTTTGATTTTCTGAGGTCAGAAACCTGTAAATGATTTCAGTGTAAAGACAAAAGAACGCGTGTCTCTGTGTCTTTCTCCATCTACAGAGCAGTTCTGTTCTGCACCAGCTTAGAGTGAAAGTCATTAAAAGGCAGCTTGTGTGTATGTATGTGTGTTAGACAATGGCAGATGGCGACAGTAGCAACGACGTATTCACCTTGACAGTTGAAGTCTGACTTTCCAAGCACTCTTCCAGATGCTTTATTATAACAATTCAGGAATAATGAGGAGTCACAGTCTCACGTTTCCGCTGTTTTAGAACTCGGGTATGTTAGCAAAAAATAATGTACACATAATGTATACATAATGTGTGTTTACACTGCTTTTGTGTGACGTGGTGGTGGTGAACGTTGTTGCATTGACCACTAGATGGCATAGAAGGATAGCAGTGAGGCTGCCAAGTGCTTTTTGATCCTATGAACCTGTGGTAAGTGGATTCATCTGTGCACAGGGAACAGAGATGTGTGTGAGTGTGTACTTGTATTTATTTACCATTTGTCCTCATAAACACTGACCTTGTCAGGACCAGTAGTCCTCATGAAGACCAAAACCTGGGCCTTAATGAGGCTGAACCTTATTTCTGAGGAAATGGTTAAGTTTAGGGTTAAGGTGTCATTTGTGATTAGGTTAAAGTTAGGGTTAGGCAATAACTGGAAATAGTTAATTTAGGTTGTACAAATGAATGGAAGTCAAGAAGAACATCTGTGTGTGTGTTTGTCCTAGAAAGGAATCTTATTTTCTTATTATCTTATTATAATTATTCAGAAATATTTTCTTTCATCTTCATTTTTTATTCACCCAAATAACACAATCTTGCAAAATACCTGTCTTTAGTTTAGCTTAGCTTCTTTTCCTTTTTCCCCAACTTCCAGTTGAAGCTCTTTAAGAGGACATTAGACCCACAGAGGTAAAGATTTGCTTCGTGCTGATCTTATCACACTTTCATGAGCAGCCCTGAAGCTGTGGAATCCAGGAGTGAGCCGATGAGAAGAAATATTTCTGAGAGCTTGTCCGTACTTTGATAAAAGTTGGAATTCCACTCTCTTAGCCCCTCCCCTCCCCTTCCCTCACATCTCCCTTTTCAAGTGCCCTGTACCATTAGACAGTGGTTCATTGTGCTGGGCTGCCCGTTGGACTGAGGGGGTGGGGGTGGGGGGTTCAATTATGCTGGGATACAATCACAGCAGAGGGTGACTCTGGGAATTCTCTCAGGACCTCTCGGCTTTGTGCTGGCACTTGATGAGACCATGCTAACAGGTGGCGGAGCCCAAAAATGTGCTACCGGGTTTAACCATGTGATTCTAAACACGCCTTCAGGCCCCGGTGAAGCATATTCTGTAAACAGACATGACAAAGGCTTCGAACGTTGACAAAAGGCCACCCCTTTTTCTCCCTGGGGCAGTTATGAGTGTTGAGGAAACAGTTAAAGGCACACACACCCAGTGGATATTGAGTTTAAACCCGACACTTTGTTTTCTCTGAAGGTGTGCTGAACGCGTACACTGGGAACAAGGTGGACTAGAATTTGTACAACACCCAGAGGATGAACACACTGAGTGTGTGTAATTAGAGCCACACAGAGATGAAGTGGAGCAAATGGAATGAGTGAGTGGTAGAAAGGCAGCTTTTTGTTTTTCATGCCATGATTCGAATCCAAGGTCAACAGGGGACAGTGAGCGTTTACACAGTGAGGGAGAAAGAGAGAGGGAAGGAGGAGTGAAAAGAAGGAACAGAAACAACAGCAAACAGACGTTGTGGGGAAACACAGCTCTTTTGCTTTGGGGGAAGGAGGCTTGCTGTGAGGCTCGAATGACAGCAAACACAGAGGGAGAGTGAGAAAGTGGGGAAAGTGACCCATGAAGTCTCAGTTAAACTCTAAACCGGGTGGAGGAATGTCAGAGTCTGCGAGACTTTCCGGAGCAACTGCAGGTGTTGCTCTGCATTAGCTGCTGCTGCTGCTGCTCCCTGGACTTTGCCGGTGATGCGGTCAGTTTACAACTCCAGGAGGAGAGTTAGGGGCAGTCTGAGGCAAGGTGTGGGTCCGGGCACAGCAATGAGGACACCCACTGTCTTCTGCTGTCATGGCTCATCAGCAGCTGGAGAAGACCAGTATTTGTCATTCAGGCGATCTTGCCACAGGTAGGTGGAACCTGTCTCTGTAGTGTACGTTTAAGGGCTAAGCTGTAAAAGTTAAGTGTCGTACCTTTTAGTCAAATAATGTTTTTTATTTATCAAACTTACTCAATGTGCAGCATTTTAAACCTTCTCCTCAGCAGAAGTGTACACAGCTTTACAAGGCACTTACATGTTCAAATTATCCTGGAGAACTTGCCTCAGTGGGGCATTTTTGCATATATATTTCCATGATTAGTCTATTAAAAAAACATTTTCTTTGCTTATTAGGCTGTTTTTCAGCATAATAAGTGTTAGATGTAGCTCTTTCACTTGGTCACACACTGACTCTATGGTGTTGAGATGAGAGAGCTCTGTGTGGACCAGGCCATCTGCCGCGGGACGTCTTGTCCTTCCTCTTTCTGAGGACAGTTGTCACTGTCCAGTATCAGTGCACACACAAACACACACACAGCTTCACATGCACATTTCCCAGATTAAATGTCTATGTAAGAGAGCCCTACAATGCGAGTGCAACTTAAAGTCGGAGTAAAGCGATTAAAACGAGACCTTTTTCACCATTTTGGTCACAGTTGAACCACGTACCCATACATACCTTGTTCCTCGTGTTGAGAGATTCAAATAAGAGTTTGGCTTTGTGGAGGAAATGCTCTGGGCTTTTTCAGAAAGCCAGCTTTCTCTGGTGGCGCCGTATTGATTTGCTTTGGCCATCTGTTATGACTCGAATGGTCACACAGTGAGAAATGTGACTGTTATGTTGAATTTTAAGTGAATGGACTGAGAGACCTCATCGTTGTCATCTACTGTATATTCTAGTAGAAGCCAGAAAGGTGTTTCTCTTTCAGCATAGTGTGGCATAACTTGATTAAAACATTAAGTTCTGAACCACTGTATATAATTGTATTATTTATTTATTCCAATTCCTCAAACAAGGCAAATACAAGCAAAAGGGAAGGAAATGCCAAAACATGAATGAAATGGAGCGGAAAGAATAATCCTGAATAATCTGCCCCCTTATTTCGCGTGACATTCATTAACACAACTAAAACCAAAATACAATAAAGTTTCATTTTGAAATACCAGACAACGCAGCCTCTCACATCACCAGTTCCTGCCTAAGGTACATTTACATTACAATTCTGAGAATTACAAAGTAAATAACCTTTTGTAAACAACACAAAAGAGAATAAAACTTTAACATAACTCACTCACTCATAATATTTGATTTATTTTCTTTGGCTTTTCTGTCAGGATTGTTCCATATAATGTATAATCTCTGAATCTCTATGATTTAAAAATCATGCTCCGTATAAATTATAATCACTGTCTTTTTTTCAAATATTCTCTGAATGTTGGAAGTTTTCTTCCGAGCTTTATTCACGCGCTCTCTTGATCAATCTTACTCTTTCTATTTGGCCCCAGGACATTTTACCATGCTTATTGTAAAGGAGTGCAACTCGATGTAAGATCAATGTTAATAAATCATAATTTTTCTCTGTTCTTCATTTTATGAAGAACCCCCCCTTTGCCTCAGTAGCAGTACTCTCACATCTCCGTTTTTTTCCCTTTGTCCCACTTTTCAGTCTTGGATATCTGCAACATCACATGCTTCCATTTCACATCCTTCTCTGCATGTCTAATGTGACTCTGATTTAAATCACTCATTCTGTCAGTTTGCCCCCTCTCAGCAGGGAGAAAGCCCGCCTGGCGACTGATTCAGAGCTGGACCAGGACCTCAGTGAGAGGCTGGGTCTGGGCAGCAGCGACACCCTCACTAATGGCAGCCACCGTGCGGATGTTGCGGCGGCCAGACGCCTCGCCAAGCGACTCTTCAACTTGGACGGCTTCAGGAAGTCTGATGTAGCGCGTCACCTCAGCAAAAAGTGAGCTGCCACATGGTTTTTTTGTGACCGTGTAGTGGAAAAGCACCATTTGCATACCGGGACTCTTCTACTCTCTCGCCTTCTCTCTGCGGTTTTAACCTCCATCTTTGTTGGTGTATGCATCAGATGTATGCAGACTTATTCCTTGTTTGCATACCACACTTCTGCTTCAGAAATCTAACAACAGTTTCTATTGGAAAGCAGTTATACATGTATACAAACATATTTACGGGCAGTGGATTTAAGTTCTGCCAAGAAACTATCTGTAAAAGTTAAACAATGGCAGCGCTGCGATCTCGTTAACTACCCTGAACACAATCACACTCTGACTACCTTATTTACCTCCATAGCATCTAACCGCAAACAACCACAGGAGCGACCAGTTTGAACAACAAGGTATCATCTGATTCAGAGCAATTGGCCTGAAACCCATTGTCATTATCTAACATAGGCTTCCATCTGCTACTCTCCAAAGGTGTAAAATACACAGCAAGCACACTAACACACACCACTAAAATTCATATTTATATAAGTGTGTAGTTATATTTACTTTGTGAAAGATTAGAAGTAAAATTAGAAAATTAAAAAAAACCATATACTGTATTTATATCTATATATAGAGATCTATATATAGATATAGATATATATTTATGTACAACTTACTTAAACTGAGTTAAAGCGTCCAAAATACATGTCTTTAGTTTATTAGTTTAGTTTATTAGTTTAGTTGACAGGGACCATGTACAGAACCAGGTCTATGCTGGAGTTAGCTGAATAGCTCATTTGCATCTGTGGTCCCTGAGCAGGGAGTTTAAAGACAATAAAAGAGCAACATCAACATTACAAAAAAAGAAAAAAAAACATCATACAAAACACATAATACATTTGGTGATCAAGATCAATGATCACATCATTTATTCTCTTTCAGCCATGTCTTCAGAGAAATTTTAAAACTGTTAAAAGTTGCACAGTCTCTTCCAGTTGCTTGGAATGAAAATGCTGATCTTCCTAAATTTGGTGCAACAATCTCCTCTCATTGAGGCCCTGGATACCCTTACATTGTCCCTGCAGAGTGACACACATTGCTTGAGTGGTGGTGGTGCAAGGTCATGAATCACTTTGTACATCAAGCACATGTCAGCAAAAAACAGAAAACTGTATAAGGTTTGCTGTGCATCTCTTTATAATCTGTTACCGTCGTGCTCTATGTTGTTCTTCCATTGTTTCAGATGTATATTCCTCCGCGTATGTTATTTTTTTTTTTATGTCCATTTATTTACAGTAACGACTTCAGCCGTATGGTAGTAGAGGAGTATCTGAGTTTCTTCAACTTCACAGGACTCACACTTGACCAGGCATTAAGGTGAGAACATTGACATGTCTCTGGAATTGATTTATGCTTTTAGATAAATGAATGAATGTAATACTATAAAAAAAGAAAGAAAACAATTCTGAATAAATGAATACTTAATGAAATGAAGCCTAATAATACCAATAATAAAAATGGGAAGGTAAGATAATTATTTTTGCTTGTCACACAGCATCATTTTAAATTGCTTAGTGTGAAACTAATGTTTGCTAAATAACCAAATCTGTATGGAAGTTGTTTGTTTTTATGAACCCTTTGCCTTGATTAGACACAGTTTTATCTTTTATTGTTGTTGTTAGGTTAAACAGTATGTGGTGGAATTTCTATTGTAAAACACTGCCATCTAGAGGGCAACTTTGGCCCTGCACTTAAAGTGACACACAAACAGATTTACATGATGTTCTTTTTCATTTATTCAGATTTTACTGACATTGAGTGTGCACGCCACGACTTTATCATCGTTAATCTGCAATAGCATCTATTTTTAAGTAGTCTGTATGTGACTGTGTCGTGTTTGTGGCTGCAGGACTTTCCTCAGGCAGTTTGCTCTGATGGGTGAGACTCAGGAGAGGGAGAGAGTGCTGTCACACTTCTCGAGGCGTTACTGGGACTGCAACCCAGACGTCATGCCGTCAGAGGGTGAGTGCTGCAGAGTGTGTGTGTGTGTGTGTGTGTGTGCTTTCACTACCACAGCCATATGTCTGAAGTAGGTAATTTTGATGTTTTGTTTCTAATGTCATAAATAATGCATAATAATACATTACACTTTGGCCAGTTTGTGTAGTGCCACTGTAGTGATTTACTCTACGTATTAAATGTTGATTAAAATGGGCATTGACTGGCAGTTTGGAGCAGTAAACAAAGAAGTGGCTATATACTATTATACTATACTATACTATACATTTACCACAGTGTAGAAAAATGCATAAATTACTGACTATAAAATCTCTAGATCAGAAATCGGCCAGATACAAATACAATACAATTCAAAAATCTCTGTCTGTAAAAATGTAAATAGAAATTGGCAAAGGCATTTTATCTGAGTCATGTTTGGGCTGTTTATTTCTTCTTTTTGGGAGAACAATATTTGTTACACAGTTGGAGAATGATGGCTTTAAAAATGACTCGGCACAAATGTTGTGTTGTGAACAGCTTCATAGCTCATAAATGGTCTAAAATGTATCGGATCAGACACAAAATGGTGGTATCATCTCATCCCTACCGACTATATTATATTATTTTAAGTATCTAAAGTAGCCCCCAAAAAGGCTACTTTTACAATAATAAATATATTACTGAGTGTATTATAATTGGATAATCGATTATACCATTGCAGTACATTTGCACATTTATTTCAATTGCCTATAAGTAGCCTTATCTATATTCTTTGTTTTTAATTAAACATGATAATAATACATTTATTTGCTGATAATTCTTCCCACTATAATTCTGTATCTGTAGCTACGGTAACCATGGCTGCCAAATGTATCCAATATCTCATACTGTATGTAATCTAATATTATCCACCTAATTAAGGTGTGGGCAAATTAGAACAACCACTATTTTGTGTAACATACTCCATATATACATATATATATATGTATATATATATATATATATATATATATATATATATATATATATATATATATATATATATATATATATACATATATATATATATATATATATACATATACATATACATATATATATATGAATGTCTCAGAGAAAAGCTAAAACACACTTTTCATCCTCTAGATGCAGTTCACACTCTCACCTGTGCGCTGATGCTGCTGAACACCGATCTCCACGGTCAAGTGAGTAGAGCGAGCGTGTCTGTTTTATTCGTGTGAATTTAATACAGTACATGTATGTGCACATACCGTAGAGCTGTAGCAGGCAGACTGAAAAGATCAGTGCGTTGAAGAGCTGCATTCTCCTCGAAGGTCTTTTTAGAGCAAAGCTACAGGTCTGCAGGTCAGACTGCGGAGCTTCTTCCACCATCAGTAATCTGCTGCTTCTCCTGTCAGAGCCTCACTTTCTTTTTCCTCTCACTGATAGTTCAGCTCTGTGTGTGTGGATGAGTGATTCATTAAAGTGACTAAAAGTGGTGAGTGCGTACAGAAGTTTCAGCAGACGTGAACGGATTTAAACTTGACCTTAGCCGCAACACATCGCAATGACAGAAGTCAGTTTATAACAGGGTTATGTTTCATTGTCTTTTGATAAATACATTCACTGTTTCTAAATCATTGTTTAGGTATTTAGAGTATTACGGCCACGCAGGAAGAAAATCATTTTTTTTGCCCTGACGAGATTAAACTCGATATTTCGAGAATAAAGTTGGATTTTATGTGGAGATTCAAGTCATGTTGTTAATAAAGTGAACTTAATAAATCAATTGGACTAGGTGTAATTAAAGTAATTCATTATAATTTAACAGCTAATTCAAATGCCTGTACAATATTACACTGTATTACACACATTTTAAAATAAACCTGGAAAATTATGACATTTAAGTAGCTGAAAAATCAGAAAACCTGTTTTCATGATTGAAAAAACAGAATCATCGATTAACAAGATAGTTAACGAGTAATTTAGTAGTCGATTAATCAAATAATCGTTGGAGCCCAATGTGACCAAAGATCAATGTGACCATGCAGGCGGAGACGACGTTTACCCTGATAGTTTCCATCAATTCAGCAGTAATCAGGGTCTTTGCAATAATAACTGTGACATTTATCATACCAGCTGTTCTGTGGATTACTCTCTACTGCAGCGTCACATTTTTAATTATGAACTATAGTGGAGTGAGTTAAAATCGGGCAAAAATAAGTCTGGTTATTATATAACCCTTTGCACAGCAGCCATTTTGTCAGGTGACAGTAGGAAACGCAACATGGCAATTACTCATTTATTCCATATCGAAGTACCAATTTTAGGTTATCCTAACCTACACATTGTTTTGCACATATTTGCACACACAGTGGTCGTTTTAAATGTGTTCTTCACACAAAAAAAACCTGAGAACAATGATGTAAAAATGAGCATAGGCCCTAGGAAACGCACAGGTGTGAATAATGAAATGAATGATGGCTAAGTTCCATTTAGCTGGCTCAGATTTGGCATGCATGCTGGTTCACTGTCACACTGTCCTGACTTATAAGAATGGAGCAGAGCCGTCGGATAATATGATGATCTACAAAACAAGTCAGATTGGCTGCCCGGTCTTCATGTTGTTTAATTGATAAACGTAAAAAACAAATCACACAAGTCGTTCAAATGGATCATATCAAAGCGGCAGTTTGGGAGTTGGGACATTGAGCATGAAATTAAACAACAAATTAATGTGTTTGGGTTTTTTTCAGAACATTGGCAAAAGGATGTCATTCACACAGTTTGTCGGCAACCTGGAGGGACTGAACGAGGGCCAAGATTTTCCCAAGGATCTGCTCAAAGTAAGCTTTTCTCAAGTCTAATATAGCAAACACACACGCGCGCGCGCGCACACACAGACACGTACGCACATGCTGTCATATGCAGACTCACATCCCTAACTAGAGCGAGCAGACTGTGTGTGCCAGCACTGTATTGTCCCTCAGATCCTCGCGACAGAGCCTGCCTGTCTGGCCTGCGCTCACTGCCAGCTGGCACTCACGTCGTCTCCAGAGCGCCGCGATCACAGGCCTGCCTGCGCCCACCACGTTCAGCTACAGCGTGAGCCGGGAGACCAATTGTGTTATGTGATCTGGAAAGGAGGAGAATGAGCCACAGCCGCCCTTTTTAGTTATCTGCATGTGACATCAGAAGCGTTAGATTAGGCTGCTGTCTTAATCCGGTTGGGTCTGGTCGAGACGGGGTTCAGGCAGAGGCCTCGGGGGGGCGTGATGTGGTGAAACAACTCGATCAATGCAGGTCGCCTGGCGCGCGTAACGACGATGCTGTTGATTAGTTTTGCCTGCAGAGTGGTCCGTCAACACGCCACAGGGCCGTGAAGTGCAAGTCAACAAGTTGTAATGGGGTATTTATAATGCATGAGCGAGAAAGGGAGAGACAGAGAGTCCGTCTGAAATGAAGGGAATGAACTCTGAAATGAAAAGCTGTGCCGGGTTATTAAGGGCAAATAGTATTCAAGCTGCAGCCATGTGACCGCGAGCAAAGTGAGGCAGAGAGAGAGAAAAAGAAACAGTCTGACAGGCGTGCATTAGCAGTTTTGTTCATGCTTTTACAGATCCAGGAACAGCTCCCTCTCTTTACTCTCTTTTTTCTCACCCGCCTCAAGCAACACTCTCTATTCTCTCCTCTTTTTTTTGTATTTCCCTTATTCTCTACCTCTAAATGTTCTTCCCTCTCATATTCTCCTTATCTTTGCTCTGGTGAAGTTAAATCTCTGTCCCTGGACGTTGTCTCTCCCTCCCCGCCACTCTCTCTCTCGAGCCACTCTCCTTCACCTCCACCCAGTTTTGCTCTGTTTCCTTCCTGCTTGCCTTCACAGTCCTGAACTGCCTTCTTCACTTGTCCTCTGCTCCGCGGGATTGTGTTGCACAGCTGTTCATAAATACATTACTGCTTGTGTGTGTGTGTGTCTTTGTGGGGACCAAAACACTTGTACACCTAAGGGAGTGAGGACATTTTGAAAGCTCCTTACATTCTGTTGCTCCTTAAAAGGCCTTTTTTCCAGGTTTTTAAGACTTGGTATTGGGTAAGCGTTGGGTCAGCAGGAGTTATGGTTAAGATTAGACTAACTCTCCAGAAAATGACTGCAAGTCAATGTCCTCTGAAGTCCTGGACACCAGACTGTGTGTGTAAGGTCTCGCTCAATTCTTCCTGTCCCTGCTGTCCTTTCCCAGATTATTACAATGTGAGAGCAGGAGATAAAGTCCTCGCTCTCGTGAAGTTCACCTGGAGCTACAGCCGAGGTTTCCCTTTATAGTTACAGACTTTTCAGTCAGGAAACATTTTCTCCTCCACCTGTTTAAAAATGTCAAAATCCTTTGTAAAGTGTGTTTCCATTAACTGTGTATACAGTGACAACCTTTTGAAGATGAAAACCTGACAATATAAATCGTACCAAAAGCAAATTTGGCATAATTTCTGCGAAACAAATGTAAACCAGCACCTTCCAGGAGATATATACATATATGTTTTATAAAATAATGACATAATTGTATGCATTTTTTATGTAAAATGTAATACTAAAGACTAAATACTGTTGTAAACGGCACCAACTTAATGCCTGTAGGCAGCACTAACGGGATAACAGGATTGTTTATGTATGATTGTGCGTGTTTATTCAACGTTATCTGTCGGGTGACCTCTCACACTCTCCGGCCTAAACCGGTCACCTATTAACAAACTTAACCATTGAGTTTGTTAACTATCTCTCTAAGTGAATTGTGATGAATCTCCTCAGTGACAGCGAGGTTGTGAGTCAGCCTTGTTTGAGCTTACAAACAGCCGGTGAAACTAGCTTCCCTGTTTTCTCCTCTCGTCTCTTTGAGTCTGTTATCGCTCCGTCATTTCCTGCTACATAACGATAATCACCACGCGCTACCGCCAGCCTCCTCCTCCACCACCATGTTCCCCTCATTTCCTCCACTCATTTTCTTGACTCTGCATTTCCCCTTGTCGTGTCTGGTATCTGCGTTTGTTTGTGCTGTAAATTCATTTGAAGAAAGCCAGAGAAAATCCTTCACCCCCGTCTCATTTTCACCTTGGTGCTGTACACTGATTATGCTCCACTACAACAACACACACACACACACACACACATACTGTAGAGTTTATCTCACACAAACAGACCCAGACTCTGGATTTCTTTGTCGCCATCGCCGTGCTTCCACTTCTACCTTCCTCTCCATTCTCACTTCCTTAAACTTTCAGTCCTGTCACACCAGTAGGTGTTTAAGGTGTTTGCAAAGTACTCTCATCTAAAGAGTTATTTGATGTTGTTGTCATTGAATGGTTTCTACCACAAGCAGAACTATAGACGTTTAGTCAGTGTGCACAGGCTTCATCCATCATAAAGGACAATAATATAATATATGATTAACTGAGCCATACGATGGAGCTTTTATTTGTCTGCAGGACAGGAGACACTGTTGTTGGGGTGCTGAACTACTGAGCCCTGTTGCTAAAACGGGAATCAACTGCCCGGTGGACTGGAAAATAATGAGGGGCTTTTCATCCCCATGACACCTCTTTCCACCTCTCAGGTCGACTCTGCTGCCTCTTTTATTGCTCGGTCGTCAGCTCTTTTCTTCTCTGTTTGTCTTGTTTTTGCCACTTTTATCTTCCTCGATAACTCTCCCCGCTTATCGCCGATTCATCCCGTCTCTCAATTGCTCCGTCTCAACTCTGCCTCGCCAGTTCAGACTCTTTTGATTAAACCGACTGATATGTTTCCCATTACCGCCACAAAGGGGACGAGCACAATGGAGCGATCGTCTGAACAGAGTGTGTGAGACTCGGGGGCTACACAACCTGTCCTGCACGACACAGTGATACCTCTCTTCAACATGTAGACCCGCTCAGACATGGGTATAAGCGTCTGTCCTGAGCGATCCAATCACAGCCTCCTCGCTAAGTGCAGGTCTGAAGGGTCCCGGTGCATCCTCACATCTAAATGACAGAAACCACATGGGGAAGGAAGTATTTTATTCTGTGTTTACTGGCACAATAATGTTTCTATCAACTACTGACTCTGCAGTTTCTATATTCATTTATTTATTTATCAGTTTAGTGAAGCTCATCAAACATTGTCAAATATGTACTGTACTATACTAAAGCGCGATTAGAACGTGTCACTAGTTCGTTCAGAGTCAGCTGTTTATCGTGGATGACGGATCCTCTAAATGTTCGTATTCCTGCAGCAGCCTCCGCATCAAAACCACTTGAAGCTCAGCTTCAACTGTTCTCTCTGGGATGGCACAGAATAGAATGGTCACTTCCACGGAAGCTCAGCTTCTCTCGGAGTCAAAGGAGCAGTAGGCGGGTACAGACGCTGGGCTTCTGCATGATGAATGGAGGAACCCGTTTTTGATTGATAGCAGAGCCTTTTCTGTCTCAGTCCTCCGTGGACAAATAGCTGGTCCTTGTGTGTTATTTGCTCAGTGATACAGCCCATTTTAGTTTGCACACTGTAAATAACACTATTATTATCGTGTTTCCTTGTTCTAGTTGATCGTTTGCTGAATTAATGTCAGTATTTATGTATAAATAACTGCGCCTGAAATGAGCTTCTCCTGTTTCAAAGACCAGCAGCTGCCACTGGTCGTGCGGGGGTTATCTACAGTGTGTACAGTACAGTACAGCTTTGTGGAGGCACCACAAAGAGTTAGCTGTAAGCTTTAAATGCGTCACTAGTTAAGCAAAGTAAATTTGCAGCTCTGCAGTTGGGTGTGAGGCAGGTCGTGCACAGTGGCCGGCTGCAGCCAAAAACACAAAGCAACACACTAAAATAGCTTTGTGAGGTAAAACACCAAGCCTGACTGGGATGGGAGCCAACCTATGCAAGGAATGGCACGACTCGAGTCCTATTGTTTTGGTGTCGGATTTTATTTATTTATTTATTTATTTATGGTTTGTTTATTGTAAGTCAAAGTGCTGCTGTAGCCTGAACTGTAAAACGAAATGGAGGTGATACCTGGTGGCTAGGTACAGATTATACCTCAGAAACCTAATGACTCGTGTCTTGTTCATGTGCCATCTGCTGGATCATTATCGCTCCTGATCTTGTGCCGCTCTGATATCGTCCTTGTATTCCACGCTGTTCTTGGTCTCCCCAGTCCTCTTCAGTCGCTGTCGATCATCTCCTCTTATGTTACGGCCAAAGTATGTGCATTTTCGCTTTTCTGATGGTATTTAGTTTTCATCTTTTTTTTTAAGGACTTCTTTGTTTGTTTTGTGCTCAGTCAATATTCAATATAGCCACATTTCAAAGGCCTCACATTTGCTCGCTGTTGCTTTTGTTAGTGTCCAAGTTTGTGCCCCGTATACAAGTGTTGCCATGTTGTCAAAGGCAGCTCTTGCAATTCTTTTTAATTTCAGTATCACACTTGCCCTCTTCTGTCACCATGTACCAAGGTGTACCATGCTGCTGGTCTGATGGATTGACTTCCCCTCGATACTTTTTTCCTGCTTACTACCATTATGTTTTGTTTCAATTATGTTCATTTCTATAATATACTGTTTACATATTTCATCCAATGGGTATTCTGCAATGAATGCTGTTGACTCCTCCAGTGTTGACTCCTTTCATATCTTTGACTTGACTGAGTATTTCCTCTGCTAGATAGTGTTTTTATTATCTTTGTCTCATCTATCTCCTGCCTGCTTGCCATGGTTTGTCTTCATTTTTGCAGGCCATATGTTCATGCGACTTGGTTATAATCATATCAATTGTGACTTCAGTGTTCTTGAAACTTGAAAAGTATAAAGTGATTGAATGGAGCTGATGGGCGAGCACAGGGAACAGGACATGGGGGAGGTTATCCACAGTGTGCATGCAGCACAGCGCACTTGTCCGTTCGAGTGCGGACGCTTGTTTGTCTCAATCAGTTTGCTCTCGTTCTGGGGTTCGTTAACGAGGCCATAAAGTATCATAATGTACTCCAGAGGACATTTCCTCCCCCAGACACCCACCCGTCCATCAGTCAGCAGAGACGTGACAAGATGCAGCTCACGGGGCCAGACATCGACTGGTTTTGTTATGAGCTGCATCTTGAAGGAATAGTAAGAACACAGAATTGACCAATTTACCTGCCAGTGTGGGTTATATGATATGGATTACATTTGTATTGCGTGTTCTTCATTTGAAAACAGGCAGGTGTCTGCAGCGCAGGGGCAGGTGCCGTACAAGAAGCATTTAACCCATCAAACAGCCGAGTGACGGGGCTTTTTGAGCAGCAGAATTCCCTTCTGAAACATTTTGTGGGCGCTTCTTTGTGTTCTCCATCATCCTCCTGTTTGCAGTCGTCTCACTTACTGGAGCAATGTTTCTGTTGTTGCGTCTGTCTGTCTGTCTTGACATAAAATGAGTCACTTCCTTTGTGCAGCCAAGGAATCAAAACACTGCTATACTGTGTACAGTTCTAGCTCAGCTTTTCTTTTTTGCTATTCCATTAGCGATAATACCTGGTACTGGTGAGGTTCATGAGAGTCATTAGCGCAATGTCTGACACAGGAATCAAGCCGAACAATGCAGAACTGTCGATCAGTTAAAAAAATCTCCAACATTTAGCAAGGAAATGTCTAAAATTTCAATATTTAACAGAGGAGTCTATGTTCAGTTGTATTTTATGTCTTTGAGTCTGTGCTCCGGTCATGCAGGAAGTACTGAACTAATCTTTTTAATGAACTGACTGTAATGATTCAGTTCACCGGAAATAACCGCTTTGCTCGTCACTAGTTTGTTTGGGTCTCGTATAACTACAGTTTTATTATTAATTGTAAAATATAAGAAGGGAGTCTTTAGTTTATATTTAACCATGAGATCCTGATACAACTCTCTCTTGGTGCGGATCAGAGCATTTTTAATCAATCACTGTGGATTTATTCACTGTTTATGTAATTGGTCCCAGCACCACAGTTGAAATGAAGTTCTCGTCATCTCTCCATGTTCCTTCACCCGTCGTCTACATGGGGAACATAACTGCTGCTGCAGCTTTAGAGGAAACTTTCCTCCTCTCTCCTCAGAGACACACATAGGTTTGCTCTCACTCTCTCTCTCTCTCCCTCACTGTCTCTCTCCCTCTCTCTCCCTCCTCGGCACTGCTCACCGCTTAAAGCTTGAAGTGGGAGCTAATGATGCTCTGAAGTAGGTTACAGCCTGCATTAGAGCAGGAGAACAAATTCTGCTGAAATGAAAATGTTGTGCGCCTCAATCAGACGCTGAACCGCGCTCTTCCAGCTGCAATTACGTGCACCGGTGTCGTCGATCGGGTGGCAGCATCGACGGCAGGGGCAAAAAAGACAGATGGCTTATTTGTTTTTGTAATTGAGAGGGAGAGGAGTCGTCCCCATGTGTGTCCCCATTGTCGTTTCAAGCCCAGCTACGAGTGTGTCTGGAATTTTCTTCTTTTCTTGCAACATTGAGGTCAACAGTCTGAAAGTCACATCACTTTAGGGCCACAGGACGCATTGTCCTTAGAAGGTGGGTGCTAATTTAACATGTGTGGAAATTGTATGAGTCACATTAAATATCATGACGTTTCCTAATTTAGATGTAGGTATGTGCATATGTCAACAAATCCATTTATCTTTCGTTAGATTTATACATTTACCGCCAAATCTAAAACAGCACATGTGTCTTTTTCTCGTCTGAACTGCAAACCTGAACTGCAGACCCTGCACCTGCTGTCCAGTGGGTACGTCAACTGTACAAGCAGCAGAGCGAAAGAAAATTGAAGGACACAGAAATCTCACACATTCACTCATAAAATTGAGGGAGAGAAAAAGGAGTGGAGTTCTGTTGGAAGACGCTTGAAGGGCAGAGAAAAAACAGACCCCAATCCCCCACCCCCCCGTCTCTGTCTCCCTGAGCTGTCTGGACTCTTCACAGAAGACTGCAAGACATTTAGATGTGAAATATTGAGTGAGGGAGAGACTCACAGACGGATAAACTGATAGAGACGGATAAACTGATAGAGGTCACAGGTAAAAAAAAGAAACAACTCTTTTTCTCAGTTTCTTGATGAGCAGGTGTTTCCCTGTTCCGTCTGCTGATGTGAACCAGCTTCATTGAAGACTTTTCCAGGTTAAGTGCTTTTGCCCAGAGGCACCATTGGTGGTTTTCTTGGGGTTTCGGGCTTTTCAGACCACAAGACCGTGACTCGACGCTGCCCACAGAGTAAAAGATGGAAAGAATGATGATGAAGAAGAGAGAGAGAAGGCAATTAACACCAAAGCTTCTTAGCCGTCCTGTAACGAGATGTCACTCGGATGCGGCCTGTTTGGCATTTCTCCGCATTTCCTCGGGGAGAGACACATCACGGCTGTCCTGACACTGCACACATGTGGAAAGACAAGCGCCGGGCAACGTTATAAACATAGAACAAGGAACACAAGCTGCAGTGCAAGAGGTTGGATGTTGGATTAATAAGAGCAAGGTTGTTTAAAACTTTGCATTAGATGACTTTCTGCTCAGTGAGTTTAAATCCTTGGGTCAGATGTGCTGTCGATCCGAAGTTGCGGCCTTTGAGATCCTCTGATTGCACCGTTTGAAAGTGTGACGTCAATTTGACAGCGATCGCTCACTCGGCCCTACGTCACACACATTATAATCATTGGACATTTAGGATTTCGTCTGTTTCGATTATAGATCGGTCAAACACCCACACACACACACACACTCTACAATTGGCACAGCCAGTGAATCTCCCGAGTTGTTTTTTGCTTCACTGTTGCTCAATCTCAAGTCAATAATCCCATTTGACCAAGTTCTCTTAAGGGAAAACACGTTCATTTGTCTTGCGCGCAAAGGTTGTTTTGTTTTTTGTCAGACACTGCGATAAAATGTGTCGGGTATAACAAGTTCTCTTTTTTTTTTGGGAATATTTTGGATTCACATTTTACTCGCATCCCACTCTCGCTCACACTGAAATTATCATATCAAATCTGAATATTGCTGGTTCTGAGGAAATGATTACCCTCCCCCACCCGCAAAAAAATGATCAGAGGCAGATACGTGCAATTGCTTGTGGGATATTTGAATATTTAATATTTAATTATGATCTCATGGATCTGTACTGCAGTCACACCCTTGGTATATTACAGTGGGAATAATACACAACTCCTTATATGGGCATGTGTGTTTATAGGTCACATCTTCAGGTCTTTTCATCTTATGTGTTGTCAAGTCAAAGTAATGATTCATTTTAGATCGCATATTTTTTTAAGTAGCAATAAATGTGCATAATTCACAAAATAGACCGTTTTTCCAAATATAGTGTATCCAAATTTCACAAATTCAATCCGATTGTAGACATTTTTGTGTTTATATAGTTGGTGAAAATAGGGAAAAATAACAATAATTTCATCAGATTGCTTACTATAGGTTGTGCTGGAAAAAAGGATATAAGATATTCTTATAGCCTCTGTATATTCGTTGTAACGTAGTAATGTAAAAAAAAAAAAGTAGCCTAAATGCCCTGTGTTTTAAGGGTTAAATAGTTTAATATTTAGTTCAAAATTCAATTTTCAGTGATTGTATGTTTAAGATTAATACCTCTGTATTACTAATGGGTCAGATTACAACTGTGCAAATGATGGACAGGTCTCCCAATCATTTATTTGTAATAAATTGAACTCATTGCTTCATCACATCAAACTATTCCTTTATTGCTCAGTTAAAATGTCACTGGTGATGAATTCACACACACACACACACGTGATGGTACAAACCTTTGTAGACAGTGTCTGCTGCAAAAAAAAACATCTCCTCCTGCTCTCACCTCACCAAACCACCGCTGAATACTAATTACCATTGCAAGTATGTTAAAAAAAGTGTGTGCATATAACATCAGCTGCATTTGTGTGTGTGTGTACGCGTGGATGCGAGGCAGCAGTTGGTAGACTGTGATTTGCTGGCAGTGACTGAGCGAAGAAGGGAGGGAGAGTGAGGGAGGGAGGGAAGGAAGGAGGGCGGTACGCATTGACGGAGTGAGAGAGAGAGAGAGAGAGAGAGATAGAGAGAGGGAGGGAGGGAGGCAGGCAGAGGGAGAGCACTGTCCTCATCAGCTTCTTTTTCTCTGCGATCCAGGCAGCCAGCTCTCCTTTCCTGTCCTCTCCTCCACCTCCGCAGGAGCGGCAGCAGCAGCAGGGAGAAGGGACGCAAAAAAAAAAAAAAGGAGAGAAAGGCTGAAGAAGATTGCAACAGATTGACAAACGTACAGAGACAAGGAAGATACGAAAGACATCAGCAGCAGGGGAGCAGCACATTTCTCTCTCTCTCTCTCTTTTTTTTGCCCTCAAACACCCACACCCGCCGAACATGCAGCGGGGAGCGACTGTAATCAGTGAGAGTCTTGAGAGAAAATAGTGACTGAGAGAAGTGCATCAGAGAGGCGGCGATGACAGCACACCTCTACACATGGATAGAGAGCAGGAGGGAAGAAGTGACACTCTGTCAGTCAGCCAGCGCTGTGTGTAATTGATGGTGTCCATTTTAGAGTGGGAGCAACAGGAATATACACTCTTTGTGGCTGTGCTGCACCTGCTTTTGTTTTGCCTTTCTCTTCAATTCATTGTGTTTGTATTTCGGCTTGTGACGAAATCGAGGGCGCTCTGTGGAATCCCTGCTCTGAAGTCCGAGGGTGGCTGCACCTCCTCCCTCCTACTCCTCTGTTGTCTCCCTCTGTTTGTGTTCATGTGAGCATAAAGAGCTTGTTATATGCCTGTTTGTGTGTTTGTGTGTTTCACCTCATTCCCACATTTGGCACCCATCTGCCTCATGCCGACTGTCCGTTCACACCTCTGCCTGTGTTTCAGACCATCTGTGCGAGTGTCAGCTCGGGTCCCTCTTTGTGTGTCCGTGGATGTGTGTGTGTGAGTGTGTGTTAGTGTGCCGTCACTGGATGTCGCTGAAAGTTTGCCGCCGGACTTGTGTCACCTTTGGCTAACATGGATCACGCTGAGACCACGTAGAGAAAGTGTGTTTTCACCTTGAGAAATTACATTTTCACACACCCTCCTGCCAGGTGCTGCAGTTTATGACCCATTAAACTTCAGTGGACGAGCCAAGAAGAGTGTGGGATTTATTGCATTCTTACCTGCTGGAGAAAGTCCTGTCAGTGGGAGCAAAGGAGTCCTTTCTCTGCATGTATAAAACATGGCTGTCCCGTCAATAATTCAGTGTCAGGTGGGCATCCCGGTATTCACCAGAGCGTCTGACTGACTTGACTGATGATGTGTGTCCTCCCTCCGCTGATCTCTGACTGTTTTGTGCAACAACTGAGCCCACGTCCATTTGTCTGTTGACTTCCTCTGATGATCACTGGACAGACGACAGGGACACACCTCGTCTCACACTTTTTTATCTCCTCGAAGGATCCTTTTTTCTTCAGGACATACAAACTGAGACTGCGTCGCTTGGGCTTATTTTTGAACATTCAGCGTGCTTCGGAGTTGAAGCCCAGTTTGGTGTAATCCTCTGTGTGTGTGTGTGTGTGTGTGTTACCATGATTGGTGTTAACAGCCTGCACTCGGCGGGGCGCCTGCGCTCACGCTCTCTTTGCACTGTGCGATATGGACGGGACTTCCGGATGATGGACCCGTTCCGTTACCCCAGGACCCCGCGGTCGCGCTCACTCAAACCTCTGGTGTTTCCAGACCTGCTGGGCAAAGCTCAGGATGGACAGAACCACCCACAGGCCAGAAAGAGGAGGAAGGTACTGAAAAGCATCTGCTGTTTCCTGACACTTTTACCTTCATGAGTCACTATAATACATCACTTAAAAGTGACATAACTAAAATATGTGCAACAGCAACCTTTAGCATTTACACTTGTTACTGCAATCCCAACACAAAACTTTGGTTTTGTGTGTGAGTGTGGTTGCCAAACGTTCCAAAATACAGAAAGGCAGACGTTCCACTTCCACACACATACAGTATCTGTCCCACCATCTGTTTTATTTTTATAAATATTGAACCTCTTAAGTTAACGTTCACGTGTCAGCAACAGGTGGAAAGTGACAGTGCTGTGAGTAGCAGCGGAGAATTATCACACGACGAGAGGAGATGACAATAATGGACCGTACAATCATTTTAAGTTAAATATCCACGACAGAGTGTAGGAGAGAGCGAGCATTAGCTATTTTTTAGCTATAATATCATATATTTATATGTATTATATTATATATAATATTACTATAATATTTAGCTATAATTTGCCTAATGTTGCGTCTCTGTCCACATCTGTCGGCAACTTCCTCTCTGCGTCACAACATTATAACGCATCTTCACTGTAGACCACATGTGTCAAACTGTTGGCCCGGGGGCCACATGTGGCCCTCCAATCAATTACATGCGGCCCGCCGACCACTGTGCGAGGTGATGGAATAGAGACAGAATATAAGACTAAATATATTTGCCGGCAATATTTTATATAATAGTAATAAGACATTGAGTTGTAATCATTGCTTTATTAAATGTATTACACTCAACATGAAATGACACATATTTAAGCTGTTTTAATCACAGTTATCCTCGTCATTATTTGCTACATTTTCAATTTAATTCCTCGTTTTTGTGCATCATTAATTGTTTTTATTGTGAATCATTTTATATCAAAACAAGCACTTTTACTTTGCAATTCTGTCTAATATCATAATGAATATCTTGTGTGTGTGTGTGTGTGTTGTTTTTTTTCCGGGGTTCTCCCGTTTGCACAAGTCCAGTCCAAAAACATTCAGATTTAGGGGACTGTAGGTGTGAGAGTTGTTTGTCTCTATGTGGCCCTGTGATGGACTGGCAGCCTGTCCAGGGTGTACCCCACCTTTTACCTTATGTCAGCTGGACTTGGCACCAGCAACCCCTGCAACCCTCATGTGGAGGATAAAGTGGAAGAAGATGAGTGAGTGAGTGAGTGAGTGAGTTGCTCTCTGCTAGTATCCCAGGTGTCAAAGTTTCAAGCGTCCCAGACCTCTGCTGATTGGTCAAATTTCGCAATGTACAATTTCCCGTGTTTGTAAGATCTCGCGGTAACGCACGGTAACGTGAGTTCAGCTGTCTTCGGAAGTTACCGAATATAGATTTGCCCTGTAGCTACAGGGTTCAAACTTGATTGATTCCAAAGGAGTGCCTTCCTAGTGGAGGAAAGCGATAAGATGCCCTTGCAACTTCTTGTCCTATGGGTGCCCTTGCAATCAAATAGGGTACAGTTATGAATTTCCCCTCTGTCCCTACATGACAGTGTCCCAAAGGGTGTCCTTGTATAGAAAATGTCCATCTCAGTGATGCTGTGCTTTAAAGAGAATGTGTTAAATGATATACTAGTGTTGCATGCCCCACCAGTGCGCAGTAGGTGCCCTTTTAATTTCCGCCCCTGCCCTTCCAAATGTCTGTGCACGCCACTGGTCACCGGTGAAGCTAGTCTTTCAATTTCCGATGACTCGTTTTATGTCTTAATAAAATAGATTTCCTACATACAGTACAGCGGCTTTAATATCGTACCAGCAGTGTGACAAAATGTCATAACAAATCCTGTTTTAACAGGACAGTAGATCTTTGTCCTTCACAGCCAGTTGGGCAAATCCATCAGAAGGTCACGTGTGTCTAACATTTATTGTTTCACACACAACAAACCCGTCTTTAATTGATTTGCCATGCCAGCAACTTTGTAAATACGTGGCAGAGCGTCTGATGAAGGACTGGTTGACTTCCATGCCTGGTTGGGTTGTACACATCAGGACATTAGAGCATTGTATTGTGTGAAGCCACCACTCAAGGGTAATGGCTCTCGTTTGCCGGCGTTTGGTGACGTTGATGAAGCAAGTAGGTGAAGGTGATGAACATCCATCTGTGTCTGAATGAGCCTCCAGTCTGACTGGCGCTCAGATGATTTATACCCCGCCTCCATCTACCTGCGTTGTAAAGCGACTCACCGCTCTCTCTCTCTTTGGCTCTAGTCATCTGTCTTAAAATCCACAGCCGAGTCCCTCTGCTGTTGATACTGTGGTGTCCCCCTCAGGATTTACTGTAAGAAGTGAATTTTCTTCTCTCTTTTTTTCCCCCACACACACAAATAAAAAAGCAATAACTCTCTGCGCTGGCAGATAAACTCAGCTGTGACAGTTTCACCGACAATGTGTTGGCTCGAGAAGAGATGAACTCCGCGATCAACGTCGTTTGACTTTCTACTTTCAACGACTGAAATTATAAGCCAATGAATCTGTCAACACAAAATAAGCAATTGCTTTGATGTAAGGTTATTTTGTAGGTTCTATTAACTGTTTTGTCACATCAGACACGCAGTTCAGCATCATTTTCACTTAATTTTGCTTACTGTCAATCTTTAATCATTCATTCCACTTAAATATTAACGTGTGGTTGCATTAAAATGATGATTCACATTGTTTCCTTGATTGCAATCATGGTGAAAGCTGACTATCAAAGCTGTTTGACTCACTCTTTTATGATTTCACTCACTCAGTAGTAAATAAAAAATAAAAAAACCAGCGTTGCAGAATAATACTCACTTTTCCGACACATTTAGCACTTGCCAAATTCCTTATAAGTTATTACAGTCTTGGGGGATCTTCTTTTCCTGGTACCACAGTCTCAGATGTGTTGTTTTATAAGAGGAAAGAAGGAAATCAATAGCATTATTATCACCTTGGGACTTCAGCACAAGTCAGCGTGGCAGATTCTAGATTGTCTGTTCTCTCCTTCATCAGGCTTGTGTCCTGTGTGTGTGGTTTATTGTTGTCATTTGGGCTTAAAAAGACACACATTAATAGGGAATTTGGGGCTGTTTCCAGCAGGAGCGATGTGGGTATTTTGTATTTCTTGTCTGAAAGCTGAGACTCGTTCACATTTGATTTTGATCTTCTCGATGTATTCCTCTCTATTTGCACATGGTGAATCGTTGTTGCGGGTCAGCAGATACTTCTGCTCACAAATCCACAATTAGTGTTTGATATTGCCCAGATATGTGTAAGAGAAGCAGTTTTTCCTCTCTGCTTCTGGCGTCCCAGGAAACTCAGCTGTGTCTCTTTGATTAATAAAATGTATGAGCTTCATTTTAAACATAGTCTAGATTTCAAGATTCTACAGGGGGACATGTGGAAACCAGAAATAAGTCTGTTATGGTCCATGACGTATTTCTAAAGAGGCCCTAACTCTAGCAAAAGGAAACATTGCAAAGCAACCTGATTGGACAGAAGAATCAAACCCCATTATAAATCCAATTCCGATTGACTTCAAGTCACAATGCGGCAGAACCAGCGTATTCTCAACAGCTTGAAAAACAGCAGAAATCAAGTGAGGACCATTAGCGGCAGTTCTTTAATCAAAGGAATGTAATGGGAAATAATTGATTTCAGTTTCTCCCTCCATACAGAATGAACTGTACTGGGTCTATGAGGGACTGAGGAGTTGAATGAGGTGGTGATGAATTGCCGCTAAGTGTCCTCTCCATTAACTCCGCTGTCACAGCTGTCTATCAGCAGCATCCCCTGCCTCCATCCGTGTCTTTTACACCACAGTCTGAAGGCTTCGTGGTGCCTTCACTGCGGACGAGCGGTGTCACTGCGAGCTGCAGAATGAGAAGTGTCTTGGCTGTCAAAATAGATTCCGGAGACATTAAAAATCAAATGTGCTGTTTCTCTTAAAGTGATTATTCCGCGCCATGTCTGGCCTCTGTGCCGAGAAGCAGCTCGAGATGTCGATGAGGGACACAATAAAAAACAAACAGATTTTAGCCATTTAAAATCACCCACTTAAGTCCATGCTACCTTAAGAATTGTTTTGGACAGCCTTTAACCTGTGAGAATCTGAGGTTTATGTCGCTCTGTACGACCATTCATTCTCAGCACCAGACGTCCCCAGAGAAATTAATGATTTTATATCATGGCACACAAGACTTGTTGCTCCGCTGCTGCCTCCATCAATGACTCCAAATGTGTTATTGTGTGTCTTGCGTGGGTTGGAATCCTTCGTTATGGATTTCACGTAGTGGCACAAACTTACCAAACAAGGTATCAGTAGACCAGTGGCACCTGTGTCTCCTGAGCTTAAAAAACGCAGATTTTTCTCAATGGACTTTGGTGCAGGAGAGTGATTTGTTTGCAAATTTCAGTTTCCAGCTGGAAACGGCTGTGTGGCGACAGGAAGAAGTGGCAAACATTGTCTCAAGATATCAAAGACTCAAGAAAGCATGGATTTTATTAGGTGAGCCTTTCGTGAAGTAGTTAAAATCAGTTTTTTTCCTGAGTTCCGCAGTGGTAGCCATGTCTTCGGGAAGAGAAAACGTCCATTTCTCAGGCTGGTTCATGGTGCAGGGGGTGCACAAAGAGGTAGCCAAGCGTGTCAATAACTCACACAACCTAGAGCTGAAACAGTTACTCCATTTGAAAACAAGACTTCTGATTGTTTCAGCTTCTTAAATGTGAATCTTTTCTGCTTTCTTTGCTCCATATAACAAAGAAATCATTAAAAAACTGAATTATTACATAATTTCCAGGTTTGACAAACACTGATCAACATTTTTTAACGTTTTCTGACATTTTGTGGACCGAACGATTACTCGATTAATCGAGAAAATGATCGACAGATGAATCGATTGTGAAAATAATCGTTAGTTGAAGCTCTAATACAACCACACCTCAAAAAACCCGATCTATCACTTTAATTCTCCCTGCTGTGGATAGTGGATTGTGATTATAAATTTAATGATATTAATATAGAAAAGGGGGTTTAGATATCTTTAAATAAGTTGCTGGTAAAACATTTTCCGCCAATGAACTGATTGATCACTCGACGGCTTAAAGAGACCCATTTGAAGCCAGCTGAGCTGTGGACATGAAGCGTCTTCGTCATGTTCTGGTTTAGTTATTGTTGCTTTCATGCGTCGTACAATCTCATCTCTGAGCTGTAACTCGATTTCGCTCTTCGCGGGTCGATGCATTTTGCGTCAGAGACTAAATTATTTATTGGCTGATTGATTTGATTGTCCTGCGCTTGACAGGTTGTGTTTTTTTCTTTTTTCTTTCTTAATAAATGATATAGTAATGTGGTCGACTAAGCGGGTGACTGATGGAAATGTGTTGAGCTCAGGCAAAGAGCAGTTTGAGCTGCACGGACGGGGGGATGGCATTCATCTGAGTATGTGGTTTATTGAATGAAGCCGTCTCGCTTACTGCGCAACTCTCACAGAGAACTGCAGCACACCTGTGCCCGCCGATATTTGATCAGATCTTCAATAGAACATGGAACAAAGCAGCTGTTAATCATATTTATCTGAAAACTGTTTTTTTCTCCCCCCCCTGCAGGCTCTCTACAACTCAATCAAGAACCAAAAACTGCAGTGGACACTGTAAGTCATATTTTTTATTGATATTATTCTCCTTAAATATGATTTTGTTTGCATTTGCATTTTATCCCTTTGATGTGTCATAATCTCAAACAGAATATATGCTCCACACACACACGTCGTCCTGAAGGGCAGGAAACGATAAAGGATATTGATTAACTTGTTAGCATGCTCATTAATGACGTGAACATTGTCTGGCATGTGAGGGAAGCATTAGTGTGTCAAGGGTTGCTATTCTGGATCACAGTTTCAGAGTGCCTCAGAGATGCCAATTAAGTCACTAGCTTTCCAAGCTTTGTTGCCATAGCTACAGCACCATGGATACGACTCCATGGCTACGGCGTTGCTCTTCCCTCCCTATGTTTTCTCAGCAGCAAACACAGACACAGAAACATTTACTGTACATATAAATACACACAGGAAGCACATCATCGCGGACGTGCGCATGTTGGCATGTGAACACACGAAGCAGCGAGGGAGACAATGGTGGAGAGAGAGAGAGAGAGAGAGAGAGAGAGAGAGAGAGAGAGAGAAAGTAATTTAAATGGCTCCTTACCTGCATCCTGTACAAAGGTGTGACCACAGCCTCCCACTACCTTCTCCAAAAATAGCAGTAGCAGCGCTCCCCAAGCAGATGAATAAAACGTGGTCAAAGAGGCATATGGAGGAGGTCCACAGAGATCCACGGAGAGGCAGTCAATCCAGTTTAAACATCTCCACTGACACACAGAGACAGCTATTTAAACTCTGTCGCCACACCAGAGGCCATGTCAGGACAGAAAATGATGGCGTTTTTTAGACACGGAGAACCCAACCCAAGTCAAAAGTTAGGTTTTTTTTCATTTGTTTTTGGTCTGTCAATGCTTTGAAAACCTTATCTGGGGCGAGAGCACAGTGTCACTCTCGTCTCATCTCGAGTTATTGACTATTGGCACTAATTTCTGCATTATTTCAGTGTTTTGCGTACACTGATTTCATCTCGTCCTTTACCTTCAGAGTGAGCGTTAAAAAGCACTTAGATTATAGTGAAACCCGTTGCCGTGGTTATGCTAAAACAAACTGTATACGTGATGCACATCTCCTCACAGGTGTGTGTGCGTGTGTGTGTGTCTGCGCACATAACCATAGCAATGGATGTAATTTGACACCCCCGCAGAGCGAGACACACGCACATGGACACTCTCAGCGGTGCCGTTGGAGGCACCCACATGTTCTGCACTCGCATATACAACACAGACATATACGGCACACACATGCTTCCTCAACGCAGCAGCGGGGGTGGAGAGCGGAGGGAGAGGGAGAGAGAGGAAGATGCAACAAGTCAGAGGTTCACATCTATGGATGCAAAGCGGAGTTAAAATGTGTTGTATATGGGATCCATCTGCACGATTATGCAGTCCATCTCTTTTCCTGTCCTCCCTCCACACCTCCAATCATCCTGTCTTACTATTGTACACCACGCACCTACAGTAGGCGAGCAGAGAGCGTGCCCTCTGATGACACAATGACATTTTCCCCAACAGTAAATGGCTACTGGACTATAATTTGTCTACCCGCTATGCTGAGATATTATGAATCAGAACTTTCAGTTCCCAAAGGTTTCATTCATGATTTCCTCAATTTTAGATGTTTCCGTTCAAGAAAAGCTCTTGTTTGGCTGCTTGTTATTTTATTTTTTTGGAGAACTTTGGCTTCTTTTTGAGCCAAAAAAAAAGGGGGCTTTTTCTACAGCAATCATTAGAAGAACATAAAGAGCCATGAAAATCAAACAAGTGGAAGCTTCGTCATATAAGAGGATGCATATGGACGAGTTACTGTCCTCTTTCACTTCACTGTGCGTCAATGTGTTTGTGCCATTTGGTACAGTGACTCAGTGTCACAGGTGAAAGAGCAAATCTGCTTCCTGATGGCAAGAGCATGAAAATCCCAGCATGCAGCAGCAAGTCCATCAACTGGCCAACCTGCTCCGCAGCCTTCCCCTCACTTTGCACCACTTTCCTGTGATTCATCTTTCACTTTTCGTTTCCTTTTTAAAAAGAATTTCTGTTTTTATTTCTTTGTTATTCCATTCTCTTCTTCAAACCTTTCTCTTTTTTTGTTTCTTTTTTTTTTCTGGTCCGTTTGTTTTCTTCTGTCTCGCTCCTCTCCTTATCCTCTCGCTCATGCGATTGTTGAAAATGGTCTGCCATCTGAGAAGAAGGATAAGCTTTGTCTTTTTTCCACTCTCTCCCTCTCTCTCTAGCTCTCTCTCTGTCCTCCCTCCATCCCCCTCTCTCCAGCTCTTCTACTTTGTCTCTGTGTAGAGAGGGTTTCAGGCAGGCCAGCAGTTACCAGGCAACAGGCTACATGCTCATTGGCTCCGTCTCTGCCTCTCTCGTTCTCTCTGGCTCTTGCATGGGGTTAACTGCTGTTATGTACTGTTGGTTACTCATAACGTGGTCTCGTGGGGTTCGGCATCAAGCCATTTTTCTATTTTCACGGTGAACTTTTTGCATGGGTGTCGCCTGGTGAGGTAACTGTAGTGGAATTGCCGCGTTACCTCACCGAGCGGCAGCGGGGGAACGGAGGCTGTCGCCGCCAGTTTCCTATCATCTATCATCCAATGTGACAAATCCCTTTTTGAAAATCGTAAAGGAATGCACACAGTGCATTGTGCGGGGTTATTTAGAAGAGAATGAGATTGTCACGGCCGTCACAGTGACTGTTCTAAGTATTGTCAAAGCAAACAGTTTACATTTTTAAAACAGAATGTTAGATTATGAAACAGTAACTTGAAGTATTTACCTGAACTATTATTTTTGAAGATTAATAAGGATTACAACTCTTTTGAACAAAAACACACACACATACACAGATATACACAAATCAAATGAGAGTATATCTGCAGCATAAAGCTGCTCATCAGAAACCTCATTTACAAAGAAGGTTCCTCAAGGCCTGTTTCTAATGAACAATGAGCCGCCTGCTCTAAAGCTTCAGTGTATCAGCCATACAGTACAGAAACTCTTTGCCTATAATCTTTTGTTTGATAAAAAAAATCTGTCTGGTGAACTTCATTAAAATCCGAGACCTGCCAGTGTTTCAGTGTTTTGTTTTGTTTTTTGAAAGAAAGGCGGATACCTTCCAGGTCTTTAAAAATGTAGCTCCTATTGCTGTGCTTTTTACCAAAAACATTGTATCATCTAATAAAGAACGAGACATTTTTGACAAAAGGAGACGCACTGAAATTAGTTAATCCTAAAAATGAAATGTAAACACACATACAAAGGAAAAGGCAACGTTGTCTCTAATCAGCAGCTTGTTACGAAGACAAATGCATGTGAGATATAGACTGTAAATATTTATTGAACATCATTTCAATTTTAAGAATTACAGCTTCTTCTTATTTTTCAAACATTTAGTTTAGGTTAACTGTCAATTCTATATATTTTTTTTCAGAACAAAATTTTTTTGTAAAGATAAGCAAATATTTTAACCCTTTGTGCTCACACGGTGCAGATCTGTACCACAAGTGCACCCATGGTAATTTGCGTTTGTGTTTTTTTGTGTTGTTGAGTCAAAGTTATGATTCAATTTATATGGAATTTTTAGTAGTGATGTAAAGTAGCAATGATTGTGCAGAAGTCAGAAAATAGAGCGTTTCTCTTTTGTTTTTGTTCAAAAAAACGTGCAGAGTGAACTTTGAACTGTGGAAAAGTTGTAAGTGTTAAGATCAGATTTGTTCAATCATCTGCCGGGCCATGATACTGATGCTGACGGGCCACCAATCGCTGACCACTGTTTTACACAATCACTATAAGAACTTCCCATCTGTGTTTGGTTTATAGGTGAACATATAAGAATTTGAAATATCCAAGAATAAGGGGCTTTGCTCCTTCTCCATCCCCTGATAAGTCTATAAAGTGTTTGTGTTTTTTTGCATCCTGTCTCAGCTCTGCGATGTCTCTTGTGAGGAGCAGCTGGCCCTCAGGGTGAAAGAGCGCCGCCTGTTTTTTGCACCTCAAAGCAGGAAAATGAGAGCTGGTGTCAGTCTTTCTTTTTTCCCCCTTCTCTTTTTTGTGATCAGCCTCTGCTTCAAAGAGCACAGATAGCTCTGCTTTGCTCAGGTTCCGGTATGTGACACGAATGTCTTGTGCAACAAGGCGGCGGCGGCGGCAGCAGCAGCAGTGGACGGTGGCATTACTCATGAGAAGTGCAACGGAATGAAAGTTTCCCAGTCAGTGTGTGAAATCTGTGGACCTCTTGTCCTGTCCTGTCCCTTGTAACAAGCACAGTGTGTGAGAGAGGCAAAGGGAGAGGGTGAATGATGATGGCGATGGTGTTTATTCGCATCGCTAATGAGATATGACACATATGTGTTGAGAGTGTTCATTCACTCACTTATTCATTTATTTATTTCTTTATCTCCGTCTCCATAGCGATGAGGAAGAGCTGCGGAAGTCGTTTTCGGAGCTCGGGGACAGCCTGTGTGACTCCAACACCTCCAGATCCATGAAGAGGGAGGGCAGCAGTGGGGACCTCCTGTCGGAGGAGAAACAGCCCTCGGGATCACTGCTGTACAAGAACGGGTTCCTGGTGCGCAAAGTCCACGCCGACTCGGACGGCAAGAGAAGTACGTCACAGACATTTTGGCTTGATTATCATAAGCTCTCCATCATGATGTGAGGAAACAGAAAATAAGTATTTGTCTGTGAGTGGGAAGATGAATTCTCATATATTAAATTATTACAAAATTAAATTTCACACAAGAAATGCACAGATTTGCACAATTGGTGTCAGCCACACCAATAAAATACTCCAGAGACTAGTGCCTAGTGGCCCGTGAAGGCATTAAATCTGGGCATTGAGAGGTCTTAAAAAAACAAATGTAAAGTTTTTCATTTTCATTTTTTAAAGTAAAGTAACACAAAGTAGAATTTGCTCTCAGGGTTTCCCTACAGCTGGTTTATGGTTTGTTACAACTGTTTTAAAGTCATTTGTGCATTTGTTGACAAGTCATGGATACAGTTGAAAGTCTGAAGCAGGACTTTTAAAGTCTTCAGACCGTGTACAGTAGGTACAGTCACATTTTTATAAAACGCTGATTACATTGTTGTATTTTTCAAGACATCGGAAACAAAAAGTAACCCCAGAACGACAGTGATTTAGTTTGCGTAGCTTGCGTTTTCAACCCGACTTGTCACTTTTCGCTCATTGGAACGCACATTGTTCAAATCACTTGATTTATGGACGAGAGGACGAGATGACAAGAAACAATTTACATTCTAGGAGTAACAGGATCGGGTCGCCCTCGGTCGAGTATCCATCCGCTTCTTTCAGCTCACACCTGTGAACCGACGCTGAAGACTGGTATTTTTGATACAGTTTCAAGTAAATCAAACGTCTACAGTTACAGTATGAATATGCAGGATCCTCAGAATTTAAAATGAATCAAAACAAAAGGCAAAATGAAAAACTGCATCTGCTCCATGGAAAACCTTGTGTCATAACCACTCTTTACACCAGTTATTTGCAGTCTAAATCTTCTCCACATCCCCTGTCGGATGAATCAGCTGTGATCCACTAGAACATCTCTGCTGTGAAAACATTTTTCACATCTTATGTAATACATTAATCAGCCGGTATAAAAGAAGCGTAAGCACACAACATTTCTATTTGATGAATTCTGAATTATAAACTGTGTGTCTATATTTTTATTGGGGGACTATGCTTTAAGCATTAATTACTTCCTCTATAAGTCACCAAGTGGAGATGCAAATGTTGTTTTTTTTTAATAGTACATGCTGAGGCAGAAAGTGTCAGAGCTATAGAAGTCTGAAAAATCTGGTGACATGGTGAAATTTGGTGTAAATATAAAAATAACATCAAGTAAAAAATAGACCCGATAGTGTGAGATGTAAATATCTGACAATAATATGAAGTCTTGCTTCAGATACTGCTGTTTTTGTGCTTTTTGCGTGGAATTCAAATGAACAAAATTCTCTGTTACACTTTAAATATGTGTATGACTGATATAGTGTAATCCCGTTTCCTCCTCCTCCTCACAGCACCGAGAGGGAAAAGAGGATGGAAGACCTTCTATGCCATTCTGAAAGGGTTAATTCTCTATCTGCAAAAAGTAAGTTGTTAACACACACGTACGCGTTCATCAACTCAGTGCTCAGTTCAGGGGATTTCAGTGTTTAATAGTGTTTGATAGTCGTAGTAATTCATTTCATATTTGCCTTCGCCTTGCAGGGGGAGTACAGGCCTGATAAGCAGCTGTCTGATGAGGATCTGAAGAACGCCGTGTCCGTCCACCACTCTCTGGCCATGAAAGCGTCCGACTACAGCAAGCGGCCCAACGTGTTTTACCTGCGGACGGCCGACTGGAGGGTGTACCTCTTCCAGGCACCGTGAGTCACAGTCTAAACCATGTTATGACTCGTCACTAGAGGTTGACCTATTAATCATTTTTAGCCAGTTAATCTGCTCCGCCCATCGTGTGGAGACACAGTTAACCGCACTCAGTGGAAGCAGCTCTGACATGGGTGCTACAGGGCAGTCGCACATCTAGCAAAAAAAAAAAAGATCGGTCATTTTGGCTATATTTGCTCATTTCGAGGCCACTTCTCCCGAAAAATGTGCATATGCAACGGGATTTTCAAGTGTTAAGATCAATTCTCCACTCCAAGAAAACAAATTAAAACAGACTCCAGGACCGGCACCCGGGTGCCTTTATGGAAACTCATAAAACATCAGTACGTGCAGTCCTCTAAGTAAATGCCTGCAGCTACTCCCACCTTGTGGAAATAGATGTACCTCTAATTAGGTTGTATTATACTTGTATATACTTGTTTAGTACTGTACCACCTGAGAAAATATTGAGCTGTTGAAGTAACAGCATTATAACGTTAAAATACAGTGGTGTAAGTAGGTCGAGCAAAGTCAGCTACGGACTTTTCACAAGAGGCAGATTTATTCCCAATAAGATCATTTACTCTCTCATCATCCTCCTCTTCCTCACATATACTTCATACACTGGTAGAGCGAAGATGGAGCGAGAGATACATTTATTTATTTTTTTGTGTTTTTTTGCTATTTGTCGCATTTTCTACGCACTCAAAATTCCCCAGCTCCACTGCGATCACATACCCTGATATATACAGTTGAGCAGTATTTCCGATTTTCCTCCGAGTACCAGCAGAGGACGCTTGCGTACCACTGGTGGTACACGCACCACAGTTTGAGAACCATGGTGTTAGGTCATTTTAAAATTCTCTCTTTTGGTCGACCTCTTTTCTTCGAGAGCTTAGAATTATAGATAGATAGACAAGTGGTCACCTGTGACCACTTGTCTATCCCCTTAAATTGACCACTTCCGACAGCGTTTGGATGAAACGTTTGCTGTGAGCCAGATCTCCACTTTCGCTATCAGTGCTGGACCTCACTAAAGTCTCTGCACCTGGTCGGGAAAGTGAAGCGAGAAGAGTGAGGGCTGATGTCAGTGTATCTGATCATAGCAGGGCGTCCAGCCCCAGCTAACAACACATGGATCCAGCTGAGCACATGTGCCCGTAGCGTGCAGAATCCATGCTGAGCGCACACGGATCAAAGACACAAACGCATGCATACAGAATGTCAGGGGCAAGGTGAAGGTGTGTTCGCTATGTGTGTATGTGTGTGTGTGATAGCTGCATCCAGGAAGTGGCACATGAGTGGCCACATGTTTCAGCCCCCCAGGAGGACAGACTCTGTGCTCCAGTTGCAGCCTGCATTTGTCCCAGATACTGTACCCCTCCCTGCGTCTTTTTCCTCCTTCTTTCTCTCTCTCTCTATATCTCTGCTCTCCCCTGGGTTTTAGGCAAGGCTGTCTGATTCAATCTGATATTTCTCATGGGCCCCTAATAGGTCTGTTAGTGTAAAACAGGCCCTTTTCCCTCATGCGGTAATTGGCTCCAAAATCATTTCTTTGTCAACATCAAGGCTGCAGTTCCTGATTATAATCCCTTTGATGTTGTAAGTCAGCCATGTGCTGATGTGAGCACGCAGCACTGTGGAGCTGAGCTGATAATAAGTGTGTTTGTACCTACTGTACGGGCATTGTGGAGTCGTCTCTAATTGCTGTTGTGCGTTGTGTTGTGTATGTGGTGCTACAGGAACGCCGAGCAGATGCAGTCGTGGATCACACGGATCAACACAGTGGCCGCCATGTTCTCAGCCCCTCCTTTCCCAGCAGCCATCGGCTCTCAGAAAAAGTTCAGCCGGCCTCTGCTGCCCGGGACAATGTCAAAGCTCTCCGAGGTAACGTTGTGTTTCCAGCTATTTTACAGCTTAGTCCCAGTCAAATCCAAGAGCTTGTGAACGACACTGCAGCCAGTGAAATCTTTCCAAATTAAAAAATGATGATCTTTACTCTGAGACAGTAATTGGAAATAATATGATATATAACAAGATTACCGCAATATAGTTGCATCCTCTGTATAGTTCACCCTTGAATAAAAAACCCCACAAACAATCAAATTAAAATATGATTAGAGTAAAATGATCTAATCCAATCCAACTTTAAAAAGAGTAAAATGATAATTAATATAACAGAATTACAACATCATTAATGAAGCAATTGATTGTGTTGTTTTAGCATAGAGGATTTGTCACACTAAATTGAAATAGTAAGAATAAACTATGTTATACAAGACATGGGGGGACATGTGGAGCATTACTCTCAGTGAATCAATATTGTATGATTTCAGAAGGGCAAGTTAAAGCAAAATCAATGTCTGCTGTCAATGTCTAGGCTCCAGAAACAGAAATGCATTGACACAACAAGGAGACAGAAATGAAAATAGCAGAGCTTGACACACATAAAGTGTGCTTTATCTGACTCATGGCACAGACATGATTGTCCATTAGTAACTGCCATGGCCGGAGGCATTACCATTATGTATGGGGGGAATAAAAGGTGAACTGATTAGATTTTGGTGGTTAAAACGTTGAAATCTTTTTTGTCCATCATTGACGGGAGCTCATGACCATATTTTCATATTTTTGCCCGTCAATAATCTATTGGTATAAACAGAAGAATACATAATTCATAATTACATAGGCAGTTTTTCTTTATCTTATCCCCGTCATGATATCAGTGTTGATCTTGCACTCACAGGAGGAGCAAATCAGATCCCATGAAGCTCGATTCAGAGCGATCTCCACCGAGCTGGCCGAGCTGCGCTCCTATCCTCCGGACCGCAAGGTCAAAGGGCGCGAGCTGGAAGAGTACCGCCAGCGAGACGAGTATCTGGAGTTTGAGGTGAGGTGGACTGTTTCCAGCCCTTGTACCAGTATACAAGCATTATTGGGGTATCTCTTTATTGAATCAATTATGTCTGCCTCCACTAGGTGGCACTACAGCCTTTCAACTTATTAGTATTAGGTGTTTTTAGAGTGATCTATTGCATCACAGACCAGAACAGCTGTTGGTTAGTTGTACACATATGAAACGCCATTCTGTGTCTAAACACCATCCATATATGAAATAATAACATATAAACATATTGAGCGCTCATGTTCTGCCTGTTGCTCTCTCCCACCTGTGTAGAAGACACGGTATGGGACGTATGTGATGCTGCTGCGAGCTAAAATCCGGAGCGGTGAGGAGGACCTGTCTGTGTTTGAGTCCCTGCTCTTGGAGGACAACGGACTGCAGAGGGCTCACTCGAGCCCCACGCTGCAGGACAGCAGCCAGGCCAGCCTGGCCAGCAGCACCAGGGACGGCGGCAACAGCAGCAAAGCCAGCGCCTGCAGCAGTAAAGTTCGGCAGGAAGGCCAGAGACACAGCTACCGACAGGCTGTCAAGAAGTGAGACAGGGTGGGGGGCGCCGGGAGCGGCACGGCGTTGCACTGTCAGCGGCAGGCTGTCTCCCTGCATAGGTTTTATTTGAGATCCAGGAGGGTTCGGAGCTCTGCTTGAAATGGGAGCTGGAGTGAGGGTCTACCCTACACCCTACCCCAACCATGAAGCCCTACCCGGCACCCCAATCTTCTCATCTAACAGAGGAGGTGCAGATCCTGTGACTGACAGACTGGCTGGGGGAAAAAAAACCCAGCGAGGGTGTTAGTGCAGGAGGAGGGAGGAACAGCTGGGAGGTAACGGATCTGCAGAGACATGGTGTCTTTGAGAACATACGCTGGGTGTGTAGCAGTCAGTACCATGCGCTGAGATAAAGAGGGGGCATGTAGACTGAACAGGACACTACACAGGGACCTTCATCCAGCATAGTTTCCTTTCCCCTCTTTTTGTTCTTTCAAGGCACCTCTCCCACCTTTTTTCTCCACCTCTCACTCAGTTTTGGGACCAAATATGTTTACACATTTCAAAACATCTCACTTTAGGCCACTGATGATTTGATTTCAGTTCAACCGTTACCGCCACTTTGATTTGAGTGCTGTAATCGTTATTGGACTTCTCAAAAGTCAGTGGGTTCACGGAGGCATTACATTCCAGCTCCTTCTTTTTTTTTCTTTTCCTTTTTTTGCCACATCACCACGTGTATGTTCACATTCCACTCAGGAGCCGGACATTGCAGCTTTTAGTTTGTGCATGTGTATTTTGCTAAAGGCAGTATCAAGCAGAATCTGTGGACAGTGCTGATGAAGATGGCAGTGTAGAACATGATGAGGTTGCAGCTCATCTCTACTCTTTTCTCTAGACACTGATGTCCAGTTAGAGGCAACAGCATCAGTGGGAATTCGCAGTACTCCTGATATGCAGCAACAGTACTGCATCTCAATAAAAGAGGTCGGGTTTTTTTTGCTCTACTTGAACAAGTGATCTATTTCTGAGTTGCTCTTGCTTCTGTCCCGTGATGTGCTTCTGTTTCTCTTACTTCTTCTTGGCAGAATGTTGTTTTCTGCAGTATTCCGCATGCCTGCATCTAGCACAGCTTCTTATAGGCCTTTTACGACAAAACCCAGAGCAGCAAAGTTGTTTTCTATGGTCATTCAAGTCCTTCTCCTCATGCCGGTGCCAACATGTGTAATCTATGTCTGTACTTACAGCCTCTCATTCAGAAACCCTATTTTAACACTCACCAGGCAGACCCTGAATGTTCTTGTTTTTCAGTATTTTTACAGTATTTTACAGTCGTTTGTTGATGTTGAACATACTCCTCCTGTGTATGTCCAGTATATGATGAAATATGATATTGAAAATTTAAAAAGGAAATATGTTATCCATACTTATTGTATACATCCAGGATATGTTGTATATAACACACTGTCTGCTTTATGCTTATATTGTAGGATATACTGTATTTACAATGTATTCAACACAGTATTGTGAAGATGCATTAGGTACACACAGTTGTGTCAAAAGCACTACCTTATAATCATTTGTTGTTTCGTTTATGTTTTTTTCTTTGTACATGGTGGTAATAATTCAGCACAATGTGAGTATTATGCTAAAGCCTATGTACCTATCGAAGATTAGTAAGCGATCGTGACAACATCACACCACATAGTTTGGATAAATGCTGACTGGTGCCAGGACTTTGGCTGTGTGGAGTATTCCAAAGAGCATGTGGCTCACCAGGACCTGAGAGCATGATTGTAGTTGGATCAGGGTTGATACTGTTAACAAATGCATGTGAAATAATGAAGTGTGTAAAAAAAAAAAAAGAAAGAAAGAAGGAAAGGAAGGAAGCATTGAGATTATGAAAACACTCGTTTAGGAGATAGTGGGCAGCAAACTGGTCTATGTACCAGACAGTGTAACTTGTGGAACATGTGTTAGCAGCCACATTCACCTCATAGCATTGTATTGTTGTACAGCCATTCCTTACTCAGGCTTTCAAATGACACCAGGAGCAGCTGCAGTGCCAGGGTCCCACCAGCAGGGAGAGCTGTCAACATTCAGTTACGTTCTTTCAGCCATAATCAAAACCTGCTGCACCTGCAGTAAATATGCATGGTGTCACCCCCTCACCTGAGTATGGGGGCAGGGTGCAGGGCTAAATGAGACCTGTTTGCAAAAATATGGATGTCAAGCTAAGTGTGTGCCTGAGTGTGTGTGTGTTTGCGTGTGTGTGTGTGTGAGAGAGAGAGAGAGATAGATGTTCAGAGTTGCCTGTTTTAAATATCATCTTTGGAGAGTGAGATCTCTGCAGTGACTGCATATCCAGGCCTAATCAGAACGTATACTGTTTTGTACCTTATCCTAATCCTGTCCGCAGTTTGTCACAGTTAACACGCAAGTATCTTGATGATTATTTAACCGATTAAGTAACGTTTAAAGCAAAAAAAGAAAGAAAAGAAAAGAAAATTTTAGCATTTTATTTACATCTTATTTGTCTCATGGCCCTGCCTTGCTTGTCAAACAAGAGAGACAACTCCATATTATTATTGTTATTATTAATATTATTTTAATTATTTGTTAAAAAGAATATATCTGAGAATTGTAAAGGTAAAAAATGTATGTCCCTTTCCCAGAGTGCAGGGTTGCATCCTCAAATATTGTCCAAGCATTAAGCATTATTGTATAATTGTAGAAGAAAGGTTCAATGGCAGATCCTCTGGAGAGAATATTCAGCAGGTTAATTAAAGAAATATTGTACTTGACAGTGGAACAGAATTGAGAATCAGGGCTAACCTTGGATTTGTTTGTGCTTCGTGTGTGTTTAGGTTTCTCCTCGACTTAATCTACACACAACCTTAAAAAAAACAACTAATTCTGTCTGAAAACCACATATCACTCTAATAGCTGCTGAATATACGAGGCAAAAATTATTTCTACCATTATTGTGCCTCTGTAATTTGGCTATTTCTTATATTTATTTATTTATTTTTTTGTAAAATTTGCTTTGAAAAGCTACCAACTTTGAAAAGATGGTGAACAATATCCTTTTTATTTAATTTTAGGCCTGTGCCCCAAAATTGTTGCATCTGTTAACAAGTTAATTGAATTTATTTTCCTTCCCTTGAGACAGCACTGATACAAGATCCAAGTAGGGACAAGCAAACCTTAATCCTGCTGCACATTATGTATTATAGAGGCAGAATCTCTATACAGTCCATATACTGTGTATAATTATGGTGCAAAAGGAAGGCAAGTCATCCGAGCTTCCACCTTGGCAAAGTGTCTGAGGTCTCCTCCCTCTCCTCCCTCTCCTCTCCTCTCCTCTCCTCTCCTCTCCTCTCCTCTCCTCTCTTGTCACCACTCACTTACATCAAAGAGCAGCTGCTGGATCTCCATGGCACTGGTTAGTGTGGAAATGGCTGGTTCCCTTGGTGACGGCTGTGTGATGCTCAAGCAAAAGTCACCCCGTTGCACTCCAGCCACCGTGGCAGATGACTGTTCTGAAGGCAGCAGTGCATGTCTGCAGCAGTCAGAGTGAACCATCCTTTACCATGTGTTTCCTTCACAGCCTCGTTTTCTGAATGTGACATGTACATAAAGCATGAGATATTATGGCCTGCTTTCATTTATATTATGGTTACAGTATTAAATTAAGGGTTATTGTGTATAAGATAGTTAATCTTTTTTTTCCTCTCTCTGTCCTTGAGCTCATGGTCACTTATTTTTATTTTTTTATCAATGTGAATGAAGGAAAAGGCTGTATTTAATGCTGTTGTATGCTGTTGTGTTTTAGGGACTTGAATCAGTTCATACAAATTGTTTTACACATCTGATCTGATCCACCTCAGTGTTTTTTAGACTGGTGCAGGCAAGGCCATGTTCATTTTATGCTATACATACATACATGCATACAGTGAGCTACACGTGTCACTGCCTTGTTAAAATTCACCAAGAACATGTTGTTTGTGAGCTTCTCATTTTTGGAGGCGTAGAAGATAAAAAAAAATAAAAGTGTTTTAAAAGTTAAACTATGTCTGTGTGGAATGTAAGGGGTACATTTTAAGTAGGTGCATTTTCCACTATATATCATATTGTACTTTACGCACCATTACCTGTATAGCTTATTTGCATGTAACACTTTGCACCTGCTGTTATATATGAAATACACTTACTGACAGGACACATGATAAAGTGGCTGGAGATTGTATAAAACAATAAAAATATTAATACATTAAAGTTTTATTAAGGTTATTCAGTAATGACATTTATAATCAGACATTATTGATTTATTTCAACGACACAGTACTTACTATACTACTAAATTAACACTTTTTTGGGTTAAACTAAACACATTTATATTTTCATTAAATTATTTTAAGTATTGATTAGCTTCTGCTAACATATTTTAATATGTTGAAATAATGTCTTGCTCTGCTGGTAAAAACATGAAAGATACAGAAACAGATATATCTGATACTGAATTTGTTATTTTCATTTATGTCGTATTTATGAGAGGATGATTTATGAATTTCCAGTAGATGTTTGGATGTTTAAATTGAGTTGTGTTGCTGAGTGTTGCTGAACGGTCGGACTCGTCTTGTTGAACGCAGCCTCGGCTCATTTCGAAGAAGAACAGCCGGGGTTTCTGATGACGTCATGCAGGAAAGTACACACTCTGAAGCCACAGCGCTGCTGACCTGAAAAACAACAAGACACACAGTCACATTTCTACACTCAGCAGCTCATGACAGCGTCGTAGAAACACCAAGTAAGTGTCAGGCCGCGGCTCTTCTCAGAAAAACAGCACCAACATGTCATTTTACTTCCGTCGAAGCTTTAATTTCTTGAGCATGAAAAGCAATTGAACGACCCGGCCTATTTCCTGGTCTCTTGTTGGTCGGCTAAACTGCAGCTACTCGGCAGCTAACCAGTGAAAACATTGTCTAAACTAGTTTATTGTTTGTACGTGTGTGTTTTTCAATTCCTGGTAACATCTCGCTTAGTGTTTAATGTGAAGATATCGCCCGCTTGTACCACATTAGCACAAAGCGTCAGTGTGTTGGCGTGTTGGTGTTAGCGTCGAAAGTAAAATGACATTAGCCTGTCAGCTCTTCCAGGATATAGTCAAGCCCATGAGTTTGCTGGCTCCATTAACATAGCTAGAAGATTAATCTTCTCCATGTCCTGTAAGTCACGCTGTAAGGCGATAAAGTTGTTTTATATTTATGTTTTTATACAGTATGCGTTACAGCTACAGCTGCTCTTGAAGGCTGCTACATTAACTGACGATTGTCCGTAAAAACTGACATCATCATCATGAGTGTTGGTTATTTTTTATTATAATAATTCTATTGTTACATCGCTTTGTTTGCTTTGACAAAAATAGCCTACTCGGCGTATAAGCGAGGAAACAACGTACATGAATCACGAAATCAGCTTTCAAAATAAATAAGAGCAAGAGGTCCATCCAAATCAAAACATATTTTATATTTACTGCACTCATACACGATAGAGAGTGCCCAGTTTGGGAAGCTCATGAAAAGCAAATGCTCATGAAATAATTAATAATCACTTATCATATTTATTTCAGGTACAGTTGCAGCAATGGAGAAACCTCCCTTCAGGCAGAACCAGAGCTGTGGTGACTGGGAGCTAAAAGAGAGGCTGGGTATAGGCGGCTTTGCCCATGTTTACCTCTATCAACATCATGTGAGTGTCGACCCCTTTACAACATTGGGAAGAAGCCAGTATTAAAAACATACCTTTGTGCTCAGTCTACTTCTATTTAGAATTTTGATACTGCATTACAAGAAACACCGTTGTATGTAAACAGTCTAGTTATAGTGAAATGAAGAGTATACATGTTAGTTAGTTTAGGTTTGCTATTCATTTATTGAATATTGAATTTATTGAATATATGTATTCTTCTTTGGGGTTGTATGGCAGCCAATGGCACAGGAAAACATGTATAATAACTGAAGGATTGGTGGAGTCTGGGTCTATGTGTCCTCCAGTCAGTCCATTCAGTGAGAATGATAAGGCTGACTCCTACAATGGGGCAATGCTCCTAAGAAGATCGACCATAAATCCTCCTGATCTCAACATCATCGCAAAGCTGTTTCAGATATGCACTGAACTCTGGGAATTAGATTAGATAGCTTTCTTGTCATTGTAAGCAACATAATTCCATACGATGCGGCAACAAACACACACACACCACCAATAAAAACATCATAAGACAATGTGATAACAACATAAAAACATATAACAATAATAAAGAAATGCATAAAAAGCTTCAGGGTGAAAACAGGCTGGCAAGCTAAGAGCAGGTCAGTTCACAGTTAATATTGAAATGAGGGTGTATGACTAAGGGATAGTTTTAACGTAAGGGGGAATTTAAAGTGCAAATGGCTGTGGAGAAAAAAACTGTCCCTAAACCTGGATGTATGTGTTTTTAAGGATTTATAACATCAAACAGATGCTGTGCAGGGTTTGTGGAATGATGTTTGTAGCTCTGCGATGATAGCTTTGCTGGCAATGTCATCTAGGGAGGGCAGGGGGAGACCAATGATTGTCGTGAAACTCTATGGTCATGGTCAAGAAGTATTTTGTCTAGTATTAATTAGGTCGTGGCAACCATAGACAAAGTCCACCAAGCCGTGGCAGACACAAGTAGACGAGCATACAAAAAGCACCAAACTGGAGAGCACGGCTGCTCCACACAAGCACACACCATATCTCCATTATCCTGAAGGGCTGTAGGTGTGAACACAAATTTCCTCTGGAGTTGCTCCTGCGGGATCCCTAGCATGAGCTCTACTTAATATCTGAGTGATCTCGTTTTAGAATACAGAAGGGGGAAACTCCTAGGAATCCACAGTGAGCAAATAAATGCCCTACTTTCTGCATGTGCAAGCCAGGTGCCACCCCCATGATGATCCTCTGGAAATACTCATATTGTTGTAAATGTGTCCTACTCAAACAACATCCTTCTGTGCTCATTGTACATAAATGGCAAACTCTAGAGACATCCAGGCCCAAATCTCTTTACCTGGAGTTCATGCCCGAAAACGGCTTAAGTGTGTTAATCCGCTGGAATCGTAGGTGAAAATGAATCAGTGAAAATTATTTGCAAGGGTGGGGTGAAAACCTATCACAACCAGTTTTTTTTAGCTCAGTAAATGAAAAGTTATTGGCAGTGCGTCAATGTTCACTGCTGGGGTTGAATCAGCATTTCTCTACAACTGCTCTCCATAGGTATATTTTATATACTTAAACTGTATGTATGTTGATTGTTTTGTAGGAAACAAATGAAAAGCTAGCTGTGAAAATGTGCCGTCTGGAGCTCACACCAAGGAATAAGGACCGATGGAGCAGAGAAATCCAAATCATGAAGAAGTTTGTTTGTTTATTTACTCTTTAAAAACATTTTGTTCTATTCTGATAATATCAGAGTGATGTATCGTAAACATGATTCAAACAAATGTTGTATTTTAGCTATAGGAAACCACTTTAATTTAATATTGACTCCTGAGATATTGTGCAGCCAAGTAATGCAGCTCTGACACAGTTTTCTCTCTCACTCAGGTTAAATCACATAAATGTTGTGACAGCCCGGGATGTCCCAGAGGAAATGACGCACATAGCCTTAAATGATCTCCCACTGCTGGCCATGGAGTACTGCTCCAGGGGAGACCTGAGGAAGGTGAGGGAGGCAGTCACAATAAGCCATAATAATTTAAAAATGCTATTTAAATATCTCAACTGAAGTGATTTCAGGTCATCATCCATCCACATTAGGAAATAATTTATGAAGCCAGAAAATATGGATGAAAATGATCATTCTTCCCACATATGAGAGGCTTAGCATCCATCTTATGGTCAATAACATGAACAATCCTTTGCTGAAATAATAAAAGCATTGAAATGTGGATGTGGATATTAGCTGGGGTTAATGTGAGCATACTCTTGTGTTTATATTTGTCTGTAGCATGCATTTCATAGTGCAAATGTACAATTAATTTCAGTCATGTATGTAATAGTTTGTAATATGTATAATGTGTTTTTTGAGGGTTGTTTGTCCCAGTAGACAACCCCACTGATTTTCCTTTCAAAATGTAATAGTGTATGTTAGTCTAGCTCATGTTTGGACATTCATGTTATTCTGCTTACTATGTCGACTTACTGCAGGTGTGAAAATATGATTAAAATTAATTACATTTGTCTTTGTCACAGGTTCTGAGTAAACCTGAAAACTGCTGCGGTTTGAAAGAGAGTGAAGTGCTTTCATTGCTCAATGATGTTGGTATGTCCCATGCTTTTCTCATCATCATTTAGATGTTTTACATGTTTTACTCATCATTCATCTAAACCACTGATTCCTGCTCTAGGGTCTGGGATTCAGTATCTGCACGAAAACAAAATTATCCACAGAGACCTTAAACCTGAAAACATAGTACTGCAAGATATCAACGGAAAGGTAAAGTAATACAGTTTGGTTTCCTGCCTCCACCATTTGACAATACATTTTGAAGAAGTATTCTCACATTTACTTATTTGTCTACAGCTGGTTCACAAAATCATCGACTTGGGCTATGCTAAAGACCTGGACCAGGGTAGTCTGTGTACCTCCTTTGTTGGCACACTGCAGTACCTGGTAAGTGCGTAAGCAAAAGTACTTTTTTTTCTTCTCCAATGCATGTAGCATTATGCAATTGCATCTTACTATAATTAAACTATACTATAATATAATCCTTTAACCTTCTGCCGCCTTCAGGACTGAGTGAACAGCACATATGACATGCCCATGTCTGTTTAAAAAAAATAAAGATATGGAACATTGTAGTTCACTGTCAACCAAAGGCTTTATGTTTTCATGCACCACCTTCCTTCAGGCACCTGAGCTGTTTGAGAATAAGCCATACACTGTCACTGTGGACTACTGGAGCTTTGGCACCATGATATTTGAATGCAGTTGTGGTTTCCGTCCTTTCTTACACAACCTTCAACCTGTGCAATGGTGAGTTGTTGTTGCGCTAACTGCTGCTTTGGTCTGTAAATGAACACAGTAACACAACTGCTGGATGCAGTTATGGCACTTAAAACGCCAAGGGCTTGATTACTGCAATTTATGTGAGAAAATTACTGCTTATGCTGTTTATTTTTCAGTCAGAAAATGTATTATTTCATTTTTAGCTGTCTTTTTTTGTCTACAGGGCTAGCAAAGTGAGGATTAAAGGTCCAAAAGACATAATGGCTGTTGAAGAACTGAATGGAGAAGTGCGATTCTCCACACACCTTCCATACCCCAACAATCTCAGCAGGTTGGGATCTTGTGTCTTCTGATATTCCTTTTGATGAAAGAGTTGATCAGCTGTTCTGTACTCATGATCTCCATTAACCATATTATGATAGGTGGTTTTTAGTCAACCAGGAAGAAAATCTCAATCAACTTTAAAGGCATGCCTAACTAAACTTGGGCTGCCGCTAATGATTATTTTGGTAATCGATAATTCTCTCCATAAATTGAGTATTTGTTTGGTCCAGAAAATGGGCAGTGTTTTTCAAAACTGGAAATGATGTTCTCAAATGTGTTGTTTTGTCCATAAACCAAAATTATTCAGTTTGAATGATTTCTTTTTTGTATAGATTAAGGAAACCAGAAAATATTAAATATTCACATATAATATTCACATTCACAAAGTTAGAAAACATATTTTAATACTGAAAACCCCCTCAAAAGAATAAATGCTGCACTCATTAGATAATAAACAGGGAGGTTGATAGTCTCTGAATGTGTTTGTGTGGAAGAAAGAGCAAGAGTTGCGCAGAAGGGAGATGCATTAACGTAACAATATTACACGTCAGTGTGGATTTTATTGCCTGTTGCCCTGTGCTGTAATAATTAAGATAAAATGCATTTGTAGGACACTGTTGGAGCCAATGGAGGGACTGCTTCAGCTGATGTTAAAGTGGGACTCTTTCCAGAGAGGAGGCCGAGTGAACGGTGACACCAAGAAACCTCAGTGCTTTGAAGAACTGGAGCAGATACTGAGTATGAAGGTGAATTTTTAATCAGCTGTTTCTTGGTTGGCAGATATTAATATATTTCTCTTGTAACTAAGCGAAAGCTAATATTTTGTGAAAATCTAACAGTTTAACTGTCATTACAAGGGCTGGAAATGATTTTAAAAATATAACCTGTATTAGTAATGGATATGAGACCTGGGTTTTCATATCCATATTGAAACAGTTTTCTTCTTTCTGACTGAAAGTGTTTAATTCTGGTTTCTTGTGTTTTTCTTAACATCTACAAATGTTGCCTGTGCACCTGACTGAACATGGCGATGTAAGCATGCAGACTCAATTGCTACCTTCACTGACAGTTTTCTCTTCTGTCCCTTCAGGTTGTCCACATCCTGAATATGACCACAGCTCAGGTTCACTCGTTCCAGTTGACTCCGGACGAGTCTCTCCACAGTCTGCAGAGGCGCATTGAGGCTGAGACCAAGATCGAAGTGGTGAACCAGGAGTTGCTGCAGGAGACCGGTGTGTCCCTGGACCCCAGGAAGCCTGCGGCACAGTGTGTCCTAGATGGAGTGGTAAGCTCACGATTGATCACTGTGGCACCTCCCTGTGGAATGCACACAGTAAGACCATGCTTATGATGTAGGACTGGACAAATGTTTATGTTTTCAATACTTGGTCTGCAGATGATGTTCAGGTGAAATAACAGGACTCATGTATGTATATTTCACTTGTCACATATCCCAGACTGGAGGTGAACTGAAGCCTTTATTGCTATATTCTGTTGTCCTCCCATCTTATGCATCTCATGTCCTGTCCACTCTCCACTCCACTAAGAGAGGCAAATGTGCCAAATGACCCAGTGACAGATGTTTCTACTCTATATGTGATGATGATTCTTCTTCTCTTCTGTGTAGCGAGGGTGGGATAGCTACATCGTCTACCTGTTTGACAAGAGCATCACCAAGTATTCTGGTCCCTTCAGTGCGAGACAGCTACCTGACAAAGTCAATACTATCGGTGAGGGTTTTTTATTGTTATTCATGTAGCTGATGAGACGCAGATCAATAACATCCCTAGTGTCTTAATGTTGCCATTCTCCTCCATGTTGTTGAATACCATACAGTATAATTGTGATGTGGTATTAACTTTGTAGTCCAAGAGGCCAAGACCCAGCTGCCCCTGGTAGCATTGAAGAAGGTTTGGGGTGAAGCAGTGAGCTACATCTGTGGTCTGAAGGAGGACTACAGCAGACTCTTCCAAGGACAAAGGGCTGCGATGTGAGTCACATGTTCTACTCTCTGTTTATGTGATGACAAAAGTCATGAAATGTATAGTATTTGTATTAAACTTCATGTTTCCCAATGAAAAATCATGCATTTCAGAGCAGTTTTTATGATGTCAAAGTTTAGTATTTATGTGTTGTTGTTTTTTGAAGTAGAAGTTGATGTAGGACCTTGATAGTCCTCAATAGTTTTGGTACTGCATGATTGTCTATTATTCTATCATCTCTCATACATAGACGTGTAATTGTCTCTTTTTGCCTTTGTCCAGGCTGAGCCTCCTGCGCTACAACACCAACCTGACCAGGTGTAAGAACAGCATGTTTGGGTTCTCGCAGCAGCTGAAAGCCAAGTTGGACTTTTTCAAAAGCAGCATCCAGTACGACCTGGAAAAATACAGCGATCAGATGCACTATGGCATATGTGAGTGTTTACTCGCCTCACCTTTGAGTCTGACGTTTCTAATGGACCTTATTCTGGATTTAGTGTGTTGACCTTCTGAGCACTTACTTGTTCTGATGAGGTGTCTGTGTTTGTGTGAAGCCTCAGAAAAGATGCTGAAAGCCTGGCAGGAGAATGAGGAAAGGGCTGCGGCTTTCGCACAGGTAATGCATGTTAACCAGTCAAAACACATGTACATGTATGTGTAAAACATTACAACAGCCTTGGAGCAGTCCTTTAATTCCTGTTTTGTCCTGCAGGTGGCAGAGGTGAGCCACTTGGATGATGAGATCATGGCTCTTCACTCTGAGATAGTGGAACTTCAGAGGAGTCCTTACGCCCGACGCCAAGGAGACAAGATGGAGCAGTTGTGAGTTTTAGCCTGTCACCAGGAGGTGGCGTGTTGGGTTTATACACTACAACATTTATGCAATTTTAAAGTCTGATTTGTTGCTCAGCCGAGGAAAGTTGATTGGTTGGTTTGTTAGTTAATCTATCTTATAAAATAAACTATAAGTAGCAGATGGCTACTAAGTGAAACCAGATACTAAGAAGCAGTATATTGCTCTTATGTACTGAGCTGTGTGTATTCAATTAGTGTAAATGTGGTCTGCAGTTTTTATCATGGACAGTTCAGATGGCCATGAAACTGGGTGCTGTCAAATGTATTTATGATGCACTTAAGTAAGGACCAGAATCTGCGAACATTGCTGCTCGTCCATGTTTGTACAGAATATGAACGTAGACGCTCTGATATTAAACGTCTCATCTAACAAATGTGTAGATAAGTGACATTTCCACTGTTTTAATCATAGCTTAAAGTCATACTATATACAACAATGCTAACTATGGCTCCTGTGTTTTCAAGGGTTTATTAAACAAAATAAACTGTCATTCCTCTGTTTAGCTATTAAAGCTATAGCTACTGTGACTTCCATGATGTAGATAGACAAGACAGGCTCCATTCTAATACTGTCTGCATGCTGCATCCGACAATAATCTGCTGTTCAAAAGACTTGAAAATGAATAGTCGATTGATCTTATTGTCCATGATTTTTTGTAATGTTTGTATTGAGCCTCGTAAATGATTTTAAATCACTCAAATGAATGCTATTGCAGGGAAGATAAGGCCATCGATCTATACAAGCAACTGAAGATGAAGTGCAAAAGTAAGACGCATTTTAATTAAATTATGGTGTCACACAATGTTGAAGTTATGAAATCAAAATAATACAAAATGTAAAGGCTTACATTTCCTCCAGCAAAAAGAAGAAATGTGTTAAATGGTTCATATGTTGCATGTCTCCTAGTACCTGAGCCAGATGTGAGCAGTGACAGCTCAGAGATGGTGAAGGCCATTATTCAGACTGTCCAGAACCAAGACAAGGTCCTCAAAGATCTATACACCCACCTCAGGTACACGCCCACAGACTCTAATGTGTTTATATCTTCTTTTTTTTTATTGGCATTTCTTATTCATGCGTTGTCTGAAATGAAAACACCCATTAATTCCGTGCCTCAACAAGTCACAGTGCTAACACTGTATTTATGGTGTGTTGTGTTTTGCCAACAGTAAAATCCTGATCAGCAAACAAAAGATCATTGACTTGTTTCCACGAATTGAGAAAACCCTGGAGAGTATTAAAGATGCAGACAACACCGTGATGCAGATGCAAATAAAGAGGCAGAGGGAGTTCTGGCACTTACTGAAGATCGCCTGTGTAAGTTACTGTTTGTCTGTCTGTCCCATTCTCATGTATGTGACCTCTCAGGAAGTGGAGAGAATGTTTAATGTTGGTAGATGTACAACCCCTTTGATAAGGAGCTTCACAGAATCCCTGCTGTTAGAATAATACAAGATGTTCTGAGGAGAAACATGCTCTGTTTATTATTATCATCACTAATACTAAGTATAACTAAGTGTTCTTCTCTCCTTCAGGCTCAAAACTCTTCACGGAGCTCGATAGCAGCCAGTCCCGAGTCGTCCAACCTGCTGCAGGTTTCTCAGTGGTCACAGTCTGCTCAACCTGTCAGCTCCCCGCATCCTTTAATCTCCTTACCTGGACCGAATGATAGGTAAGTGATCACATCCATTGTTATATTGAGTCCTGGTCAGGCCACGTTTTGAGAAAGTTTTCTGCCTCCAACCATTACTATGTCAAATTACAAACCGCAATTTTCCACCTTTCAGATACAAGGATCATTTATTAGATCAGCTGGTGTGTTTGATTTTGTTGGTCACCATTGTTTCCATTCCTAAAAAAACATGAAAAGAAATCCTTGTGGTTAAAGCTGTGGTGCAACTTCAGTATAAACGTTATATTCAAACCATGTCAAGTGAGTTCACGCAACCTGTCTGTGTTTTTGCCAGTGTAGTTGTGTTTGGTTTTCGTGCCTGTGGAGACACAGAGATTCATTCATTTTACATTACGTGTGACTGACTGTGTTAGTGAAGTGAGATGGCAACAAACTGTAGGTTAAAGAAGGTTACGTGAGGTCGTGAGATACTGAAAACACTTAAGGTGTAGGATAAGTCTGCAGCTTAGAGACACAAGCAGTGTTTTGGTGACAGGAGTTGAACGCTGGAGCTTTAAAAACATGTTTATCAACATTAATGTTTGGGATTTTGTTTTAGTAGTGTTGTAGATGGTGAAATTATTAATAAACAAAAAAACACTGTGCATGTGATAAGCGATGCCTTGTGATTGTCTCTAAAAGACTTTGCGTGTGTGTTTTCCTCTTCAGCGACGCTGCTCCTCGGCTGCTGCAGGAGAACCAGAAGTACCTCAGTCAGCTGACCAGCCTGATGCAGGAGGCTGCTGACGATCAGGCCAAGAGCATAGCGGTGAGTTCACTGGTTTCAGTTTTGTAATGGTAGTTTCATAATCACAGGGCCTTTAAAAGTTCTAAGTTAAGAGACAAAAAAATGAATCTTTCATTTTCCATTGCACAACCTTCTCTGCATTTGAACTTATGGATGTTAATCACAAATGTATCCAATGCAATTTAATTATTGTTTAAAAAGTTAAAAGTGTGGTTGTCATCACACAGTTAAGACAAAAGGGTTGTTTTTCGACTAAAGCTGGGGACACACTACAAGATTTTTTTTAATTGCCTGAATTTACCCATGATTGGTTGTGGACAGTCGACATGGCGAGTTGGCAGAGAAATCTGTTCGTATGTGAGGGTAACACACCCGAACTCAGTCGGGTAGTGTGTACTGATTACCAACCCAACTGCAAACACATGCTGCCAACAGCCACTAAAATAGAGCGTATGGGACACAGGAAGTGGTGTCACCATATGAAGACGACAGGCAGTAGTGGGCATATCAAAAGGGTGATGGTTTGTTTACCCTTTAAACTGTCACTCGTGGACACGGTCGCTCTCACGAGAGTTTGTTGCGTTCAGTTGGTTTGACAAAATGATATAATCTGTGATCCCTCATCAGGCGCAGTCGCTAAATGTGTGATCTCCAGTCCAAAATCTGCTGAATCCAGTTGGACAGTGTGTTCGCCAAGTCTCTTCGAAATTGGTAATGACTGTGAAAGTTGTGTAGTGTGTCCCCAGCTCAAGTGGAAAGAAGGATTTTTGAACACAAAAGCACCATTGGAGTGAAGCTGCTGCTTTCCAGTTTTGTTTTGTTTTTTTAATTAAAGCACATTCCTTTTTAATTCTTGTTTGTTGTTTCCAACTATTGACATCGTCGTGTTTTCCTCATTCAAGGACCAAGACTGGAGCTGGACAAAGTACGATACTTTAACGACAAAATTAAAAAAGCGAAACGCGTAAGACCTGTTGCCGTCCTCCATTCCAGCTTGTGCTCCGAGTAACACTAAGGACTGTAAGCTGTTGACACAGCGGACGTTGTATAGTTGTACATGGACTTGGCTATTCTCTTAAAAAATGGTTCTCTTGATCTTCTTTTAAAAAAAACCCCAAGTGAGTTCAGACATGCTCCGTGGTGTCTGTCCACTCCCATCGACTCACATGGTGGACGGTTCAATCAGTTGTTGTTTTTTTTTCTATGAGGAAACAAATGAAGCTGTGTCTCTCTCTTTACTCCTTTTCCACACACTATTCATCAAATCTCATAAAAACTGATACTCATTTATACTGTTGTTGCGAGAAACTGAGCAAAAATGTAGCACCGGATTTGAGGCTTTTGGGGTGGATTCATCACATGAGGAGAATGTTTGACAGAAACATGGGAACTAGCTCAGCGTCATGACATACAAGGGAAAGGCAGGAAGTGGCGGGGGGCAGGAGGAGGAAGGGCGGACGAGCGGCCGTGGAGGAGGAGGAGGAGGAAATTACAGTCAAGCAAACAGCACTTTGATACTCCCGTGTGTCCTCTCAGCGAAGAGATGAAACGTTCTATGCTGCCGAAACAGTCAGAGAAATTACAGTCGTGACGAGACACAAGCTGTCGCTTGTGATCAATTTCATATAATTTTACTGTAAACATTCTGGTATTTAGATTCTCTCTCTCTCTACACATTATTTTTGTTTCAAGTTCTTTTTAAAATAATGTTATATATTAATATGTTTGATGGATGCGGCTGGCCATTATGTTTATACAGTGTCTATAGTGTACATCTGTTTTGAATTATAGGGTTTTTTGGTGTGTCTCATTTATGCACACATACTGTTTCACTGGAGAGTTAATGCTGCGTTCATGTCATGTAGAGCGAAAACACTCGATTTATAGAGATAGAATTGGCAACTTGAACCATTTTTCCAATGATAAATAAAAGTGAAAGGCTCTGGTAAGTTTTTACTTTTATTTATTTGTTTGTTGATTGCAGCACTCAGAGTTTTGGGAAAGTAGGGACTTTTCTGGTCTTTTTTTGTTTTTGGTTTTATCAATTATTTAAGTATGTATTTGTTGGTTGAGCAATACAAGCATTGATGGATGGAAAAAGTGTTTTCCACTCATCGTCAGCAGTGCGTCGAAGGTGTTTCTACAATAAATATTCATGTCCCAGAGTTTTTCTTCTCATAATTCTAAAATAATTCTCAGCCACCTGTGACATATTTTCCAACCTTGTTCAATCCATCCATAATTTATAAAAAAATGGATAGATATTCAGTTTACAATGAAATAAAACAGACCGTTTTAACAGAATGTTGTAGAAAAAACCTGAAATAATCGATCAATCATGTTTATCCAATATTTCTTTGTTGGACTTTTTGCTCTATTAATCTTCAAAGCAACTTAATTGGCAAATGTTTGGTAGTTCTGACTTTTAAATAAGTAAATCTTATTCATTTCTTTGGGTTTTGACTGTTGATCAGAAAAAACAATGTTTGTTGCAGTAGTACAAATGAATTGGGTGTGAAGCAAATGACGCACTAAGCAATCGCAAACATGGGACTTCCTCTGTGACATGAACCCCATATGCCGTCAACGCAGCATTTTTCATGGTGGAGTGTTTGGAGTTTGGTTTTCATTTTTTTTAAAAAACGCTGTAGCACAGTTTTCATCTTCACCCGCTGATCCACAGTGGCGTGACGTGAGGTTGAATGAGTAGATACGAGATTGTCACATCGTCTCGCCAAGATATCAAAAAGATTATCAGCCAGAGAGGAATACAATTCTGAGTATGTATTTATGAAGTTGAAGTGCAATGGAGAGAAAACAAAACAATATTTTTTATATTTAAGTCACTCGGATTAGTCAGTTTTCTTTGGATCCACCCGATGGTTGAGACTTGTCTCTGAATGTTTAATTTTTAGAAATGTCATTGTATAAAAGGTCCAGTGTTTGCCTGGTATTAAAAATAAAGACTTTGGCATGAATGCTGCTGTTTGTGCTTATTTCTGGTTAATGGTCCAGATACCTTCACAATCGAGCGTGTAAATCCTGATTAAATGGAATAATAACATTTGTTGAAACTGTTTTATAGGATTAACCCCCCATTCCCCAATGGTTTGGTCCACTCATATTTTTCTTGTGCCCTATTACTCTGCAGATTTATAAATTATACTTATTTAGGCTATTTTAACTTTGATACTATGTTCCACCTTTTTATTGTTTTATGATCTAGTTATTTCTTTGACTTTAGATGTTTCATTCAACAGTGATCTCATCTCTAATTAAGCCAAATATTGTTAAATTCCGAGTGTTATTTACCTTGTTGGTAAATTTTTAATTGGTTTTCAAGTCAGAGATAGTTAGTTAGACTTAAGTTGTGTATCATTGCCACCTACCGCCCACTACCATTCTTGGTATTGCTGACTCTAAATGACTCTAAAATCTAACTTTTTTTGTCCCCTCCCCCCCAACAATGAAATGGGATTTTCACCACTGTGCACAACAATAGACATTTAAATCATCTGTTTCTACTATAAACACATGTCGCAACATTAGTCATCTGCATTTAATGAGACGGACAAACCAAAAAAATCTGCTTGTAAGTTGTTCGCTTTAGGTCTTGTTCTGTTTTGCCTTTCGATGTGACTTCGCTTTATGTCTTATCTATTATCTATTAATAGTTCGTCAATGACTCCGCCTGTCCCTGCTCTTTGTAACGCTCACACTTGTATCGTCACTGTTTAAACTCGTGACCTTTTGTTGCGGGAGTTCACATATCATTTCCTAAAATGGCCGTGGACATGTGGACTGTTGGGTCACCAGACCGCGTGACCGAGCGGTGTCTCGAGCTTGTGGTCTGTGCTGAATGCATTTAGAGACGGAGATCACGTGGTCCTCTTTTGTCCGGTCCTTCTCCAGCTCCTCATTGTCTCCCTGAAGACCAACCGGGATTTGTGACACAGAAGCTACACAAAGAAGTCCCACTGTGATGCATACGTGTGATCGTCCATGTTGAATTGATCCTCGTCAGTAATTGTTTGGGGCTACTGTCGGTCCTTCATCGCAGGAGAACGTAAAAACCATTGAAACACACGTTGTTCGGGTCTTTTGAAGTCGTTTCCCCAACGCATATGAGAAATACCAGAACTGTAGGCAACCCTCGCTGTGAATAGATGTTTCACAGATGTTTTGGTTTTAAGACTCAACAATATCTACTTATGTCTGGCCCTCAACACGGGCCTTAATGTGCACATGAGGAAGAAGCCGTTCAGTCATTGGCTGTTCAAACATTTTTAGAGGCATGCGTCATGACAGAGGACATTCTTTCTCATCCCTTCAATTATCTGGCGGTTCTGTGGTTTTATTTTGAGACCGAATGCAGGAGAAGGTCCTGACTCAAGGTCGGGGTATGCTGCAGTAAAGGATAGTTGTTGGTGATGCATTGACATGTTTTCCATTAATCCTTCTCTACCACTCATCCTTCAGAGGACTTGGGTGGTAAGAGGGTTAAACCCAGGCAGAAGAGCATTTTACAAATAGTTGACAAATAAAAGGCTGCAATGGGACAGGTTTCCTGTTTGTTTTACATGTTTCTTGGCCAGTGTTGGAATTGTTATTTTACTCCACTACATTTCCTCTAACTATTGTTACTACCAAATAAAACCAGAAGAAGAGTTGGTAGTGGTCTGTATTCATATAGAGCTTGTCTAGTCTTCATGAGCTGCTTTACACTACAGTTTTCACCCTTTCAATGTGGGGTTAAGTGTCTTGCGCAAGGACACACACAGACTAGCAGAGTCAGGAATTGAACCCACAACCTTCCAGTTGAATGACAACTCGTCCTACCACTGAGCTACCATGGCTCAATACTTACTCCTCTCCTTTTTAATACCTTTACTTCTAAAACTTAAGTACATTTTATATTATACTTAAGTTCAGTAAATGTTATATACTTTAAGACTTTTACTTAAGCAATGTTCTAAAGAGTGACTTCAACTTCTACCAAAGTCATTTTCTGGTGAGATACTTTGAGTACTGAGGTACTTTTACTCAAGTATCAGCTCTTGACTGCGTATGTTGCTGTGGTCCCTCCTGCTGTCACATCTGTACTCGATAAACTAGAAACAATGATTGACTCGACCAGTGTTGCTCATTCTTCAAACAGAGTGAACAATAGTGAGTCAGCGAGCTGATCAGACTGAATCCATCTGCTCTTCCTTCCCTCTTATGACTCGACTTGTGTTTTCTGGTTCACTTGAGGACGTTTAGGAAGTGATTCGCTACCCAAAAAAAAAAAAAGGTCAGTTATACATAACTGTATAACTGTCAACCTCTGGGACTTTGACCTATATTTAAAACAAATGATCAGACCATTCAAGGCAGTTAATGTTGTACCGTGAAATATGCTTTTTTTATTTTTTTGGTTGTTTGAAAGTCTCATGTTTTTCCTTTGATTCATTTTTGGAAACTGCTGCACATTTTGTGTAAGGAAGGATTAAGTCATCACCTGTCACTTTATCTCCTGCAGAGCGGGTCGAGCAAACCACTGACCTGAGTGAGCAACAAGTACAGACAAGGTTTCACTGCAAGATAAACACTTTGTAGAGTGTTGATTTATCAGCTGCTGGTGAATCAGATCGGAGCACCGCCGCTCTGATCTACATTCCCTAAACCTCAACTTCCCCTTTGTTTAAGTGTGACTAAGGATGGACAGGTTTTTTCGTCATGAGACGTCTGTTGCAGAAACATTTTTGGACCCCTTGTGTTTCGTTACCGGTTCCTTGAAAACATAGTCCTTTTCCACGTCTCATTTTTAGCTGTTTTTGTTGCTGTTGTTGGGGTTTTTTTCATCACCTCCTGGGGGAAATATCTGGCTCTTTAGCTGCTTAATGCTCCATTATGTTCCACCAGCTGCCTTCTCATTATCCACACTGCTGTTTGCAGAGGAGCAGGTAGTGTTTCCTCTGCGGAAAAAAGGGCTCCTGCTGTTCTCCTGGAAATGAGTTTGTGTGGGAAAATGTGGGAAATGTGGAGAAGATAATGCGTCAGTTGTGTCATTAATAAGTTAAATAAAGTGACGCCGCGTCTACAGCTCAAGTACATGTCATTAATTTCGCAATTCAAAACCAAATGTCTGATCGGATGAGGCCATTTTCTGGGGAATAGTGAAAAAAACTTCCTTCTTTTTTTTTTCACAATAACGTTGAGGTTGTTAAACTGGAAAGAAAAAAAACCATTAGCCCAACAGGAAACCCTCCCAATGAGCTGCTGCTTCTCAGCCTCATTTCCTCTCCCACTTTTCATTGGAGACTTATAAATATGGATTAACTGTGAAGTGATGGAGATGATGATGTTTGCCGGGAAGATTAGCAGATGACTCGACGGGTGAATAAAAACAGATGCACCAGACGTCTTCGAGAAAACATTTTTTAATCACGCAGTTCACAGAACAAACTCACCACTGGACAAACTACGGATAGGAATTTCTCTGGCGTGTTTCGCTTCAGACAACAACATCATAGTTTTGTCATAAAGTGCACAAAAGGCTTTTCGTAACAAAAAACAAAACAAACTGTTTTAATTTCAAGTTCAATCAGTCATGAACTACGTTTGCAAGTTTATCCTACATGACTGTTGCCCTAGAAAAAAAAATAAATCAGTGCAGTAAAAAATAAAAACAACATGTAATTGCTCCTCGCGGCGGTGTCATACACCCCTCACTGGGGGCTGAAAACAAACACAGGGAGATGTAAATATTTGCAGCTGAACCACAGAAACACAAATCTGTGTGTGTGTGTGAACCGTTGAGAGGTTTTCAAGTATAATGCATGGAAAGTTAACTTAAAGAGTGTAGATGGAGACTGGCTTTGGAAGAGTTCAGGAAGAGTACAAAACTGACTTGAGGAAGGCGTCGTCGGCCCTGCACAACTTCATAAAACGGTTTCAGTGGATCCTGACATTGGGCAAAGAAAAAGAAGCGAGACTTTAAAAAAATAATTTGGTAAAACAGAGCTGCAAAACCCAAGACACTGCCTTCTGTAAATACATTAAAAAGGACCATCATGACAGAAACATGTTGTTTTAAATCACCTTTTTGAGGAGTTCAGATTAAGGATCTTGTTGTTACGACCTGTATACGTCTGCACTTTATTCATACCTCTCTTTTTTGACGACCTCCTTTTAACCTTGTGAGTTTTTTATCTGAAATTGTTCTGAAACTATTTGTGCTATCTGTGCTGCTATCTTGACGAGGACTCCCTGGAAGAAGGGATACTGTTCACACTGAACATTGAGTAATATGATTCAAAAGTTAATTTAATGTTTCCGTTCACAAAACCCGCTTCAACGCTGTGGCCGATTGCCGTTTAATTTGCTGTACCATGTAAGATTTAAACCCTGCAATAACACCACGAGATGTGTGTGTAAACGTGAGGCTGAACATAAACAGGAAACACAGTCTTCTGGTTGGAAAAAAAGAAAAGGAAAAAAAAAGAACTCTCGCTGTGGAGCCTTGAGATTTGGTATTTTACGACTGCGAGTATCGCGGCCAAACTGAAGAGACGTTTTCTTTTTTAATCTTGCGAGAATAAAGTCGTAATATTATGGGAATAAAGTCATAATTTATTATCGGCTATTATCAACCACCTGCGTCACACACATAAGGAAACGCTTAATCTCTTTGCACATCGGCACCACATTATCGCTCGCATCAGGACTTTGAAAGGGCTTGTGCAAGGAAGGAGTCATCACACAGACTTCTCCTTGTGAAGTGAATAAAAATAATCTCATATAACGACTTTTCTTGTTGCAAATGTATGACTTTTTGAATACTACGAGTTTATTCTAATACTACCACTTAATTCTAGAAAGATTACTTCTTTTTTCATCTCTTCAGTTTGGCCCTAATACTCCGTTGAGCAGCAACTAGACGGACGTCACCTGCAACCAGGCGACTACCGGGTGACACCAGCTGTCAAATACACTGGTGTTCACTCACACGTGCCGTGCGTTGTCATCAAATTTCCTCTAAACATACAGACATAATCATGCTGTGTTGAAGAGGAGCTGAAACTATTGAGGTCAGCTGCTGACGTTATAAATCGGGAGGGGAAGTAGAAAGTCATTTTCCTATTGACTTCCAAGTCTCTGGTGGGTAAAAGCTACGTCGATCCTACTTCTATGCTTCACTTTTCAAACCTGAAGGCTACGTCCATGTTTGTTTATGAGCCAAACCCATGAAATCAGGTCCAGGCTAGTTAACCAGTGTTCAGTAACTCAGAACAAGTCCTTCACAGATCATTGGGACACAAACATCAGATAAATACTTCATACTTCGTATGTTCAGGACGCTCTGATAGCTTCCCGTGTACGGAGCGCTAAGAGGAGCCATTTGCTGACTTTCCTCTCATTCTTTACTCTAAGGAAAGGAAAAGAAAACAACACTAGATCATTTTACACAAACCTGCAAAGACACAATCTGTTAAATAACCTTTTTTTTTTTTTTAAACAATTACAATTGCAACAGCAGTAAAAATCCACAGCAGCAGCGCAGCTGTTGGTCATGTGTTCAAACACATTCTCAGCTGGAGACACCTCGCGTCACGCACAGCATCTTAAGGCTTTTCGGAAGTGACCCTTTGTTTTCTATAACAAGGATGCCTCTCTTCCTCTCTCTCTATATTTATATATTTTATGCCTGTGTATGACTACAGGCTGATGTAGTCGGCTTTGGTTATTTTTGACATGATATTTTCATGTCAGTCTGTGGACTTGTGGCTTTGCCGGGGGCAGCGGGGGAGGAGGACTGGGCTTGACTGGAGGTACGGGAGGAGGGTTCGGTTTGGCTCCTTTATACTGAAAAGAAAAAGAGAGATTTCTGTGAAACATTTGATAAGTTTAAATGCATCAGTCCAGCCTAAAAAATGGAGGAACATCACAACTGAGGGTTGCCCCTCTTCGGTGTACCTGCAGAAATTGAATATACTACTAAGAGTAGCACTTAAGCTTAAGAGTGAGACGTTTCTATGCACTTTAGACAAGAGCCTTGCTTCACAAAGGCTGTCATCTTGCCAGCACGAGAATGGAGTATGAAGGGGCAGAAGTATGTTTGAAATCCCGATGATTTCCTAGAATACGCTGCTGTCTGTTGCCTGTGCAAACATTTCCTGTAGCAATTTTTTCGACAGGTTGAAATATTAGCGGGGAGTAATGAAACAAAGAGGAGCTGTGGCACGAAAGAGCTGCAGGAAACAGGCTGTGCACCACAGACATATGTCAGGAAACACTCCTCAGATTTATGATTAAAAAAAAATAAAAGAAAAATGTTAAAAACGAAAGTTTATTTTATTGCCACAAACACTGACTGTTTGTAATAATAGTATGTCTTGTTGGATCTAAAATATTCAGTGTGAGTGCCATTTTATAATGAATGATTAAGTAAATAGACCGAAGCAGCCTTTAAGGCAAGGGCGGGGACAGCGGGTCATATACAGCCCATGAGATGATCCCACCCGGCCTGTGACACCATACATACATTTTTCCAGTAATGAAAAAGGTCAATCTCAAGCTTGTTAAGGCTGAGAGTTTAGGTAAACAAGCAGTTTTTTCACAAGACAGAGGAGCATGTTGTGTTCTGCCTGCTCTGTGGCGCGCCAGCTAATCGCTGAGAAGCTGCAATGTCATTGAGGAGGAGGAACTGTGAAGGAGTCTTGTTGTTGCTGCCGTGGAACAGCGGGAAACAGAGTGAAATTGTTCTGTCTGTGCCTGCAGTGAAACATCCGACATTCGCCAGTATGACCCAGTTTGACATTTCTGTTCATGGAGTCACTGGCAAGTTTGATATGAGGGAGGAATTAGTGTCCTGCAGGCAACGCATGGTTCTATTAGAGGTGAGGATTTGTTTGTTATTTGGGCCAGATTATTGAGCCTAGTGTGATTATTATGATATATGTCCAATAATTTAGTCTGGCCCTACGAGGTGTAATAAAAATTTAAATGTAAATGTAAGAAAAAAACACATGAAACTGCCGTGGGGTTTGGTTTCACTTCAACATGCATGAAAAGGAAGGTGACGTGGAGCGCATTAGTGAAGTCCTCTGGTTATAATCTTCAGTTCCGGCAACACATGCACAAATGTGTAAAAACTGCACTTCGTGATTAAATATAACCTTAAAAAGAAATATTTCCCCACATTTCCACGTCAGGGACTCTTTCTGAAGGGAAATAAAACTAATTGGGGTTAATAAACTTAAGTGGGTCATCTCTTTAGATTCAATTTAGAATCCCTTACTGGTTTTGTCTTATTTGTAGAAATGCGTAAATTATTCTTTTGATTTTTGCTAAGACCGTAGTCTGACGAAGACAGGCAATCGGACAACTTGCCAACGTCTGACTCCGCCTCCAGAGGTGGCGCTGTATCTCTCTGAAAGTGAGTGTTTCCTGTTGACCTTCACGTCACAGGAAAACAAACAGTGAGCGGCGACATGGATCGTGCTGCTGTACGCGTTAGTCGTGATCCAAATTAGATCGAACACGGACCTTGTGGACGCAGTGTTGTCCCAAGAAAGACACCCCGCCGCCGTATGATTTCCGTCTCCTTCTACTTTCAGGTCAAAGACCAGGGAGGACGTTTTTCCCAAATAATCAGACTATGAATAGCATTATCCAGGTAGGTTAGTCCGACTAAGACTAGCTCGATTTTAGTCGGACTAACTTGTTTCGTCCGACTCAATTTGGACTTTTAACATGTATGTAAACGCACTGACTGACTGACTGACCCGCCTGCCTGTGTGATACATGATGGTTATTTTCTTATTGGTGATTCAGACATGATGATTATCAAAGCTGTGCTCACAGCACTCTCTCTCTCTCTCTCCTCCGCTTGGCTTCAAGCAGTGAGTGTTCCGTGTGTTTTGAAGGTGGAGCTTTGACAAGAGAGCAAGACAGGAGGTGCTGGGATGTATTGGTTGCAGTGAAGCCTGCTATTTCAAACATTTACAGACTCCTACTACACTTCCCCAGGCAACTTTATTTATTGATGGCTCAGCAGATGTGAAGAGGATTTCAACAAATCACATAAAAAAAAGTGCTCGTGAAACAAATTACGGGACCCCGGCTTTCTATCAAGTAACATGAATCAACTCAAAGTCTAGCAGTGAGCAGCTAAAAGGCATGACTCACCTTTGGTTTAGTCAGAGGTGGTAAAGGTTTGGCAGGAGGTTGAGGTTTTGCCTGTAGTGAAGAAGAAGAAGAAGAAGACGTCATTGAGACTTTTTGGCTTTTCACTTTTGGAAACATGTGCATGTACTCAAGGACATGTTCAAAGTTGTAATTATGCACCAGTTGCCTTTTCTACAAAATCCAGCTGTGTTTACTTGCACTCGTTCAAAAGTGAAATTGTAGATACTCTCTCTCTCTCTCTCTCTCCATATGTATATGTATATATATATATATATATATATATATATATATATATATATATATGTATATATATATATACATATATATATAAATATATATATACATATGTATACATATGTATAAAGTGTATCTATATGTATGAAATGTCCACTTCTTAATTCCCCTCTTTCATTGTGAAACTCTCTCATCAAGATATCACATTACCATGAAAGCAAATCTTAACGTCACATCTCAACACCACCTGGCAGTCCGCAAGTTAAGGAGGACAGACAATTAAAAGAATTATTCTTATCAGTCTATTCTATAATTTACCAGCAACGATGAACCGGCGATAATTTGCTACAACTAACGAGGATCAGATGACTGCCAGATGTGTGTGCAGCTGAAAATAGTCACCATAAATGAACCCATTTTCTCTTCCTCGGGTCATGATCTGTTTAAGCACCACACAGTTTTACATTCACATGTACAGGGTGTTCATCTGTAAATCTTACCGGTGCAGCTTGTGAGGTAGATGACATGGAAGACACGTGTGGTGGCTGTAAACAAAAGGCACATTTGATATTTGATAAGTGAAAGAAAACAAACAAAAAACAACACGAATCCTTCATTTTTTGGTAACTGCGGCGGCGCGTACCTGTGGCGCTGGTCGACTGGGTGACACAGAGACAATCAGAGGAGAGCAGACCTGCGTCGCCGTCGACTCCATGAAAGTAGGCTGACTGATCTGAGGCCTTTCTTTAACACTCGGTTCATTGAACATTGGGTTCAACTTGCCGGGAGCTGAATGCACTTTCCTGCCAACATGAGAGTCATTCAGCGGGGAGGGAACGCGGACGACGGGAAAACAGAGCTCAATACGAAACACAAGAGGCTGCACTCAAATACCTTTTGGATGTGTAGTTGTCCATGTTGTCCTTTTTACAGCACATCAGCCCTGCGATCACTACAGTGATCACTAGAAGGACGGCCAGAGCGGCACACACACCGGCTATTATCCAGTTCTGACCTGCAGGCACAGATGGGGAGATTACACATGTATAAATACACTAACTCGGTTCTCATGAGTGATGAAATTAACACGTATGTGGAGAAAAAAAGAATATGGATGGTTTATGAGCCCAATATTCGTTTTTCCTTTGAGGAGAGACGGGGTCAGAGTCCAAAGATGGGTTGTTTCTCAAAGATATATCTTGAAAATGGCTGGTTTATCTATTTGAAATGACATTAGGTATTACAGAAATGGCAGTAAAATAGTATATGGTATCTTATATTGTGCCAAAATGCATTATTTTTAATACAAATGGTGCAAGTTTAGCGGCAACGAGTTCATTAGTTGAAACTCTTTTCATTACGTTAGTTCCAGCCCATTGACACAATGGACTACATTTCCAGTAGCAGCAGCCTTACAACCCTTCCTGTGCACTATTTTGATTAGTAGATTTCACCATAATTTGGGGAAAATGTACCATGAAGCATCTTACTAAAAATACACGTTTCATCATTACTTTGTTCTGCATTTCAAAACTGCTTAAAATGAAAACTGTTTCTCTCACTTCCTTCTCGTTCCTTTTTAAGTTTACGGTCATTTATTCTAATTCTAATGCAGCGGGAGACTGAATCACTCAGTCCCCCGCTGCATTAGAATTAGAATAAATGTGACTTTCCGTTGCACAAAATGGAACATGTGAAGAGTCCTTTGTGCACAAAATATCACAATGTCAGCCACAGTTTTCTGTTTGTCTGTGACTGTGAGCATTATGCCCCCATTATTATTATTATTATTATTATTTCACATTTACAAGATTAAAGTCTTAAATGTACGACTTTAATCTCGTAAATTAAGACTTAATTCTCAAAGTCTGTAAATTTTAATACTCTGTCGTAGCAGCATAGCTCAAAAAGTAAGGGAATTTTTATTAAAAAAAAAAAAAAAAAAAGATTTAGGTGGTACAGTAATCCAAAGATCCAGAACTTTTAACTCGACACTGTGGGACTGAGCTCTCTGAGATCCTTTTTGGGTGTTTAAGTGACGCTGAGTTGAAGAACGTGCAAAATCAGGAACAAAGGATTATACTGATTCTGGGAGAAATAAGACATCACTCATAGTGAATCATTCATGTTTCATACTGACTGGAAGAATGATTCAATGAGCAGGTGTGACCTATTTTTGTTTGAACAGCTCATTTTGTGCTGACCTTGATGTTAATCTCTAACCTGCCTATTCAGCAGACAGACCACGTCCAAAAGATGGAAATTGTCTGACTCAAAATGAATTAAAATCCAGTGAATAGGTCTGTACCTTGAGGTATATCTGTGTACTGGGTGTCACAGTAAGGTGGGGCCCATCCGGGATTACAATGGCACTCTTTCTTGTGATTACAAACCTAACCCAAAAGATGGGATACAAAATGATTTAGACATGAGTCAAGCACTTTGGCACAGAATGGGCGAAATTGAAAACAGTTCCAACTGAATTCCTGTTCACTCACCCCATTACTGTTGCATTTCTTTGCGCAATCTCCCTGTGCCCCGTACGCTGACAGATCCACACACCTGTTGTCAAGGCAAACCTGTAAATAAAGCAACGTCTCTTAGAAACACGTTGTAGCGCGATTTAAAACAAAACATTGTGTCTCCCTGCTACAGGTTTTTTTTTACCTTATTTGGTCCACATTTGGTTCCTTTGGGCACCATGTCAATGTTTCTGGTTTTATAGTCATCCACAACGAGTTTACATTCAGTGCCAAGCACAGTGTAGGCCGCCCTTTTACCCGTGATGGACTCACCGCCGCCTTGGCAAAACATAGATCCACACTTGAAATTCCTACAGACAAAAAAAAAAAAAGATGACAAGAAACAACCAATTGATCAAGGACTAAACTCTGCATGGAAACAATGAGTGGATTTAAAGAAACACAGAGTGTCCTGGGGCCTCGTTTATAAAACTGTGCGCCTGAAAAGTTGCCATACGTACGAAACAGTAATTAATTAATTAATTGGAGAAGGCGGGGTTTATGCACTATGCCGTAGCCAGCCACCAGGGAGTGATCCAGATGTTTTATCATCCATCTTTGTTTACAGTGTTTAATTTAAGAAAAATAGCTCTGCCTTTGGAACATTCAGTGCAATAACACTGTACATACTGTGCAGTGCAGGGGATGTAGCCAAATTTGGTGCTCCCGCAGTTTGCGCCTTCCTCACCACGCGTGGTCAGTTCAAAACAAATATTAGGCCCAACCGTGGCTCCTGAGAAAAGACGAAATTCAGTTATTAGCGTGGCAGCACATTTACGAGGAAGTATGAAAGGTCAGGGTTGACACAAATAGAAAATGAGAAAATATCACATCAGTTTTTGTCAATTTATCACTTCTCACTTTTACGATTCTTCGTTTTTTTTTTATTGGAAACATCAGTGTGCTGGACGTACCTTGTCCAAACATCCTCCAGCAGTGCTGCTCATGAGTGGGACACTGGCCGTTGTAGCAGTAGCCCTGCGCCTGGTCGTAGCACGGTTTGCCGTTCATCTCAAAGTTGTCTTCGGGACAAACCTCGGACATGCCAGTACAGTATTCGGGCAGGTCGCAGTCACTGGACGACCTCCTGCACACACTTCCAGCACCTTTGAACTGTGGGTTAAAGTTGAGGGTGGTCAAATGTGATGAACTTGATAATCATTTAAACTGTGAGCATACTTAGTTCCTGTATTTCCTGTGTTTAATTTCGCATGGCACCTGTGTTTAAGGAAAGATGTGGTGAAATAGAAATGGTGTGCTATCACCTTCTCCTTCTCCTGTTTTTATTACGCTGCTGCTGGTTCAGTGGAGTTTACAGAGTAACCTTGACCTGTGGCTATTTTATCACCCACGTTTCCCCAGAAGCAGGGTGTGCCTGTGTGACTCAGTGTGCTCTGACTAAAACCTCTCAAGAGTCGATGAGTGAAGTGTGGTCCAGAAATGTGATGATATTTGCTTCAGGTCAGTTATATAGTGTCTGCGTGTCAAATCACCACAACAGTCTCAAAGAGTTTTATTTTCACTGTGTTGTTAGAGCTGCAGTGTGTAACTTGTTCGTTGTTGATATTAGCCTGCCTCTGTTTGTATGCTGTGTCCTCTGCCATGCAATACTCTCAGAGCTGACTGAGGATGTGTTTGTGTGTTTACACCAGCAGTCCAGAGGCGCAAGGGGGCCAAGAAGTGTTTCTCTCATCAAGCTGCAGAACCACTGGGTTCTTTTCAATTCTGTAACTTCTCATGGGCACTTCAATGAAAATGTTACTGTTGGCTCCATCTGTTATCCTGTCCTGGTGTTTATATGTCATGTCAGTTTAATCCAGATAAGGCCATAGTCCGACTATGACAACTTGCAGACGTGTGACTCCTGCAGTATCTCTCTATAAGCTGCTGCGTGTTGAATCCTGTCGACCTTACGGCGGCGAGACGGATCGTGCTGTGGTCCTGGATGTTTCGTACCTGCTGTACGTGTTAATCGTGATACAAATTAAATCGAGCATGGCTCCGGTGGTTGTCGTGTTGTCCATAAAGAAAGACACCGCCACCTTCTCTACGTTGTCTCCTTCTACTTCCGAGTCAAAGAACTGGGAGGAAATTTTGGTGCATGCACAGAACGCCAAGTCTGACTAAGCGTATACATGCAGCAGTAATCGGACTATGAATCACATTATCACAGGTACGTTAGCTCCATTAAGACTAGACTAATGTGTTTACATGAGTCTTTAGTCTGACTAAAATCAGACTTTTAACATGCGTGTAAACACACTGACTGAGATAGAGTTGTGTGAAACGTTAATCAGCATTGTGTGAGAAGTCATTTTTTGCAATGGTTTGAATCCAGCCTGCATTTGTTTACATTTAAATGTTAGGCACTACGGTTTTATGTCATGGCTCAGAAATCTGGTTGGAAATTAAGTTTTGGCCGAAAAATAAATATAAATATATATATAAGAATGTACTTTAATAGCCACATGGTAGCTGAGTAAAAAGCAGTACCTGACAGTTGTCACAGCATTGTCCATGAGCACACTGGGATCCCTCAGTCAGACGACACGTTGAGGCATCGCAGCAAAGGTTCCTGCATTCCTATAAAATAACAACATTTTTTACAGTTGTGTCATGTTAGTGTTTTTATTCAGTGAAGACATAGTTCAGATTTAAATCTTTCACAGGAGAAGCATCTCTGCCAAGAAACAATCTGATAATATATGAGCACACAGGAAAACTATTTTAACTCTTTAGGGTCAAAATCACAGCTCAGCATGTTCATTTTCTGCGTCCAATTATTCACTCTGCAACAGCAGACACGTCCTACACATCCCAGTATCTTCTTTCACGGAAGGATATATTTCATATTTCACACATCATAAAAGACGACTCATGAGCTGCAACTACCTACATTAGCCTCTGCTTAGAGAGTTTACCTCCACAGTGCCACAATCACACTCCTCTCCAGGGTCTAGCAGGGCGTTGCCACAGTGAGGCCCCGCAGCGATGGTCCTGATGGGGTTTGGTTTATCCAAGCAGCTGGGTTGAGCTCGTTCCATGAACTCAGCAAGCTGCTCCACGCTGCAGCTGCTGAAAAACTCTGGGAATGCTTCACTTCCTGTCCTGAAGATGAGCAGAGAGATCCAGGGATGAAATAATTAATTGTTGGGCTTTTAGTTTAAGACGTGGGTTCAACAGTACACAGAACTCATTGACAAAGTGATTCATTTCATTAATTCCATTCCCGTCTCCTGATGCCCCAGAGCCACTTAGTGCCCTTTCAACTTCTTTACTCAAAGTATCGAGTTATGGAGATGATGAAGAATATTTTACAGCTCAGTCTGAACAAAACTGCAGTCAGTGACTGAAGCTCAGAGAGAGAAAACAAGTGAAAAATAGTCATTTGACTCGGTCATGACAGTTCATTCTATTGTAACATTGTTAAATTGCATCACAGCCAGCTCATCAACATGGCCTGCTGTTGTTCCTCGCAGGTTACATTAAGGCTAAGGCTCAGCTTTCTGGTCGCCTAAGTCAAATATATCTCAACTCTAGCTGCTTCAATCTCAACTTCTCTTTACTAAGAGCAAACAACACATTACACCAGTTTCTGCATGTCATGTCTGCTACAGAACTGATTTAAAAATAGCTTTTAATGTTCTTTGTCTCTATGTTTGTATGAGAAGTCCAATACAAATACATTTTGGTTGATTGGCTGGCTCCTACTAAAGGTGTACAACCAAGGAAAGCAGTCCTTGATCCATCCAGAATACAGCAAGAAAATGTATGAAAACATTTACGTTACATGGCAAATAAAACAGGTTAATCATCCTCATTTACCTGAGCTTCTCTGCCATCACACAGTTTTCACTGCTGCACAAACAACCTGCAGCATCATGGGACAAGCCAAAATTATGCCCCATCTCATGAGCAATGGTGGAGGCAAGGCCGATTGGGTTAGCATGGTGATCCTGGTAGAGAAACACACGATATGTCACAAAATGTTGATCCATTTCCACGTAAATTCAGTTGTTATGTGGATTAATGTCATCAATTAGAAACCTGATTGACTCCACCCGAGTTTTCGGAACACATGGCGAACTTATTTGCCAACCCCACTGTGTCTTTTTCAAAATCTTTGCCTCTGTGGGAGACAAAAATCAGAGATCAGGTCAAAGTGGCAGCATGATTTGTGCTTCACACCTGCACACAGATTTCAATCATCCGTCCTCACGTCACAAACTGGGCATTGTCATGCTTCATCCTCTGCAGGAGCTCGGTCTGGCGCCACATCAGGAAATTGTCCAGCGTGGTCTCCGAATTTATGTCCACGTCAATGTAGTCCTTGTACGTCCATATCTCTAATCCCACCAGCACGACGCGGATGTTCAGAGCTCGATACAGCTGCGGGCCAGAGGGAGACACGTCGTCAGGGACGACTGTTGACACACTGCCAAACAAACAGCTCACAAAAACATCAGCGTCAACTATCGAGATAAAAGTTACCTTGTCTACGTGATTAAGAGCTGCAAGAACACGAGATTTAGTCTGACTTCCATATCGTTTATACTAGAAGGAGAGCGGAGGCAAACACGGTCAGAGTTATGTAGCAGTGGGAACGACAACGAGAAAATAATGAGATATGAGATACTTACCTCGGTGTTGTCAACCACCACAAACAGCTCGACAAACCGCTGTGTGACCGGTTTAGTATTCTGGAGAGAAACACACACAGAGAAACACATTGTTGATACTAATATTTATATCTTTCATATTATTTAGTATTACTCGTAAAAAAAAAAAAATTACCTATACATGTTCACACAACATATCCATTATCTCACCAGTTATTTTTAGTTTTTCTTTTGAGTCATCACATCGTAAATGTAATTCATTATTCTATTGTCCAAGAATAACATTTTATGTGTTTCGGAAAAACACAGGAAAAGAAAGAATTGAAATAAGAATCGGATAGAATATGCGAGCATAAATAGATATACAAACGATATGAATATGATTTATTAAAAGTCAGTAAGTAGATAAAAATTTGAAGTCAATTATATACTTCATGTATCTGCTATCCTTCTATGTACAGTACATCGATTTACCATAGTTATTTATTATATTTCTTTTTAATGTAACCTTTATTTAACCAGGAAGAAACACATTTTTAAGTTTTTTGTCCTAACAAACAAACGGTCAGCAGCCATACATACAATCTTAAAGCCCCATAAATCAGAGATAAACATCAGATGTTGTTTTAAAGTTGACAATATAAAACATATAGTTGCAGATTTAGAGGAATTAGTTTTGAATTTCTGAAGAGCTAATCCTTGTATTGATCATTTCCAACTTATTTATCAAAATCAGATCAAGATATTTCATCACACTGATGCAAACATAAACGACACTAACATTTAAACCACTGCCTTTACTGATACAGGACGCACATGAATTAGATTATGCAAATAATATCTGCAACTAGCAAAAATGAAGGAATGGAATGGATATGAGTGAATGGCGACGTCGCTCGTAGTGAGGAACCTCCACAAGATTCGGCATCAGCTAAATGTGCAGCTCCCCTCGCCTTCAGAACATTGCGAGATTCAGGCATTCATTTGCTCCCTCAGTCTCAGCAACAGCAGCAGCTGTTTCCAAAGTGTAAAAAGCTCTAAAAAGCCACAGTTCACTACGTGCTCAGCAGCAAACAGCTGGTGAGGAGCATTTAGCAACTACAGAGACACTAACTCCCTTCAGGAGGTGGTGGAGACCAAAAATGGAGATAAAAGAGAACGAGTATTCGGCTTAGATTCATCAGATGGGCACAAACATTGCCCAACATGGAAAATAGGTCAGTTAAGGCATAACAGCCAAGCTGCAGAACCTCACTTACCCACAATCTGGACCTGAAGAGCCCAGCTTGGTGAGGGACCTGGTCCCGGTCATACAGCACAGTGGTGTTTGACAAAGAGCCACATCTGGGGCGGCGGCTGATCTTCAGGTTTTCCTGTCGGTAAACGGCATGCTCTTCATCCTCTGACTTTCCCAGAGGCTCGATCAGGTAGAGCTGCTGCCGGGCCCTCACAAAGCCACTACATGTAGAGAAAAGTAACATCACTTTGTCCACAGGAGTGAAATGTGAGTCTGTACTGTCCACCAGTGCATTCTTAGCTAAAATAAAACTCTTGGTACAGCATAAATACACAGGCAACCTTAACATTCAACCAAGAATTAAGTTAATTATAATATAATAAATAGATACATTTAAAAGGCATATATGGTTTCTTTTAAATGGCAAATCACAATATCGTGCATCTCTAGAACCTCAACAGTAAACCTCTATAACGACCTAGCATTACGTATTAACAGTAGTAAAACACATGAAATACTGACTGCTTACTAAATGCCATGAAGCAACACATTTCACAAGCATTTCAGAAACTTTGGAGATTGTGTAAAATGTGGAAAATTACAAACAAGAAGTTTGAAAATCTATGAGGAAATCTCACCTAATGCCCGAGCAAATCCCCACGCTGACCGAAGAGTCCGTCACTCCTTCAATATGGCCGTGATAAAAGCAGTGCTCCTGGATGAAAACACACGAGCAAGGTTTTTATGTCGGCTCTCATATCTGTTTGTTTACCATGTTAACCATGACCCAGATTAGGAATGTGTGGTGTTTGCTTCCCACTCAAGACACACACACACACACACACACACACACGCCAAAGTGTTTTTTTCAAAATATCCATGCAATGGTGCGACATTTATCTTATATTTGTGCAACCATATAAGGCCCAACACGTTCAATGTTAATTTCCAAGCAGGGAAAAACAAATAAACTGAAGCGCAAATATGATTTATCACTGATGAGATCACATTTTCAATATTCACAAGAAACAAAGGCATTATCTCAAATTGTCACAACCACCTCGTCTTTTTAGAAACTGGAAAAAGCCTGAATAAAAACAGATGTAAATTTGAAATTATAAAAAATGTACCGGACAGTTAAAGTTTTCTGTCAAGGCCAGTGGTTTGTCTAGTCCCTGTATATTTATGGTCATCATATTTATTTATTATTCAGAAATAAATTCAATAAGACAAATAAAAGTGCATCAAGACTATACATACATGATATACTGTATATATAACCTTGGCTTCTACAAGGCTGGGGTGTGCAAAACACCCCAGACAGACAATGCTAACTCTGTAATACTGTAATGGTTTATTTGATGTAATCATGGCGTCATTTATACGATCCTATGACAAATGATTGTGTAATCTAATAATAAGTAATATGTAGTTCGTGACACTGATCTCAGTCAACAAGGCTGAAAACAAAACCCCGCTTATACTTATGAGTGTAAGTCATTTTGTTGATGGAAAATCTCCGAAAATAGGCCAAAATCCATTTAAACTAAATAAGCACTGAGGTGGGTTAAAACTTACATTACATGTCATTTAGCAGACGCTTTTATCCAACGCGACTTACAATGGAATTGAGTACAATCAGCCAGGGTGGAGTCAAATTTGCGGCCATTGCGACTATGATATATTTCACACACAGGGTACCGGTCTTAACCACTGAGCCACTCCACCCCCTTACCTCACTTGGTGATGTTATGACTCGTTTCCCGTCCTCTGAATAGTGTGTTTCGGTGTAGTCTTTTCCAATAAGATTGCTATAGAGTGTGGGTGGAAAACGCACCAGATAAGAGAACATCATCTTTGTATAAATACAGTATATAGTCGTTGTAATGCATCTGATTTAGTAACAAGGAAACACGTTTTTATTAAAGAAAAACATAGTTTACTTGTTTTTCTCCAAGTGGATGATGTGGTTCTTCCCTTCAATGGCCAACTTATACTGCACCGTATCTGGGTGAAGCTGCAGAAAATTGTCCATCAGTTCAGCAGGTTTTACATGCAAAACCTTAACTAACTTAACTAACTAGTAGAATTACTCTGGCAAATCAGCGTTATCACATTTTAAAAGAGCATATGTTTTTATGAACTGTCAAATATCCATTATATCATTATATCCTCATAAAGTCATGAATAATCAGTTACCAAGTGTGTAAGTGTCAGATACATTTTGAGTCAAACTCAGATAAAGGAAAACAAGCACGTAACGATAAGTACATGTGTCACATGAGTGGACTTCAGAACAAAACTTGAGTTAACTGTCAGTTTAAATACACTTTAAAACATGTTTTAAGTGAGCAGCCTCTGCTGTGCGTGATGACACAGGTACAGTCACCTGGTTTTCTCTCAGGCTCCTCCTCTGCCTCCCGTGCTGCAGCCTCTGAGGTCTGACCACTTCATACTGGTCCACGTGAGACAGCAGGGCAGAGCTGTGCACAACACAAACTACACACAGCAAACGACAACAACGTCGTCCAGAGTCACACTCACATCAAACATCGCCATACAGCAGGGGTCTCAAACTCAAATGACCTGGGGGTCAGGAGGGAGCAAGGGTGGAGGGACATGAGCTTAAACTTATATAACGATATTCCTTTGTGATAGGAAATTCAAACCGAATTTCAAAATAAAAGTGCTTGTTTTCATATGCAACACACTAAAAACGTAACTATGATGCAAAGTGAATCTATTGATTTAAAAAGAAACAAACATAAATAACTCATTATAACTTGATATTGTCTGGAGGGCCACATGAAATCAATTCAAGGGCTGCATGTGGCCCACGGGCCATGAATTTGACACCTCTGCTGGCATACAGTGTGGAGACAGTGAATCACACTTTAATCCTTATTTGACAGTCGGAAATGAAATATATTAAAACAGCCTAATAACTGTCAGCACCTCTAAATAATAATTTCTAGCAGGCATGGGACGATATAAAAATTTCCCGCGACGATTATCCTGACCAAAATAATTGTGATTCATGATAGTATTGTGATGACTGACAAAAAAAAGAAACTTTCGTCTCCACTTCCGTTGATCAGAAACATCTCAGATAGGATACATGTTTTTTTAGGGCTGAAACAATTACTTGACTAATCGATTTTTTTTTGAGTTGGACAGGGTTTTCTAGGCACTCACATTTTATGTTTTCCTTCATTCATGATAGAAATTCACCACGATTAACTTATTGTAAGTGCTTTTTGTCTATTGTCCCATGACTAATTCCTAGTAATATCATTCATTAGAAGAAAGAAAAGGTTTGATGGATGGATTAACCAATGAAAAACAATTTTATTTAACTTAAAGATCACATGTGAGGTTTACATGAAGTCAGGTGGTTTTCATACAGTAGAGACAATTTTAACGATATTAATAATAAAGTGATACACAAATCATTATCCTGTATCAGTAATCAGTTACACTACTTTTAAAGTATAGTTTAAAGTTAAAACTGTTGAGGATGCGGTCTACAAGTATTTGCCAACTGCACGATATACTTATATTCCTGATATTGCATTATTGATTTATTGTTCCCTCGTAAAATTGATGGATTGATGAGTCATTAAAAGACAAGATCCAGCTCACATGTGAATTGTACATGATGCCAGATGTTCTGAAAAAAAAAGCTTACTATTGAAACATTGAGGTTTAACAATAATAATAATAATAATAATAATATTAACTTATATAACTTAATAATCACTTTTTAAGACCACACAAACCCTGGGCTGGACTGTCTTTTATTTTGCATGACAGTCTTCGACAAACACTTCGTCAATTACACTTTTTAAAACCAGTTTTTACAACAATTGACACACAATTTGTCTTAATAACGGTGACATCGTTCACTTTTTAACTGAAGCGATTTTCCAGATCTCGGGGAAACAGAGAAGTTCCACAATAACCAGCGTAATAATGTTAATAATGATAGTCAAATACAATGATTATTTTAAAAAAATGTAAGATATAGTTGAGTACATACCACATGTCAGCCACAGCGACCACATGACGATGTCCTGTGTTCGGGCAGCGTTGCTGCTCCGCCGTTATTCCACCGTGAATCACCACCGCTCACCCAAGTCCCGCCTCCGGTAACGATTCGTTATCACCGCCTCACGCATAGTTACCGGAAAAGATGCCGTCAAGTTAGCCTGAAACACCACACTTCCGGTTTTTAATCAAGTATTTCAGAATAAGAGCACGCCAGCGATTTGGGTCACAAGTGAACGGTATTTCTTGTCTAATTAAAGGTCCAATGCAGGGCCGGCTCTACCTAATTTTGTGCCCTAGGCGAGATTGCCGGTGCCCCGTGTGTGTGTTGGGGGGGGGCGCTCCCGAGGGCTTGGACGGCCTTTTCATGTCGTTAATAACAAAAGCTTCACCTGTCTGTGACCTGACCTCTGATCCCGTCATGTGATTCAGCAGCACCACATTTTAGGAACATTATTGTTTATTCATTTGTTAATATTTATTATTTGCAAGAGAGAACACACAAATGAGGGCGACTGGGAATAGAAAATCATTTTTATTTTTATTGTTTTAAATTTTTTTTTAAATAAAAAAATAAAAAAGCGCCATCTGCTGGAGGCGCCCCTCCAGCAGATGGCGCTCTAGGCGACCGCCTATATCGCCTATGCCAAGAGCCGGCCCTGGTCCAATGTATAACATTTTTGATTGAGCCTGTGGTAGGGCGAGTTGTGGATTCAATTCCTGGCTCTGCTCGTCTATATGTGTGATTGAGCAACCCCACGTTGCAGTATGTATGTATATGAAAGACGTGTGAATGGGTGAAAACTGTAGTGTAAAGCAACTCATCAAGACTAGAAAAGCTCTATATAAATACAGACCATTACCAACTCTTCTTCTGATTTTATTTGGTAGTAACGAGTAACAAAGCCAGTTAGAGGAAATGTAGTGGAGTAAAAGTAAAAGTTGCCAGGAATATAAATAACAAAATAAAGTACAGATATGTGAATTGTGTACTTAAGTACAGTAAGGAAGTATTTGTAACTTTGACCAGACCACTTGGTGGATCCTGGTAACATTTTGTAGAAAATTGTATAGGGAAAGGTCAAAGGTCAGGGAACCAGCAAGTTTGGATATAACTTAAGAACTGGACTGATGTTTCAGGTGAGCTCTGCCAAAGTAATAACAGTGGAGCTGTTGATTTTGAATTTGATTGTGCTATAAAATCTCTTACATGACTATCATTGTAAACCTGAAATAAATGTTGCTGAATGATAAAGAAATGTATGTCAGTTTCCCCAAGTCTTATAGCAAAGATAGCAACCTGTTACTGCTGACATGATATGGATTAGAATCAAAAATCTTTAATTAGTGCAAGAAATCGAATAACCTTGACAGCTGAGGCTGTGTAGTCTGTATTTATTAATTTCAAACACTGTACACAAGAATTACAGATGTTTATATTTGGCATATGAAGAAACACGAAGAAACCTCTTACACATGGTTGTGTATGAGGTAATGCACTTTTATTTTGAAGACAGTCTGCTTGTATTTCTGGTCAGATTCTGGTTGTGTTTGCTAACTTACCCAAATTCATTGTTAGTCAGAAAAAAAACATCCCATTCTTCACAATGTATGACCATTATACATATTGTTACATAGTATAATAGATTTGGGTGAATCATTTAATCTGCAACAGGAAATAATATTGTATAATTTAAGCAGAGGTCACGTTTTAATGAAGTGCAATACGACGCATTTTCACATTTCCCAAAGGAAGTGTAATGATTTAAATTTTCATAGGCCACTAAACATATTAGTTTGCAAAATGTACATCTGAAGCATTAATGACGCCACAAACATGTCAACTTTTAACTCACTTCACAGAGTAAATAATATATTATATACACACTAAAGTATCAGCTCTTTGAATCGACATCAGCCGTCTGTATGGGAAATGTCTGGTCAGCTGACTGATGGACAGGATGTCTTTATTGCTGGGTGATGGTTAATAGCAGGCTACGCTGCTGCTTTCTGACTCCGCTCTACAGCCATCCTCTCCAGGCGCTCGGTGTAGAATCCATTGAAATCCAGCCTGTGAAGTTACAAATTATTTTAATTTTTAACCTTATTTTGGACACAAGTCAGGTAAATGTAAATTGTTAGTATTAAAAGAATGTTGTGGGGACAGCAGAACAAACTGAAAACATAATTTCTGACACATTATCAGCTATCTATCTATCTATCATGCATGAAATATGTCCAAGTGCAATTTTCAAATCATATTTTAGCTCTGTTTTGGGTCTCCACAAAATCAGAGAAACACACAATTCAGACCCTGAGGGTGCTGTTTCAAATTCATTAAATAAATCAGCTAAACATATTGTTTTGATCATTGAAAGAAAAGACCTACCAACTAGATAGTAGCTGCTAAAACAGCAAGAAGTCTTTATTGAATCTCTCTGTTACAGAGTGGATGGTCTCGCTCATAAGAGATCTTTGTGCCAACACTAATATCAGCCTTCACACAAGTTTAATGTTGCTTTGTTATTAAGTTACTGACTAAATCAACATTAATTAGTGACAGCTGATAATTTCTGTTACAACCCCAATTGGTCTTATCATGCGAGAAACTCCACTATAAAACTGAAAGTGGCGCTGCAGAGTCTGGATCTGCACCTACACATATCATCATCTTTGTTGCTGCAGTTTTACCTGTAGATGATGCTGATCATGCTGTGTTCACAGTCATTGGTGCTGTAGATGCTCAGCTTGTCCAGCAGGTCCAGCAGCAGCATACTGAAGTTACTGTCAAACTTGCTGATGGTGGCTTCAAATCCTGCGTCTGACTGGAGAGCGTCCACATGCTCAGCTAAAAGCTGTAACGATCAACAAACACAAAGTTTCAGAGTGACCCCTTCACCTTTTTTTTATCTAAGAATCCCAGACGTCTGGACATTAGGCCATGGCAACGGTTGTTTTAGAAATACCTTTGTGGTTAGCCTCTTCTTCTCTGCCTCCTCAGCCTGTTCACTCTGAGTGGGAGGCCCATCCATAGTTCCTTGCTCCAGAGAGAGGCGCTCTAACCTCATGCTCTGAGTAAACCGCTGCCACAGTCAAAACAAAAACAACATTTTTCAAAAAAAGAAGTCTTAAAACACAAATATAATGAGTTTGTTTTCTCTTCACCATCAGATGAACAAACCTGCATGCAGTTTGTGAACATGACGCAGACAGACATCAGTTTAGAGAAGATCTTGAGAAGCTCCGGGTTGGTCAGCATGCAGTCTTTCAGGCAGTTGTCCAGGAAGCTGGTGTGATGGCAGAGCACGTCATCAATGTTTGATGCCTGGAGAAGAAGAAAGTGTCCAGTCATCAAACCATGAAAAGGTACACTGCGACCGTGATCAGCTCAGGAGAACATGCATCCACTCACTGTTTTCAAGTTGGTCTCCATGATGTGCCAGGTGGGCTCCATCACCTCAAACATCATGTAGTATTGGATGTTCTGCACAAAGTTCAGCATCCGCTGTCGAAGGGCAAATGCGGCAGAAAACCTGCGTACAGATAAAATGTGCAAATTGAGTGTATAGAGGACATTTTACTGACATTTTCAACATAAATGTGAATTCAAATCTTTACCAGCTCACCATTTGGCAGAATTTAAGGAGTACAGCTTGAAATCCTTGTTGCTGATCCATACGTTGCACAACATCCTCTCCACGTGTTTACAATAGAACATGTGTCTGAATAACATTTGGTACCTCGTCAGCGCTTTCCTAAAAACACAAATGCAACGATTTCACACACTACACACTTTTAACTAAATATCTAATCGTTAGCCATAGTTCACGTTTTTTCACGTCAACAAATCCCATGTGACGGCTAACACCAACATCTAATGAATATCTGCTACTAACTGGTGGATCCAAAGATTTCTTATCCCTGACATGTGACAAGGCGGAACCATTACTGACATTTATCAGTGAGCCAAACTTTGCATTCACCACTGACTGATAATAACCAATCAGGAAACAAATGTTGGTCATAGAAAAGGATATTAGTGTATTCGCAACAACATGGAGATTCACATTTTATAATTGTTCTGCATTATTTTGAAGCAAACTGAGGCCACATTTGAAAACAACAATGCTATGCTTGACAGGAAATTCAAATTTTCTTAAATCACTTTTGAGTTTTCTATGGTTGGATCTTGAGTGTCTGAATGTGTGGTTCCTACAAACTAAAATAAAGCACTGTGAAGTGGGGGAATTTTGGAAACAAAGAGTGCAGCCCTTTGTCTCTAAAATTCCCCCACTTCACATAATCCAGGCAGTTCATATAACCTGTTGATGATGAGTGAGAGTGGCCACTTGACAATGTAGTCGAAAGAGAAGGCCTCCAGTCCACTGAGGGCCACGTCGGTCGAGTCTGCATTGATGATGGCCTTTTCTTGCTTGGTCTCAATGGCCAGGACTCGCAGCAGCTGAGTGATGACATCATGAGGCATCAAGTCGATCTGTGGAAAGAGGAGGATTCATAGGCTCAACTAATATACAATATCATGAGATAAGCCTGTGACCAAAGAAAGACAAATAGATTACATTAGCGATGGTGTAATGAAAGAACTTGCATAAACTTTGAGTATATAAGTACAGTGAGAAATAAAAGTACAATCCAGAAAAATCAGAGTGATGTATTACCTGCTTTCAAGTTTTACTAAATGTACAATAAAAGTACAATCCAGAAAAATCAGAGTGATGTATTACCTGCTTTCAAGTTTTACTAAATGTTTGGCTGCTGAGCCTGATTTTGACCATGGCAAGTCAGGTCAACCAGTAACTGCTTTAAAATAATATCTGGCCAATGTAGCAATACAGACTCATATTCATGATCCTGTCTAACTATTGTTCGGTAAACTGCAGATAACCTAAACTCATGTTTCCACCCACCTTAAGGTCATCTTTAAAGGGATCTGTGTTAGCCGTGCTCATTCTCAGAGCAAGCTCCAGCAGGGCTTCGAGTCTAGGAGGAACAATGTCGTCCACTGGCTTCTTGAGCTCTTCCTCAGTCAGGTCCATGAAGTGCACAAAGAAATCACCCTTGTCCATCAAAAAGTAGTGCTTGATGGATCTGGTTTAAGATGACACAGGAAGTTGTCATTTTAAAGTCACGTCCACAAAACTAATGCTTCCTCTTCATCCGCCGTCATCCTTCTTATTACTCCACCAGAAATAAACAAATTATGAATAATACATTGATGCCATTAATTGTTTACCTCAGACGAGAAACCAGCTCCTTCTCTTCCATGAGGAAGTCTAGCAGGACCTTGCTGGCATAGTTGTAAGCTTTCTCTATCTGCTCCACATAGGCCCTCTCCTTCAGGGTGTACAGCACCTCCTTTGCATCAGGACACGTCACATCACGGCCACACTCTCGCACCACATTGAGATATTTTCCTAATACATAAATCAAAGAATAAGAAATTATGAACTGTTTTTCAAACAAGAAGTCTCTTGGGTGTTGTGCATGTGTTTTGTTTACCCGTGCTTAATATTTTGTCTGCCATTTTCTGTAGAAAGGAGGGAATGCGATGCAGTACTATGGTGTATCTCTGATCCCAGTACTTGTCATTATAGTCCTCCTGAATCTTCTCTTTCTGCAGCTCATGCTCTTCCACCATGAACTCACTGTGAGTAGAAAAAGTGTGGCATTTCATTTGATGTAAACAAAATGCAGATCCAGTGGCATAAGAACATTCTATTATTTAGCCTTTATTCTGAGAGCAGCTGTACCTATATGGGTCCTTGATGATGCCCCTGTAGATCCACTTCTCCAGTATTTCAAAGTAAGGGACGCTGGCTGCCTTCGTGAGGTAGAGACACAGTTCTTGAGCCTGGCTGTCTCCGGTGTAGTTGAAAGTTCGATCATGGAGGAGGCTCAGTGTCGACCCACCCATACACTCTCCTTTATCCAGTGAGGATGCTGTGAAAATAGACGAATAGGGTGATTTAATTTCATAAAGCTTGTACTTCTTAGGGGTTGCCACAGCAGATCATCTGCCTCCATCTTGCCCTGTCCCTTGTGTCCTCTTCTATTGCACCAACTGATATCGAGCAATAAACATTGGGCATGTCATTTGTTTTATAAATCCAGTTAAATGTGATCTCCCATATTACAAATGCTACTTGATTTGCTGTACAACAGCTGCAGTAACTGTCAATAGCTTCTGTATAAATCTAGTTGGTACTGCCCTCTAGTGGGTAAAATAAGCAGTTGCAACTAATTTCAAAATCTGGCCTTCTTATGGCCACCAGGTCCACTGACTTCAGGCCAAAACTGGCTAGAAATGTCAGTGCTTGTGTTCAGACTCATACCAATAGACGCCAGTATCTCCATGGTCCTCATGGTTGGCTGTATATAGAACCAGAGCTTTTGCAGGGACAGCAGGCCTTGCCGCTGGAGGTGCTCCAGCTGAGTGACCAGGATCAGGTACTCCTTCATCAGGGTCCTCATCGCAGCTGTCAGGGCATGGTTCACCTGACCATACTCAAAAGATGACTTCTCTTCAATGAAACTAAAGGAAAAACACAAGGTAACCATTTCACAGTTTTGCTTTCACGACAGTAACATACGTTATACAATATTTTTACACACTAACCGTGTTATAGTGGAGTAATATGATGCAACTGGTAATATTCTGTTGACCAGTTCTTTGATAGACATGTCCAGTGTTGAATCAACAATGAAGGATCGGTTCTGTCTCCCCAGCACAGGCTGGGCTGTGATATCTCGCCCATCAACTCCAATCAGGACAAACAGCAGATCCTCCACTACAGCTTGTTCTTGAGTAGTCATTGGCAGCGTACCTGAAGGCAAACGACACTATTCTCAACACCAGCAACAACAGAAATGTTTGAACTACTAATTAAAATCTGCAATCTGTTGATGAACTCTAACTAATGTGTGGCAATAAAACTAAGTAGCCGTGAAAGTCTGAGTTAGAGAAGCAGAGATAAATCTGAATATTGAAAAATGCTCACCTATGGCCACAGGTGGATCTCCTGCAGGGGTGGGACTGGTGATGAAGTCGCCAAGGAGAGACGGACGCTCATACACCCAGTTAGGGAAAACTGGAATTGGCTGGGTGGGGTTCTTCTTGTTGTGTTTGTCCCTCAACATCTTCCGTGTGACTTCAGCAGGCTGCAAGCAAAAAATTAGACACATGAATTATAATGTGGTAAATGACTCCACTATGGGTTGAAATTAAATTTAAATCTTCACCTGTAAAACTTTATGCCAAGTCAACCTACATTTCACAGACCTCTATAACAACTTCCAGGTCATTATTTAGTTGCCTGTAACCAATTTAAAGACTTAACCTTCAGACCCGCTGGATCTGAGTAAGACCTGCTCACCAAAGGCGCGCTGGAGCTTGCAGTCACATTACCAATCTTCTTTCGCAGCTCCTCCAGTTCCTGCATTGATATCTTGGTACTGGTCTGAGGCAGAGTGTAACTGGTAGTTGTAGTTGAAGTTGTGTTTGCTGATGACTCCGCTCTCTCTTTGGCATTCTGCTGCAGACACTGGAGCATCTGTAAAATCCCAGGGTGAAATGAATGATATTACAAAGTAAAAACAGTTAAAAACCATATCATTTTAAAAATGTCCTTACCTCTTTATCCTCACAGAATTTGGAGAGTAGATAGACCAAAGGGTCAAGGTTACGAGCATTTTTGGACTTAAGCTCCTCGTACTTTCTCAAGAAATCCTCAGGAGTTTGCGAGAACTCTGCCAATTTGACCTGAAGAGAAATGACAGCCAGTATGTTTATCATGTCCATGTGTTTCCACACAAGCTGTGACAAATCACTGTTCTGCTATGTAATAACAACAACAATAACAATAATAACAACAATAATAAAGTAACACATATTTCTCACATGTTCTACATTTTACAACAATTTCCACATTATACTGAGGTTTGAGGAATGGCCTAATTTCTGTTGCCAATTGTTTTGGTGGCACATCAGGCTAAAACACACCCTGTGGGCCAGTGATTCCAACAACACTTATATCCAGTTCCAGGACGTTTCTGTGCCTGGAAAGCTGTACTAAAGTATTGCTAATAGTGAATTACCCACCTTGGCACTATGAGCAGAGACTGTAGTGGTGACATAGGGAGTCCTGTGCTTCTGCAATAAGTCGATGTAACCCTCGGCTCCATCACCTCCTCGGACATGAAGTAGGCTGAGTAATTCATTCACATCATGGTGGATCTTGTACTCACTCATGGCTCAAGCAGCTGAAATGACGACACATTTTTTTTTACCAAAGTTGATTTATATAATTAATTTAAATACCACACCAAATGCAATATTAAATCCAATCAAGTTATTTATTTTAAATTACCAGAATTGTGTCTCGTTTCAACTTTTCACAAGTGAGGGCAATGATTATCTTTCAATTGTACTTATTAAACAAACAAAAATATCTTTGGATTTCTGATATTTTATGGACAGACCTGTTTTGTTTTATTTTGTGATCATACATATTCATATAGTGGCCAATATAAGAATGAATATTTGCAAAACTAGTACAGGTGATATGGTCAAATTTGGGGATGGGGATGTTGCCCATGGAGGAAACTGAATTCGGGAAGACCAGGCCGGGTGGTTCTGACTGAATCTCTATTAAAAAAATATTAAACACACATTGTTGCAACAATCAGGCCACAATCAAATGCACTGTAGAACCAGTATTACTTCCTGCAAGATAAATTCTATTCAATTACATTTTTTTACTTCTGGTAAACATATTAAGACTTGTTTAGGTTTGTGTGTGCAGTGACTTTGGTGGTTGTATCGTATTCATGTACCAGCTCTCTAATCAGCTAATGGTGATGCAGTTATGCTCATTTCACGATAGCAGGCTAACTAGACAAAATCAACTTTAGTGGAAGAGCCAGGGGGATGCTAACTGGTAGCTAGCTAACTCAGAGTGTATCGTTCTCGTTTAAACAGCAGAATAAGGTAAGTCGCAGTAATTACAGCCGTTATTGCGGGTCAAACGCAGGTGTTAACACTGTACCTGTCGGCCGTGTCCCAAACACAACACCAGCGGACTGAAGCAGCAGAGATGCGAGGGAACACAACGCTCCCACAACTAGTCAAATTCTTCTTCTTCAGCTATTGTTCTAGCATAACTACTCTGTCTGCGGCAACAGCGCAACAGCGCTCCTACAGGTCAATTATGACGCTGCAACTGTATTTTTATTGCAAAATGACATTACAAAGCGCATAGAAACAGCCATATATAAAGTCATTAAAACACAGCAATATAATTAGCATTTAAATAAAATATATGCATTCCCACCTTGTGGAATGTGTGATATGATGTTTATTATTATTATTATTTGTTATCATTATTATTATTTTAAAATACATATTAGGTACAGGATAAGACTATACAAATATATATATATATATATATATATATATATATATATATATATATATATATATTATTAAAGATTGAGCAAATATATACAGCGTGAAATTGACAAATAGACAACAAAGAAAATAATAATAAAATAATATTATTTTATAATAATAAAATAAAAGAATAAAAATATTATTATTTATAAAATGCATTGTAAAATAATACATACGTGAACAAATAAAATAAATTTAATCATGCAGATAAAAGCAAGCAATGCAATTTTTTTAAAAAAGGTCTAAACATAAAGGTCAAATCTACAATGCATTATATTACATTACATTTTTTAGGTTTAAATCGAAGTCTTTCAAGAAAACACAAAAAGGGATTACATTTGGATTTGTGAATATGAAACGTCGTTAAAAAAAATATAACACGGTTGATTCAAAATGTATTGCTCTTTAGGAAACCAAAAACTATACAATTATTACAAGTATTTTATTTAGGAAAAACCAAGACACAGCGGAAGTAAACAATAATCACGTTACAACCCGGAAGTGTTGCATTTCTCTGATAAACGTTTGAATAGACAAGATAGACCAATTTCTCATAACAAGAGACCGTAAAACGCGATGCTGCTAACATCAAAAATCTTATGATATTCATATTTGTGTATTACTACTCGGCGCTGGAGGCAGAGGCGACCGAATGTGAGCAGCAACGCCCTGATGCCAGGCTCCCAGTCGGAGAAAAATAAGCTCGCTGTGTTTACAACTCGGTGGAGAGAGAGCGGGGCTATTTCCCCGCAGTGTGTCGTTAGCTAATCGTGCGGCTGCGAGTGTTTTACAGGCGAAGAAAAAAAAACATGGCTGAACTGCATGTCGTGGAACCGAGCGGTACTGGCACCATAGAGCAGCCCGAGTCACACCGCGATGTCCGCGGCACCGTGCGCCTGGCTTCGCCCACTCTCATGGTTCCTCCGCGGAACAGCCAGCTCAGTCCGGGCGCGGTGTCGAGTAGTGCCAGCGGTGGTGGAGGACGCTCGGTGTTCGGGTTCCCGGTGAAGAACAACCTCGGCTCGCCGTCCGAGTCGGGAGACAAACCCGGTTCACGCTGGGTCCGACTCAACGTCGGTGGAACATACTTCATCACGACCAAACAGACGTTGTGCAGGGACCCGAAATCCTTCCTGTTCAGACTATGTCAAGAAGACCCAGACCTGGACTCTGACAAAGTGAGTCTAGTAGAGCTGAACGATTTGGTGAACGTATCTAATTTCGATAATTTTTGGAAAACATATTAAGTGTACGAAAATACGATTTTATCATACAGTAAACCACACAATTCTGTCCGGTCTAAAGATGTTATATAATAACTTAACCATGCAGAGTTGTCAAAGTTTCTAACCAGATTTTAAGAACCTTGTTATATAACCCAAATATTATAACCCAAAAAATGATAACACATAACCAAATGTGATACAATCAAATTATTTACTACTACACTGTAATGCAGAATTACAGTGTAATTCTCTGTTCATAACTTAGGAAAATAATAAATTAATAATTGCACATTTCATCTGTTTTTACCACCCTGTGTGTACAATTTGTATTATGTGCAATTCATATGCAATGTACGTACAAAGTGTATTTTGGAACAGCCAGTGTTGCTTTGCATTGTTTATGTTGTTCATGCTGATGTGGCTGTGGAAGCGTTTAGGTACCCTGCGCTTGAGTCTAAGACCAAATATTTCCATGGGGATAAAAGGTTTATTGTATAGTGTCATTTAGAAAATGAGATACATTGACTGAGGAAATAATGGAGATGAATGCAGCAAAGTTGTGAAATGAGACAATGTTCAGGATTTACATATATTGCTTTCTTGTTTTAGGTTTTTTATATTTAATTTACTTTAGCAATAATTCTTACTTGGCAGCTTCGTGGCACCATCTTGGATTATGGTTGTAATGAAGTGATGCTATGATTTGGTGTGTTCCCTACAGGATGAAACTGGAGCATACCTGATTGATAGGGATCCCACATACTTTGGCCCCATCCTGAATTACCTACGACACGGAAAACTAATTATGGATAAAAATCTGGCTGAGGAAGGTAAAGTGTCTTATTTTCCCAGCTGCTGGATTTTGCCTCTTCAAATTTGATGATCAAACCAATGCATTTTTAATGTAGAGTAACCAAACAATAGAATCTGATGATTGTTATCTTTTGTCAGGAGTCCTTGAAGAAGCAGAGTTCTACAACATCGCGTCACTGGTGAGGCTGGTCAAAGAGAGGATACGGGACAATGAGAACCGGACATCTCAGGTACACAAAACATAAGCGGAACAGGTCCGATGACTGAGAATAGAAGTGTCAGATAATTTTGTGTTCTTCAAGTACAAATATACCTAAAATAGTATTTGTATTTTTTTAAAGGAAAATAGAAAAGGTTTGTTTGTGTGCAGGTTAATATTTTAGTTATAAATTCTATCTTTTTTGTGTGTGTGGTTTTGCTTTGTTGCCCAGGGCCCTGTGAAGCATGTGTATCGTGTACTGCAGTGCCAAGAGGAGGAACTCACACAGATGGTCTCAACTATGTCTGACGGTTGGAAGTTCGAGCAGGTGCAAAGAATTCAGCTTTTTCTCAGTCTTCATATTTTAGTTCCTGCTTTGGTTGCTTCAAAGCAGCTGTTATAAATTCAAGTTTAGAGACGGGCCTAAGAAGAGAATGTACTACTATGAGAGGCAGAGGCATGTGGGTTTTTTTCTTAAATGTGTCCATGGGAACAAATATCAGAAACTCAGATAGTCACTTTTTTTACATTGCCAATTTAATTTGTCAAACAGTCCAAAACCAAAAAGATATACATTTTACTACCACATTTAAACAACTTTACCATTAGTAACATAATTTTGATTCATAACAGCAGCTGTAACCAGTTAATTATTAGCATTTCAGTTTAAAAATCTACTCAAACAATTAATAGTTCCTATTTTAAAAAAAACAGAATAGCACCTTTATTAATAAAAAGTTCAAGAGCATGTATTGTGCATAGATTTTAATGCTTTTGCCTTTTTTCTGTGCACATCCTCAGCTTATAAGCATTGGCTCCTCATATAACTATGGCAACGAAGACCAAGCGGAATTTTTATGTGTAGTTTCCCGGGAACTCAACAACTCCACCAACGGCATTGTCATCGAGCCCACTGAGAAGGCTAAGGTGAGTGACCTACACTGACACTAGTCTACATTTTCCTTATTACTACATGCATATGTATGAAGTCCAGCAGTTGTATCTGGTGGTCAGGATCCCTGGACCCCCAACATGCTTGCAAGGGGCTGTGAGATTATTGACAGAACAGGAAAATGGGAAGGACCTCTTTTTGCTACCGAACTGCTACCTCTTAAGGTCTTAAAATGATCATGATAACAGTCTTAGAATTAGAAAGCCATATTGCATCTGTGATTTTAACAAAGCCCATATAGTGCATGCAATGTGTCTAAAAACTAAAATGCAGTTGTGTTGGTGTAGTCTTTACATTACATTACATGTCAATTAACAGATGCTTTTATCCAAAGCGACTTACAATGGAATTGAGTACAATCAGCCAGGGGTGGAGTCGAACTTGCGACCATTGCGACCATGATGTCTTTCGCGCACAGGGTACTGGTCTTAACCACTGAGCCACTCCACCCACCTTGAGCATGTGGAAGAGAAGAATCCTTTTGCGTGACAAACAACCTAAACATTGACCTGATCACATTAGCGTCTAGCTCCAGCTAACAACCATTGCAAAAATGGAAAAAATAAAAACATTAGTCAGCTTCAGGTGGATAATTTTTAATGAATGATTTATTTCTCCCTGTGTCCTCACAGATCCTCCAGGAGCGAGGCTCACGGATGTGAAGAGTGAATAACATTTTATCAACAAAAGAAAAGAAAACAACAGCGTGAACATATTCTCCATGAGTTTACCCCCTCTCCTTTACTTCTGTGCCATCACTAAAACCTTCTCCATTATCATCCTCCCCTCCTCTGGTGTGCCTTTCCTCAGTGGGGGCTCCCCAACGCCAGCCCTCTCTACCCATGCACTGAAACATGGCCCTAACTCACCTTTTCATTTCCTCCCCTCTCTCACAGCATTAGGAGCAGTTTAAAAGAAGTAACACGAGTGGTTGTCCTCATAGCAGCATTTTGATGGTCGGTGTTGCAGCATTGCAGGCTACAGTGCTGATTGTAGCCTTGTGTTGTTGCGAGTGGATTGGACGCCCAGCACAGAGCTGCTGTACATCATCCTCACCATCAACATTTCTATCATCCTAACTCACTCTCTCTCACACGTGTGGCTCTGTGGACTGCGCAGAAACCTCCTCAGGACTCTCACTGGACATAAAGGAATGAACCGAGCCTCCCTCTCTTTACATGAATCTGTTAATGGAGCGAACATCAGTGCCCACTGTCTCTATCTCTGCCCACAGTCTCCTTAGCTGATGTCTGAGGCAACTCACGGCACAACAAACTGAGCCAGGGGGTCCAGAGGTGGAGGGTAACACCAAGCAGTTGCAGGCAGTATGACGCAGAGTCCAATTGCTCTGTTTAAGCCAGTGTGGTGTGGCATTTCCTCTACTCCTGTGAGTCTTTTCAGAGACGGCTTAAACAAGTGATCGATTTTCAACTAACTGAAACCCTGCTTTGTTTTGGCGCGGCAGTGGCGCTGCTGGAGAATCTTGGCACTCGGCTCCTCCTGTTTGCTGTCTTCTGGCTCAATTTGGTTTGCTCCCACAGGGAGAAAATTTTGGATATTTAAGTGCAAAACAAAACCAAGACTCAACAAGACTATCTATGTACAATTTGTCAAGGCATGTGAGGAATCTATATAACTATATAGGCTACATGATGAAATTATATGATAATTTGAATGCAAATGATGTACTTATTGATTTCTGTATCATAGTTGTTATATATTTACATATACCGACGGTTGAGTTTATTTAAAAGATGGAGAAAATATCAGTTTCCGTAAGGTTTCCCACCTGCCGACATGGGTGTGAGTATGCGTATGCAGTGCCTCTCTGCTTTCTGACTGAAATATCACACATTTTTTCAGCTGCACGTTTTCTGTAGTGCTCCTCAAAGAAAGGTGTTACCAAGTTTTCTCGTAATGCTCCGACTTTAATCTCATGCATATCTTAAAATTGTAATTGGAGACAAAGCAAAGTACTTGGTGGCATTGCCATTCGTCCACACAAGTGTGTCGACGCGGGGGATTGGACTGTCTGTATGCTGCCTCAAAAACCCTGAAGCACCCTTCTCTCCCTGGCCTTGTGCTTTTCTCATGCTCATATCCAGTCACTTTGCCGCTGCTTCTGTTGCCACTCCTCAACTCACACCCCAATGACTGTGTTACCTTACATTGTGCAGCACTTGTAGCAGCTCTGGCACAAACATGAATCGTGCTCCTCATGCTTCAAACCCCAAGACACCAGCACAGAGTCACAGACATTATCACAAAATGTTCCTTAGTATCGCCGAGCCTGCCGCGTGCGGTGTCTGCAGCTATGTGAGCTTCTGGGAGGAGCCTTTATTTCAGATGTCTCTGTAGACGCATTCATCCAGGTATCCGTTATCCAAAACAACTGGACTGGATTTCATTCAAGAGGCCTCTTCAGTTTTGAAAGTTTGAGGTGAAACCCAGGAAGTTTGACTTTTTGTGAAAGGTGGGCAGTGCTCACTGTAACTCCATTGTGCTTTAACACCCTGGAGCAGCCCAACAACTGTCATTATTTCACATGTTGTATGACATGTTTTCAGTGCCAGCAGATGGGCACTGACTTGGCTCAACAGTTGTGTGTTTCTCTTTAAAAAAAAAAAAAAAAAGGCTTGACATTAAGTTGCTATGTGATAGTCCTCTTTTAAAGACATGTGACAACATTGGAGCTACATTGCAAATGCAGTATAGTAGCCTGGATTAGCTGCATTCAGCTGCCCACAATCTGAATTTGTAAAAAGTATTTTATTTGATAATTGCATTTATCAATCAATATTTAGGCATCTCCTTGTTTACTTATTCAATCAGACGATAAACTAAATAATCATATTTTGCAGCATTTAGAATTTAAACTTAAACATAGTTTAGTTTATAGAGCGTCATAAGATCTTATCTTCTATATTTTCAAACCTATAAAGAAGCAAATTATTCTATTTAAAAAGCTGCAAACTGAATTTTTGTGGCATTTGATTAAAATAAGTAGTACCAATAAATGTATGTAAGTGTAATGTTACTGGTGTGAGTGCAGCCCTGTTACATGAGCAACTTAATGCAACATTTGAGCCATGTTTACACATCACAGGAGGAAAATCAAAACATCTCACAAAACTGGCTCTGATTTGAATCGCTGCACCTTTTAAGCTTAAGGGGTATAGAGCCTTTATGTGAGTGACACCTGTCACTGACATCGATCACTTTGCTCCACTGCCCTTTGTATAAATATTTGATGCAGTTATGTTAAGCATGAAAAAGAATGCATATACTGGGGGAAAATGTACCTTTGCTGTCGTGAAGCTCCTAGACTGTTCAGTCAGGCCTCAAAGCTCAAACGTTGATGTAAATTCTTTGCTCCTTTTTTCTATTATTATTATTGTTGTTATTATTTGTTTGTTTTATTTTTCCTGTTACATGTGTGCCGTGCAGTTGTATTCTTCTCCAGTCAGAGTCGTGTACTGCTGAAAATGCCCAAATCTATCAGTGAGGAACACTTTTCACTCCCTTGTCGTTCCCTGGGTGTTTGCAAAGCACCGTTGGTGTTGTTTTCCTTCGTCTGTGTCCAGTGTTGTGCCTTTTGACCTGTGTTGTGCACAGTTGTTGCCCCTCTTACCACAAGGTGCCTCTCGTACCTTAAAAAAAATCCAGTAGGCACCTGCCTGTGGTAAAAAAAAAGTTGTTAGTGTTTTAGAGAGAGGCAAGCCAAACATATACACTATCCCCCTGCCATTGTTTTATTATACACAACTGCAAAATGAAAATGACAAACCGCTGCTTTATCTGTGCCATTGCATTGAGCTAAATCCACCCACACTCCTCTACACTCCTGTCGATCCAAACTCGTGTCTGTCTGTGCTGTGAACACTTCTTGATTTACAGTGTAATGTGTTTACAGCACTTCCAAATGGGAGGGAAGCAGGGTCGATCAGTTGAAGCAAGTCTCCCCCTCCTCTGCTTTTATCTTAGTAAAACTCCAGCAGTGCACTTGTTATCAGAAATCAATTGAACTATGAACTACTACCGTTACTTTGGGTTCAACTTTTCCTTCGATTGCATGCTGAAGCCATCTTTACCGATCCCCATTTTTAAATGTGTGTGTAATCGACCTTTAAAGCACTTATACTGTACCTGTCACCTTTGTGAACACCGTTTGATATCTACCTTGGTTGCATGGTTCAGTGGTTCCCAACCTGCCAGAAAAAAATGTTAATACTTTGATTTCAGATTTCTGTCGAGCGATAAGGCTTATCATTTCTCATAACTGCTTCTTTTAAGTGAGGCTCTGATGGTGAAGAATGATGTAAGAAAGTATTAGCATACAAGAGCCAATAAGGTTAACAAGGTAAAAAATGAGAACTGTTAAATATAGGCATATTAGCTTTTAGGGGGAGGAAAAAAAAGCACCACTTCATATATATATATATATATATATAGCTGCTTAAGAACCCCTTAACTAACCACTGAACTACAGACGGATAGATCATAACAGGATTATTTCAATTTTGTACAGACATTCATGAGCTCGAGTGGTTTTTTTTTTCTGCTTTTGATCGTCTGTGCTTTAATGCTAATTTGCAGATGCTGTGCAAACATGGCATCGCCCTCTCTGGAACGTCAGTATTTCACCAGATGGTTTCACTTCTTCAGGATTTCAATGGAACAAATTGGAAAAAAGGCCCCCCCCCGAACTGGTCGTACATGGAAACTGTGTAACCCATGACGAAAGCTTCAGCAATCCAATTGCGCCTAAACGGTTGGGTACCACTGGCATAGCTAAACTTTTCTGTGTGAGTATTGTAATCTTTGACCATTTCTTTTTTTTTTTTCTAACAAACAAAAAAACAGACTTTTATACTTTGACCTGCACTAGCTAATCTACAAATAATGTGCAATGTTAACAAATCTGCAAAAAAGTGTATATATATATATATATATATATATATATATATATATATACACATATGTATATATATATATATATATATATGCATACATATATCTGTTGTTTAGGCACGTGAAAACATGAGAGCATGCATTGTTCCAGAGATTATGATGTTTTGTACTGGGTTTTGTCTGACCTCTGTGTTAGTGCAAAGTGTATGTGATGCATGGTGGGGGTGGGGAGCAGAGGGAAGGCCTGGGTGTGTGGTTCGTAGGTTTCTTGTGGTCTTCAGTCGGTCTTCGGCCAAAACATCTTCTCTATTCCGCGTGTTCTGTTTCCTTGTTGTTTTTTGTATCTCTCACACATCAGTATAAACTAAACAGCAGACAAACTATAGCTTGTTTTTGAAGACAAATGAACCGATTAGATATCAGACCCAATCCTCGCCCCCTTCCGTGCTTTATAGAGCGTTTACGTGACCCGCTGCACCACACATACACGGAAAAAAAAACGAAAAAAGATTTTTGAATTCATGGGTCCGTTTTTTCCAGTAAACCTGTAAACACCTGCATGCTTTTGTGGGACATGCACACTTGTACACTCATTTAGATGTACTGAATAACGTCACATATTAACAATTACTTTGTGTTTGTTTATCAACAGTATTGATGTCAAATGTGAATATTGTCAATGGAGACTGTGGAGAAATGTTTGGAAGCTGACAGAAAACGTTTTGTCCGATTGTTTCACTTTTATTTATTTTGTATTTTTTGAATTTTGTCTACCAATGTTGTTTCTTTACATGTAACAATTTTAACAAAACCCAGTCTGGTTTTAATCATAAAATGTGTCTGTGTTTAAAAACAAAAAAAAAGAAAGAAAAGATGTTCATTGCTTATTTGTCCATTCTATTTATTGTGGATTTAAAATGAGGAAACATAATCAACAAAGTGAAGCTCTTCTATTCAGTACACATATTGGTTCTGAAGACTTTAAAAGAGGTTTACAGAGGAGATGAAGCACTGAAGATTATGACTGTGGTTCAATTTATTTTTTATCTAAAGCAAGATTTAGCACAACAATCAAATTTGAGGTTATAGATTTGCCTTAAAAAGTGCCTTATTTAAGTAGTTATTTGTTATGGAAGCCTGTTTTCTGCCACATGGAAAAAATATGTATACCTAAGTCATTATTATTAGATAGTAAGTCATAATTTTGTGATCATATTCCATACTTACGAGATTCTACGTCATAATAAAGAGGTAGTATCTCATAAATATGACTTAGTATCTGCTAAATTTGAGGTACCTTCTCATATTTATGACTAAGTATCTCATAATTATGGCTTACTAATATATATTTTTATTTTTCAAGTGAAAGTGGCTTCCACAATTTGGTAATTCAATGGTATAATGCGCAGGTGTTGGGTTCATAAAATGGATTTTGGTAAGGAGAGAAAGAGCGGACAGTAATATAAGAAGACAGTCCTTTTCTATTGAGTTTTACTCTGTGTTCTGATATGCACATATATATATACACACACACATATATATATACACACATATATGTATATATATATATATATATATATATACATATACATATATATATACACATATATTTGAACAAGCAGAGGGCAAAATACCTCAAACAACAGAACAAAGAGCATCCTGAGAGCATCTGCCCCAAAATCTCAGATCCAACCCAAATATTTAGAAGACAGACAGCATGCAAGATGTTAGAGTTAGTGATGGCAACGTCAGAAAGACAAATCATTTGGATTTGGACTTAAGGTAACTTTACCCTTCAGTCTGAGTTTCAAAATGAGACTGTGACCTTTTCCCCAGCTCCAAGTGTTTTGCCTCCTCTAGATCTAGGGCTTGATGCCAGTGATGCCTCTCACTCATGGCCAAGGGGCCACAACAAATGTGTCCAGCAGGGGGAGCTGGAGTAGTCAGAACGCAGAGCTGCTTCCACAAACGGAGAAAGTTGTGCTTACGAAAGACTGGGTGAGATGAACATTTTATTTATTGATTTATTTTAATTTTGTTGGTAGAAAATGCATATCAATTAATGATGTACATTAAATTAAGAAAAATTAATTATGCTGAAGAAGAGAATGAATAAGAAAATGTTGCTTGGTCTGAATATTTCACTAATTGTTGATCTACTTCGATTATCGCATATATATCGCATACTATAATTTATAGTATATCACATACTATAAATTATCAGGTGAGTGGTAGATTTCTGAGCAAAAAACGACCTTGTTGATGCCAAAGGTTAGAGGAGAATGGTCAGACTGCTTAAGTTATTCAAATAACCACTATTCTGTGGTCACAAAAGGCATTTTGTAAAATATTACATTATGTCAATGGTCATCATCATTGAGATACAGTCAGGTGTATTAATGTTTAAAGCGTTTAAAGCTGCACTGCATACCGATTAGCACCATCAAATAAGTGTGTCCTGGAACTACGGTGGCTTTCACGTAACAGAAAAGATGTTGCTCTTTTTCGTTCACCTCAAAACACGAAATTCATGCTATGGCTTTTTTTGTCTGTAGAAAGATGGTGGTGCAACATGGCATCCTCCGTATAACAAGGCCTTGCCTAAAGTACATGTAAGGTTTGACAAGAAGTCACAAAACACACTAAAAACATGGGTCACTAAAAAGGCTGATTTTTTTTGTTTTGTTTTATGTTTATATAAATGTATACACATTTATATAAACATACTTATGGGTAGTATATTCACTGCCGCTGATAAAACCTCCTACATGTTACACCATTGACCTTTTAGGCTAAAGTGTTGTAAAGAGTTACTAAAAACACACTGACATTTAGACCATATTGAATCTCTCTGCTCTCTAAAGTGTGCCACTGAGAGTAAACATTGGCGTGGGTGGGGGGTGAGGAGATCAAATCAAAGTCCCACATCCAGGCTTACTGGTGCCCGGGTGTACCTTATAAAATGGCCGGTGAATGTTGTCAGTCTCCTCCCACCGTAATCGGGCGGACGCTGGGACTCTGCGGTCAACAGAACAAACAGACCCCGGCTGCTGCTGCTCCCGCTGCTCCTCCTGAGGTTCTTCCTTCTCCGGCAGCCAGCGCGACCGCGCCTGTAGAACATTAAACCTCCATCAAACACGAAAGGGTGAGGATTGTTGATCTATTTTCTTCGTTTAAATGCAGTCGCTCACGGAGGAGGCGACACACTCAAGTCGCTTCCTCTTTGGTGCGTATGAGCGCTGAGGCAGTGATGTAGAGGATCTTCATCCACCAGACTTGATGGAAACCAGAGATATTTTTGTCTTTCCTTTGTTGTTTTTTTAATCTTCTCTTAGCGGAATTACTTTGTGACATGTCTGGTCTCTAAACCCGTGTTTAGTGTTAGCTTAAGCTTTCTTTTACACAACGTAAACAAGACCGAAAATGTTGAGGAGTCGCCACGTGTGAGACGTTACTATAGGTAAAGGGGGGGTAAGGGAGTATGTGTATTTAAAAAAAATACTCATTCAAATGTACTATCAACATCTAAAGTTCTTATGTGTTGTTATTCTCATCCCTCGACGGGCTGTCTGCTCTGCTGTGTCCCACAGGACGCATCTGCTGCTCAGCATCACTTTCATTAATCTGTCCACACACACACACACACCCTTTTCACTTTAGTAATAATTAAATAAATAATATACAGCAGAAAGGTGACAGTGTTAAGGCTGAGAACCATTCACCATTTGAATTAATGCAATTTAGGGACAATATGGGGGCAATATCTAATTGTTGATCCAATCTGAGTCATTTCCAACATAAACAGGTTTATTTTTTTTACATTTACATATGAAATAGAGCAGTCAAATTAAAATAATTGTATTTGCAGCCTTTGTGACCATTGTTGCGCGGTTTAAAATTGCCTATTTGATTTGAAATCATACCATTACTTGAATCCAGTTGCAGATGAATGGTTTTTAATAGCACTTTTAAGACTTGAAATGGTATCACACCATGGAATACTGCAATATTTTATTTCCAACAGCCCTAACAAATTCAAGTCAATATTTACTGCTATGCTATATTCAAGTTCTGTTTTATGTAGCTTATATTACAATTAATGTGTGTTTAACTTTGGAACTATAGCACTATTCTATGGTGAAATAATAACTATCCCCACAGTTCTTCAGGAGTAAAGGTGATCTACACTGCGTATACAAACAGTGGCCATGTGGATTGGCATCTAACCTCGGTGCAGCTTATTTTTACTGCATTAGGCTCCTGTTACAGGCCAGATTCAAAAACAGAACTGCTCTCAGGGACTTCGTTTGTTTTGTTGATTCTACTATCCAACCCCAGAAAGCAATCACGTGACTTGACTCTAGTGATGACTTAAGTCGTATATTTGAGGACTTGAGGCTTGTTTGACTAACGTTGGTAAAAGCCTCGACTTGACTTGGACTTGAGACTCGACTCAGACTTGAGTAAAATGACCAAAAATGATTTAACTTATGGAATATTTTTCTCATTACATTTTCTCAAATATTTACAAGTTATTGTTAGAATTTGTTGTTGTTGTTTTTTTTTATAAAACACTGAAAACATTGGGCAATCGAGTGACGCCAACACCACTACCTGAAATTCCATTTGAGACTTCCGTTTTAATCTAAATTTGCTACTTTAATCTAGCGCTAGTTAACATCTTGGTGGCTCAAAAGGTTGCCATTTTTTTAGCCTAACATTTGAAATTAATTTCCATAGTGTAACGTAGGGCTAATGTCAGTATTGTTTACATTTTAGGCCCTGTAGTTGTATTTATTTTAATTTTTATCTATGTTAATTATATCTATTTTTTTTATAAACAATTCAGGTGTGTGGGACCATGAAGCAGTCTTTTCATTGTATGAGTAAAACAGTGTTTCTGTTACAGATACAATTCTAAATATATCTAAATGTGGAATATGTGGGAAATCTCTCATCTTCTACTATATTCATACGACTCGACTTGACTTGCTCGATTCTAGCAAGAATGACTTCAGTCTTGCTTGAGACTGGAAGGCTAAGACTTGAGACTTAATGCATGTGACTTGCATACGTGCGACTTACTCCCCTCTCTCTGGCTCATATTGCTGCGTTGTGGATTTTCCGAGGCCTGAGCCACGATGTACTCGCACAGTTTGAGCAACAGGATGGGAGGAAGTAAGAGAGAAGCACTCTGGACAACCCCTTGACCTCCCATCTCCACAAACATGTTCAGGGGAATACGCATCTTGTTGTATTTGTTTAATGCAAATAAATTCAATTTATTTGCATTTCTAGTTAAAAACGTTTTTTGCATTTTCAGAATCACAGTAGATTCAATCAGATGATTGAACCCCCACTCCCTTCTCTGGTTTATGTCAAATGTTGCCTGGAAATACAGAAACAGGGCTCCTGACTGTCCTGACAAACCACTGTACTTAACAAGGATATGGCAGGGATCTTTTTCCCTGCCATAATATTCACACTGTGAAATTTACATTTTTAGTGCTGTACCTGCCGGACCGTTAAATGGCTGTGAACAGTAATCTACAGTTGACGCCCTGGAAACAGTCTGGCACATCACTTCCCTGTAGAATAGTGAACTGTCACATATCACTGGCTTCAGTAAAGCAGATGTTAATTACCGAGCCATGGAGCAGAGGCGCTACTCTTCTGTTTGCTATGGTTACCTTTAGAACACACATTGTCTGTGTAAAGCTAACAGCTGCATATTAACTCCATCCAAACGGAATATGTTAGTTTATTCGTTTTAATAACTAATAATGATCACATGCTGAGGTAAATTCTGCACTCAAATATTATTAAAAGATTATTGTAAGAGGATTTTTTTGTTCACAGTTCACTACAAAAATGATTTATTGTGGTCCTGCAGTGAAAAGTCCTTTGTCAGATAAACATGCTGAGCCAAAGTTGAGCCTAATATTATTCCCACACATTGGTGCGCAGTGCTGTGCCGGTGGTTATTTTCTCAGGAAAAGAACCCCGGTAGATGTTTCTCTGCTCAGTGGTTGACACAACTGGATATGATGACACCTGACTTTGGGAAATTCAGCTTTGCACATAGGGCTTTTCATTCAAGGGTTTTCTCACAACCACATGTTAGTCTGATGCTGGTCATCGTTTCTCTGAATACAGACACTTCCCTTTTCTCGATTTAGTTTCCCATAGAATGGCATTCATGTATTTACTGATTGTAAATTCTTGACTTTATGATCTTCAGGCCCTAGGCTCATTGTGATATTTTAGCATCTATCAAAGTCCTGGACCACTAACCTGATAATTACAGTTTATTATATTACAATTGCTCTCCAGAGTCACAACTCTTGCTGCTCTGCACGGTCTTATGTATTTTGCTCTTGTCATCGTAGGTTTCGCAAAACGGCCGTGGGAGTCACAGTGACATGGACAGCCACAGAAGTCACACACCCTGCAGAACTAACACAGGAGTCGTGCCTGAAGTGCCAAGCAGAAAATGACTCAGGGAAATGGAATCAAAGGGACGAGCGATTGTTGGCTCCACTCCGAGGACAGCAGCGTTTGTGAGCAGGCCAAAGGTATGGAGTGTGACAACGTTTATGAGGCCCACGACTGTGAACCCAAAAGTGGGGGACCGGGGGAAGAAGAACCCAGAGACTCTGAGGCTGTAAGGGGGCCCGTCACAGCTCCAGATGGCGGATGGGGCTGGGTGGTGCTGGTTGCCACCACCTTGGTCCTGGCTTTGACCCTGGCCTTCCCTTCATGTGTGGGGATCTTTTACACAGACTTGCAGAATGATTTCCACGCCTCTAACAGTGCAACCTCCTGGGTGCCCTCCATCATGACATCCGTGCTTCATGTAGGAGGTACAGCAGTTTATTTAGTTAGTCCTTTTCACACTCTAGCAATGTTTACTTTGATATGTTAATGATTAACATGTGTAATTAATTTGATGTGTCAGGGCTTGGTTGACTTGGTTCCACATTATTTGAGTCAAATCAACATCACAGTTTATCCACCGAATGTTTGTTATTCTATTTGAGCTAGTATTCAAGCACTAAAGCATAGCTAGCAGTACAATAAATAAATCCAAATTTCAGAATAAAACGGAATAATCATAAAAATACAAAATTACAGTTAAGGACATCATATAGTATTGATGTTAACCATGTTCGAATGACCAGCACCTCTTGTCTCACTAACCAGCATATATTATTATTATCGCACACATGTTCAGCATCAAAGATTATAATTGCACATAGTAGTAAACAGTGTATTGCACACCAGCACTGAGTATATGTTCAGTGAGAGGTTACGTCAGGCTCAGGAGAGATAACATAGTTCAAGTGTGGTAGTCATGGTTCCTGGATAGTTTTGTTTGTCTAGTGTACAGGTTGATCTGAAACACGTCTGACGGGAGGAACTTCACTGAGCTGTGTCCAGAATGAATGATGAATGAGGTCCTTGATAATGATTTTAGTCCTTTTCTTTTCACTCAATGAGTCTTGTGAAGAACAAGCTCAGTCTTGTAGAGAATGTTCTGTTTTTCACCAGCAACCATGGTAGTGTTGATGTGCACCTTGTCCTGTTAGTGGTCTTTATTGACTGAACAAAAACCTTGAAGTTCAGGTTTCACTCATGTGCTTTATTGCTGTACCCTGCTGGAGAGCTGTCGATTGGTTGTATTACAGTGAAACGTGGGGATAATATGAAACCTAAGAGTGGGAATTTGGTTTCATTTGAAAATTATTATTCCATGAAAAGATATGACCTGCTCATTGCCTGTGAGTGGCAAATAAATATAATTGAAGACTTTAAAAGCCACAATATCCAATTTCCTAAAATGTAACTAAACCCATTAACCACTTTTTTTGAGGTGAAAACCGGTGTATATGGGTATCTTTGTCCAGGTGCAAATCTTCACAGTTTAGTTTCCTGACAGCCCGTGTGTGACTGTCACACGGAAATAACACAATTGTAGACTTTCTTTTAATTGCATCTTATTTTGAGTGACTGAACACCGAAGGTCAAGGTCCTGTAATATTTGTATCAATTATTAAACGCTAGTTACTGATATGATGCATAAATGAAAGTTAAGTTGAGAGAATAAAACAACAAAACCTTGTGGAGTGATTAGGAATGTCCCATAAAAATATAAATACATTTTTAAAATAAATTTCTCTACTGTCGTGTCACGGAGCCTTATCAGTGCACGCTCAGTGTAGCTACGAGAATTATGTAACCTGCATGAGATCTGGATTATTAGTGTGTGCCTTACAAGGGCATATGTCCTTCGTCCTGTTAGCACCACATCCCACTTACAGCCCTCAGGGGACAACAGCGCCCCCGTTTTCTTTTGCACGTAAAACACACTTTTAATCCTCTCCATCCAAATCTACAAATCTAACCTTTCTGGTTAATTGAATTCCTGGAGGCATCATGTTTATGAGTTCTTCCTCTCGTGGTCATGACCTTCGTATCTCAGGAATGCTTAGCATGCTTGTCTTCAAATTTGGCTCAGACATTTGTGCAGACTTGAAGATGAACCGATTACGTTTTGGTGGTCATAGGTGACACGTCAAGGTTCCTGCTACCTTTTTGAATTTGATTTATCAGGAATGCAAGGAGGGGTTTTCATTTTATCTTCAGCACAAATTTTCATTTGGACTCACACAGGTGTCTCGATTTTAATTTTATAGATTTATATATGGCCAGGCTCCATATTTATACTTGTGTTTTTGCTGTAGCCCTGGTTGCACCACAAGCATAAAAATTGTTATTATAGATTGACATGATGGGAACCTCCTTATCTTTGTGTGTAAGAGATCAAGATTGTGGTGATAATAAAAGGTGACTTGCATTTATTCATTGATACAGAGTTTCTCTCATGTCTGTTACATAAAAGTGACTGAGCTGTTTGCTCAAATATGGGTCAAATGTGTCTCACTGCTTTCAGCCTAAGCTGCATTTTAAAAAAAGAGGCTTTAGATCTTAGAGCACTCTGACATCTGTGTCTTTGCCTCTAACTCATTAAGTATATTTATTATCCACGCCACTCACTACCTTGCGGCCTTGTTGCATGACAACAAAGGCACCAGATTGTTCCAACCTGACGACTCTCCTGTAGTAACCTTTAACCAACATACACTATTGCCACCACTATAGCACTATGCTTAACATGTACAGTATATCCTGTGCACTCTGGGATCTGTCATCGTGAGAGAACCAGTCATGCTTTCAGTAGACTCATTCAACCAGTAAGGATTATGGCTAAGCACAAGTAATGTGAAACATGCTGTAGGATTAGAAAAAGAACCCAGTCTCTCTTTTCTTTGCTTTTTTTTACCCTGTCTGCACAAAACTAAGAGAATTATGTCTTATCCACAGGTCCCTTTTGTAGCGTGTTGGTGGAGAGACTTGGCTGCCGAGGCACGGTCATGTTGGGTGGAGTCCTGAGTGGGCTTGGAATGGCTGCCAGCTCATTTACCCAGTCCATCACCCAGCTATACATCACAGCTGGGGTTATTACAGGTCAGCAAACAAGTCAAACACATGATTATACCTGACTATGTTAACACACTGCAGTAAACAGCCGATGCACTTACAGAGCAGCTGGCGAACATCTCCAAACATTGAGCAACTAAAGAGTCAGATGTTTATCTCAGGTTCTATTGTAAAAACAATAGAAATATTGTTTGACATAAATGATTAAACTAATGATAAAAAAGTACAATTGTTGTGTCATTTCCTGCCCCAAGTGGCCAAAAACTTCTAATGCTTCTTTATTAAAATACTTAAATTATTCCAGTTTAAAATGTTATCTATGATGAAGTCATAGATAACATTCACTTTCACTTTTAGTCATTCACTTTCTAGAGGATGGTCTGAAATGTGGGAATTGTAATGTGACATTATCACAATATAAAATCCAACAGCAACACAAGCTGATTTTGAGTGACACAGAAGATGTTTGGTACCCACTCAAACTCCCTACTTCTTCTTCTTCTTCTTCCACAGGACTCGGTTTCTGCTTCAGCTTCCAGCCAGCTGTGACAATCCTTGGACACTACTTTGTACGCCGTCGCACATTTGCTAATGCCATGTCCTCCACGGGCACAGCCCTGGGACTGTGCACTCTGCCTATCCTTGGTAACTACCTCCATACAGAACTGGGCTGGAGAGGAAGCTTCCTTGTTCTGGGGGCCGTGCTGCTCAACTGTTGTGTTTGTGGCGCAGTCATGAGGCCGCTCCAGCCCCGCAAGCACAGAGGCAAGCCTCTGATGAACCATGATCCCCATCCATCAGAGAAGGAAAAAGCCAGCAAGGAAAAAGGCTGTATGAGGATAGTATTTAACTACCTGCTTGCCTCCCTGAGCAAACACATGGCCTTTGACCAGTTCTACAACAACCGACGTTACTGTATGTATTCCATAGGCATCACCTGGATGATGCTTGGGTTTGTGGTGCCGTTGATTTATCTGGTTCCCTATGCCACCGCAAACGACATGGAGCAGGACCGGGCCGCACTGCTGCTTTCCATCCTGGGAATTGTCAATATTGTGGTGCGACCTCCAATAGGGGTCATTTTCAACATGCCCTGGTTCAAGGGGCGACACATTTACATATTTGCCTCGGCTTTGCTGGTCAACGGGCTCAGCAACAGTATCTGCTGCATTGGGCCAAGTTTCCCAGTGCTGTTGGCTTACGTGATAACCTACGGCCTGTCCATGAGCTTGGTGGGCTCCCTGATGTTTACCGTCCTCATGGATGTAGTGGACATGAGCCGCTTCCCCTCATCCCTCGGCCTACTTGCTGTCATGGAGAGCGTCACGCTTCTCATTGGGCCTCCTCTGGCAGGTAATGTAAAGCAAGCACAGAGAGTAACAGATCAAAAGGAAAGACAAGGAGCACCAGTGTGATTTTGTAGACTGCAGGCAGTATAAAGTATTCAGGAACTCTAAAAATAGACGTGCTCTTCCTGGAGGAGTCTGAGGCCCTGTTAAAACAGAGAAAGTGAATCTGAGAGTTTCAGCCTCTAAAACGGGAATATTTTCTGTTTGTTATGGGGTTTTTTGCTCCCTATAACAAAGAAATTATTAAAACGGAATAATTTTGGTTTCTGGACAAAACAAGACATTTGAGAACATCATCATTTACAGGTTTGGGAAACATTGTACTAAAATAAAGCCAAAAAAAATTGATGTAGGCACTATCATCCATCAGTCGTTCACTCCATGTTTATCACATCAAAACATTCCAAACAACTTGAAAAAAACTTTTTACCTAAAAAGTTCAAGATGTTTCGGTTTCATTTTTGCTGAAAGGATGTTGGCTGCAAGTCCAGCTGTAAAAAATGTTGTTCTTCTACCTCTGATAAATATAAATGTTTAAAGTCAAACTGTACGTGTCAGTACTGGACAATCAGGAACAGCTACACGACTACTAACACAGAACATGAATCAGAAATGCCCAACACACTGAAGTTGAAGTTGAAGTTCGAGTGCACCGTTAACTAGAAAGCACGAGCGCGTGTGTGTAATGGGATAGACCCGTGTCCTGCGGGTGAGTTGTCACTTGTTTCGAGCGTACACATTTCTTCCCGTGTGTCATTTGAGCTGGAGAAATACAGGAATAGAAGCTGTGCCTCCTCTGCGTTCAAGGCTGCTGCTGTTAATAACATTCAGTTTTGGCTGGTTTTGGCTGGTACAGAGATGACAAAAAGCTGCCTCCACCTCACATGACAGGACCCCCTGTTTTATTTGACTGCTCATACAATCTAGCACTATTTATTATTATTATTATATTATTTATTTATTTATTTATTTATTTATTTATTTATTTATTTATTTAAGTGGTCATCATCTTTGTCATTGACAAATTGACAAAAGTTGATCTCAAAGTCACTTCCTGCTAAAAAAATTAAAGCCCTACACTGCTCTTCTGTCAAGTTTTAAGAGTAAAAGATCTGGATCTGGATCTGGAAAAAATCGAATTACGCAATGAATTAAACAAACAGCAGCATCATAATGATTCAAAGTTAATTCTTCATTTGATCAAGTGGGAAAAATGGGTGAAACCGCCCTTTAACTTATACTCACGTAAAATTGTCACAGGAGAGAAATAAACTTTTCAATTTATTTGAATCATTTTCACTTTAAAATGACTCGGTTCTCACAAAACAAGTTGCGGCTGAGTGTATTTAGTTTCTGCTTTTCTGTCTTGTCTGTCTATCTAGTCTGTTGACACCGCATAAATGTCACACAACTTCTTGTTGAGGTCCTGACATTGGTGGTGTCAGAAAATGCTGACACCATCTTTTTGTTTTCCTGACAGGGATCCTGATTGACTACACTGGCCAGTACTACCACGTATTCTTTGTCTGCAGTGCTGTTGTCGCCTCAGCCGCCGTGTTCCTCATGGTGTCATTTTACTGGCTGGACAAGCAGGAGAGGAGAAACGTGCCTCAGCAGAGTCAGTCGTCCCCTCTGCCTAACCCGGCACCACCTGCTGTCGACATAGCTCCGGGCTGCCAGTACAGCAGTGTGCCCACAGAGGGAGACAAAGACAAGGTGTCGACCAAGGGGGCAGAAAACAACACCAGTGTCTGAAGCTGCTCACACAGCGTAAGCTTGCCTGGTGCACCAGATGGTGCAAAGTTTACATTTTAGTGGTTGAAAGGCTTTGCACACCTGACCTGGTCTCAATTTTGCCCTGTGAGATAAACATCTGCCATCTGGTCTGCCATAAAAGTTAGGGGGGAAAAAATATATATCGTTCTATGAATAATTAACGCAATATGATCTCTCAGAATCAGCAGATGTGCACTTGCAACCACAAAGTGATTATACTGTTAATTGTAAAAATGCTGCAGATCGTATCCATAGGATCACGCCTTCATACGTCATATGAGATATCTCACTTTATTAAGTCAAGTCATTTTATGCGATCCTAGGGAAATCTTACCAAAAAAAAGCATTTCAGATGTGTACTGTTGAACACTGGTATAGTCAGCTTAACCATCAGTGTTTTATTCACTTAATTACCATCAGTGCTTGAAGTGGTAAAAAAACAAGTGCTGGTACTCCCCTTATCCAGATACATGTCTGTAAGTATTACTTCATCATTTAACAATAAATTATGAAAATCTTCAGTAAATAAAAGACACCATAAGATGTAAGTAATGTTCACAACATCTATTTATTTAAATATTCAGTCTATATTAAAATAAATAACTTACTGCATGTTTCACATTTTTGCCAGCTCGTTTAGATTATCCTTTAAACTTTATAGTTGGTGAATATAACTAAGCATTAATGAAAATCTTTTAAACGCTTTTAATAGATATTGTTCTTCTTCTTCTGCCTTTAGGGGTTGGACACAGCAGATAATCTGCCTCATAGATATAAAATTCAAGACACTAGACTCATGTGAGAAAGGGTACATTTACATTTAAGCATTTAGCAGACACTTTTATCCAAAGAGAGGAATAAGCTACATAGAAGAAATCTTGGAAAGAACTCCACAAGATGGGAACAGTGGACTGATAGAGGGTGAGAGTGCCGAGTTGGATCCAAGTGCAGAAGGAGATAGGGGAGGGGCTAGGGTCAGTGCTAGGACAGAAGATGCTCTTGGAAGAGCTGGGTTTTCAAGAGCTTCTTGAAGATGGACAGGGACGCCCCTGTTTAGGTAGCGCTTGGTAGGTCATTCCACCAGCATGGAACAACACATGAAATAATAATAGTAATAACAACAATAATAATAATAACATTGATTTATAAAGCGCCTTTCACAAAACCCAAGGCCGCTGTACAGTTGAAAACAGAAGACAGATCCAAAACACAAACACTAACAAACAAACAATCATGTGGCAATCAAGTGTTGCTTCAACATGGTGATATACATGACTCCAGAGTTAGTGCCTGGGGAGTAGTCAGAGGGAGTGAGTTCCAGAGGGTTGGAGCAGCGACACTGAAAGCCTTGTTGCCAAAGAAGAGAGGAGACGAGACTGAGGTCAGCAGACCACATCCTTTGATGAACAGAGTAGTTGAGGAGTAACATAAGCATTTAAATTGGTTGGAGCAGACCCATGAAACACTTAATGAATAATGAATTGAACAGATAAAATAAGATAGAGTAAATAAAATGTATTTAAAATAGTAAAATGACTGCATACCGGACAGTACTGGCCCACTTCAAGCACTGGTTGTGATCAAATAACAACGTAGCTGTAAATGGGCGACATCAAGGTGGTAGAATACAAAGTAATTATCAAGGAAATAGTTATTATTTGTTATATTTTTCTTATTGTCAAAAAGAAATCCTGCATCATCATCAGGCCGCAGAAATATTACTGTACTGGGAAAATACATACGTCGTAGACCATGATGCTCATGATGGTCTGAGGTGTTTCTCTCTGAAATATCCTGGTGTATGAGGAGTCGTATTATACACAATAGAAGAGGATATTGTTGTTTGTTTATTTTAATTTTCTTTCATTCTCTAAATGTCATCCAGTTGCTACTGATTTAATTACATGTCTTTATATTTTGAAGGTGTCGATTTCCGATGTTCCTCGCTGAAGTGAAGGCGTCGATGTTGACTTTAAAACTTTGAGGTTGCATTGAAAAACAAGGTTGTTCACTGTTGCATGTAGAACATCTTATCTATTGTAATAGTCAGCATATTAATTATGTTTCTGCTTCAATGTGCTCTTTATTTCTTTACGGAACAGTGCCTTTTTATATGTATATGTATACATATATATATATATATGTATATATATATATATATATATACAAATTCTCAAAGATCATTAACATCCACAGGGTAATATCAGACCCTTTCAGGAACAAACATTTCATCACAAGAGCGCACTGAGGAAACGTACACATTTAATGACACTTTAAATGAGTTTACCTGCAGGTCCATTCAGAGTTTATGTGACAGACTTGTCCTTCAATGAGTGAACACTTGGACATTTGAACAAAGCTATTTTATTCCAGATGTGACTGACAATGATTATACTGTACATTTCAGGTATAAGTGAAAAAAAAAAAAAATTAACCAGATGCTCCTCTACAATGATATAATTTATGAGTTGTTTTTAGAGCTTGTCTTGCTTTGGGCCAAATTATACCTTTTATTATAAATTCTTTATTTATGCAAAACATAATGATTATAAGGAAAATAAATGTTTGATTATCAGTCATTTCTTTATTGTTATTTTGTGCTTTATTGTGTGTTTATTTATTTATTTAGGTTTTGCCATGGATGAAGCCAGTTTTGTGCATACATAGCTTTGGGTACAGACATAATTCTTAAACAGTGTCAAATTACATTTAAAAAAAATATATATATTTAAACAAAGTAAACTGTGCCATTACTTTGAGAAGACAAGGACAGTAGTTGAAGAATGAACTAGCACTGAGATTTATACTATTACAAACGATTTTGAAAAGTAAAACACATCTTCACTTAATTCAGTGTTCTGTCTTAAAACAATGATTTAAGAGCTATACGAAATCAACAGCAGGTGGCGATAATGCTCCGAATGTGTGCAATTCGCTATTAAACAACAATAATAAGAAGAAGAATATTGAGGAAATGGCAAAATTGTTATCCATGGAAAAAAGTCAACACCGCCATCTTGTGGCTACACTGTAAACTGACGTGCAGTAATTCAGTCTGTTACGTCTTTAAAGCTCTACTTTTCCTGCGAAATTTATATAAAACTAAAAAGCGAACCTGGACTTTGGTCAGTGCTTGATATGTCGAGTGTTATTTTTACTTTTGTTCGCGTCATGGATCACCGTTCATACGCCACCCCAGTCAAAAAGAAAGTGAAAGTGAATGACGGAGCAGTTGGTAGCTAAGTCGAGGACGGCAAACACCAGGTAAGATGTCCAAAAAATAGCGGCAGTGCAGAAGAGAAGCTGCACAAATGTTGGCTTTTTGGTTAATGCAACGTTTTGAATTCAACCGGGCCTCTAAAAACGGACGTAATGTCGTACTGTTGTGTGCCGTTTTGCATCTGTTCTGTGTGAAGTGGAAGCTGTTTCGCTAACACTAATACTGCAGGGGAAAAATAGTATGTCGATACTTGGTAATTTTATTTACCCATGGTCTGCTTAAAAAGTAAACATTCTATGAGTTTCTCATTTACAAGAGTATTTCTGTTTTACTACAGTTTTAGTCTTTTACCTTAACTTTAACTACATCTACTGCTGCTTTACAATAGATCTAAGCATGGAAAACCAACATTATGAACATAAGAGCACATGCAGAACTATTAAAACAGGAATTGGGTCAACGTGAATAAGTAAATAATCACTTATGTAAAGAAAATGTGCAGATACTGCCATAAAAGTAATGAAAAATGGGCTTTTATAAGTTAGTTTATAAGCTAAATGTTACACTGCCCACCATCATTCGTTCATTTGAATATGTATTACACATTTGCTTATCCTACACTCATCTGTTACAAAAGCCCTGTACCAGCTCTACTAATGTTAAAACTTGTAAGATTTAGATCTGCAAAAACCATTCCACTTATAGAGAGTTAGTTGCCAACTTTTTGAGTATTTATTCAGGAATTCATGCTTTCCATCGTCTTGAATATCTACAGATGGTCTACTTTAGGGATCATCTTAAGCACTTTTACAATTTTTTATTAAGTCAAACAAAGTAATCTACAGTGTGTGTTATAACAAAAACAATATTTTTATTTTTGTTCTAGGATCAGATTCAGCCCCCAGCAGGTTGACCATCCACCAAAGTAAAATGAGAGAAGTGGCAGCAAGTGGATTTCTCATTATTCTTTTTGATGCAATGCTGACTTTGGCACTATGGGCCGGACTGGTGATGCTGCAGTGGTCCATTTGTGATCAGCTGGCACTTTTATGGGCTTTTGGTGTGCTAAAGTGGGCTACTCTCCATGTCTTCACCTCCATGCTGGCTGATGGAAAGCCCGAGCCTGTGCTCTGCAGGTTTGTCGCACTCCTCTGCCTCCTTTCTCCTGTTCTTGAGAGTGGACGGATCTTTCTGGCAGGTCCTGCAGAGGCTTATATGAGACCATCTCCTAACCTCAGCGTGCTGCTCTTGGGCCCGATGTGCTCGTCACTGGCCTGTGTAGTTTGGGAAAAGGGTCTTTGTGCTGATGGGAAGAGAAAAGGTGTCAACAAAGAAAACACCAGAGAGCTGCTGATGAGAGTGCTGCAATACTTCAGACCGGACACCTTTTATCTGATTCTAGCATTTGTGTTCCTCATCTTTGGAGTTATCTGTAAGTGTGAAATAATTACTTTATTACTATTTCAAATAGTGAATCACCTGTATATGACTCTACAACCGTAATTGTTGTGCAACAAGTGCAACAACAGTAATAGGTCACCACAGAAGGTTTTTAGAAAGCACCAGTGATTGTGAGCTCTGGCTGGCTCTCAGATGAGAAGTGAAACATCATCATGGAACCCGAGCAAGTCTAGTTGCCGTAGTACAGCTGCATAAAATCCTCTAAGATGCTACAGTTGCTATTTACAGCATGATATTTTAAGAACTTCAATGTGATCACACCACAGAAACTTCATATGCAGTATTTGATCCCTGTTTATGCCATCTGTGATATTTATCTTTCCTAACAGGTGAAACATTTATCCCATTTTATCAAGGAAAGGTAATTGATATGCTTCGGGGTCAAGAACTTCACTCTAGCTTCTATTATACCATTGGGCAGCTGGCACTTCTCTGTCTTGGAAGGTAATTGAACAAAATTAATACTATATTTTCATGCAACATTCAAACCAACATAATTGCTGTGGTGCGATTTGTTTTCATGATTTGTAAAAAAAAAACAAAAAAAACAAGCAATGAACGAATATGCCAAACTTTTGATATATCTCCATCTTGACAGTGCTTTGTTTTCTGGCATGAGAGGAGGGATATTTATGTTCAGCCTGGCCAGACTGAACAAGAGACTGAAGCATCTGCTGTTTGGCACCATCCTGCAGCAGGAGGTGCCCTTCTTTGATGAGAACAAATCTGGTGAGAAGCACATACAATATAATTTGAATGCTGTGATTTACCAGGTTAACATTTTGGCCCCACATAAACATCATTCAGTGTATGTGGAAACCTTTTAAGGTCTGGTTTTAGCATATGTAGCTGTTAAACTAGAATTAAATCTTTATGATTTAATTATTTTACTCATCTAAGAATTGTGTTTTCATTACCATAGATTGAGCCCATTGTGTACAACCTTTTTACTTAAGCAGCCCGGAAAAAAACCCACCAAAAGATGGACTTAAACAAGTTTTTCTTACAAGCTTGGAGGAAACGGTTAATATGAATGGTATTCTGTAAATTTCCACCTAAACAAGGCTACACACTCCGGGGATACATCCCAAAAAAAGTAATTCAAAAGGTTTAGTTAATCTACAAGTGTGTATGCACTATTTTTGTCCATTAGCTACATCTTTACATATAAAACCCTATAGAAAGAACAGGACCAATTTGATTAGATCTTTTTTATAAATATACTGAAACTTGAATGATCAAGGTCTTCTTTCTTAAATCCAGGACATCTTTCCTCGCGTCTGCATTCTGATGTGGACCGGATGGGCCGCACAGTGGCACTAAACGCCAACTTGCTGGTTCGCAGCACTTTTAAGACTTGCCTCATGCTCATATTGATGTTAGACCTGTCTTGGGAGCTCACCGTGTTCACCTGCATAGAGATGCCACTCTTGGCCGTTCTACAGAACAAATACATTACCTTGTCTAAGGTAAGTGTTCTTAGTGTTTATTAGTCATAGTCCAGCAGTTGGAGGCTGTGTGCTTTTTCGTCTTGCCTCCTTTGTTGTGATTTAAGGAAAGGAAAGCCTCTTTATTGTCATCATACAACCGAAATTGCACAAGGAAATGACTAAGGGTTGACGGTGCCACAAGGACCAACCTGACTTCATACATGTTTTTGATGGGGTTACTGTGTGCAGTGTGGTGATGTCACCACAGACAAACAAAACAAATAGAAAACACTACTATATTGACTAATATCACAAAGAGACAATTTTAACCTGTTAAGTCTTAGTCTGATCTGATGAATGCAGTTACTTTTTACTGAACTGGCCTGTTATTGGTTGTCAAAACAGGAGCTGAAGGACCAGATGCAGGAATGTCAAGCTCAGAACAAGGACCTGGTTTTCCAGACGATCAGCGGGATTCGTACAGTCCGCAGCTTTAACGCAGAGGAAGATGAAATGAAGAGCTATAACAAGGCTCTCGGCAAGATGCGTGCTGTCAAGACACGTTCACGTATCTACAGTGTAATCTTTCTCATTATACGGAGGGTAAGGACGACACTGACCATCAGTGGATGAACCATGTAGGACCAAGCTGCAACTGTTAGTGATGTCACCCAGGATTTTTATCAAAAATGCTGTTTCAAAATTGAGTTAGTAAATCCATAACATTTTGAAACCCCCTGTGCATGAGAGCTTGTTAAAGTAATTCAGGGTTCACAGTGTGTTGAGCTAAGAGGAGCAGCTTCAAGATGCATTCAAGAAACATCTTAAATTTCATCCCTTCTGCAAACACGTGCATTCCATTAAGTAAATATTTGCTGAAGCTGCTTGATACCAATGTGATTAATGTTGATGCATGCAGTCATTTTTTTAATATAATTAAATAGTATAAATAAATAGTCACATTAATTGATAAACTTAAATTATCAAATGTTCAGACCGGTCTCTATGTCTGAAACCTTGAGATTTACAGTGTGGGCTATGCCATGTTGATGTTTTGCAAACTGAAATTCACAGACGTCACCTGCAACTAGGAACCTATTTGTTTTTGGAATGAGCCCCCATACAAACTGTATGTGCTGCCCCAGTAACATTAAAGCACCATTTCATTTAGGAGCCTGTGTTATTTGCAAATGTTTATAACTGCAATATCATTAATTTCTCTTTCTGTGTGCATTTAGATGGTGAGCCTGGTGATAATGATACTGATGCTGATACAAGCCCGCAATCTCATTTCCTCAGGCCGACTCAGCATCGGAAATCTGGTGTCTTTTTTCTTATACCAGAAACCGATGTCAACCAATTTAAGGGTGACCCAAGTTACAGATATTCACCGTGCAAATCCTGTTCTTTATGTGTTTTAGTCATAACATACTGTACAGCGTTCCTCTCACCACTGATCATTTCTTGTTCTCACAGGAGATTTTGTATGCCTGCGGAGAGACATTGTCCACAGTTGGAGTCATTTCCAAAGTGTTCAGCTATCTTGACAGAACACCAAAGTGTAAGAAGGCGGGTGAGCTGGCTCCTGAGAAGCTGCAAGGAAGAGTTGTTTTCCAAAATGTCACCTTCTCCTATCCCTCAGCTCAAGATACAGTAGTTCTGAAGGTGACAGTTTGTTACTCTACTCTCAACACCTCATTGTGGGCTGCAATTTCATCATGACATCATAAACTGTTCTGTCCAGTCAGTTTCAATGGAGCTGCAGCCAGGAAAGATAACAGCTTTGGTCGGTCCCAGCGGCAGTGGAAAGACTTCCTGTATCCACCTCCTGAAGAGACTGTATGAACCTGAGGAGGGACAAATCCTGCTGGATGGAGAACCGCTGCACCGTTATCAACACCATTACTTCCATAATAAGGTAGAGACAGCTCAGTATGATGTAGATTCTAATACTAATTCCTAAAAACAAATGTATCAAAAGCAGAGACAGACAACATGCATGATTCTGCACCTTACGCTAGTGCAATTATCTGGTGTTTCTGTATGAGATTGTCATACATGAAATACTGTACCACCATTTTCACCTCGTAAATTCCATCATCAACCAGTGAGTCACAAATACTAGCATGTGTTTCAACTTGTCAGGTCGCCGTGGTATCTCAGTCTCCTGTGCTGTTTTCTGGTTCAGTGGGGTACAACATTGACTACGGCCTGAAGGACTGTAGCATTGAGAAAGTGAAAGAAGCTGCAAAGAAAGCCAACGCACATGACTTCATATCTGGACTGGAAAATGAGTATGACACAGGTACAGAACTGTCCATGACTGTGTGCCTCGCACTATGTTGAGTTACTGGATTCATATGGTTCTTCATTTGAAAGATACGATTCCAATTTGGAAAACCCTTAGATCAGTCTTTTAGTATATTATATATTTCCTGCACAAATCTTGGGAAACTCATATCCACTAACAGCTCAAGGTCAAGTCTTGCGTGACCTTGAGCTGTTAGTGGATATGATAGTGGGATAAGATAATAATGACCAACTTAAATATGGGTGCAGATTTATAACACAGGGGTTGAAATCCATGTATCCCAAATCATGAATGCTTGCTCTCACTAAAAACAACAACAAGGTTTACCTAATAAAATCTACTTCAGCTTAAGTCTGCAATATCTTAATAATAATGTTATCTGCTTTATCTCACTGTTAGAAAGAAACTTCATGTAAACCAGTCCCCTGCACCAATGTCTGTAAAGAATATTTGCATTTTTAACTGGCGGGGACTCAGGAGCTGCGACTGCTAGTCTACTGTTCCTTATTTGGTTTGTGTCCCTTAGGCTAATCCAAACTAAGAATTTCAAAGACTCAAAAGGTAACACATTTGCAGTTAATGATGGGAGACATCAGTGGATCAACAACGTCTGTGATGGGATGTTTCTCTATGGACTTTGGTGCAGAAGAGTGAGTTTCCAGTCAGAAATTGTAGTCTAGTAGCGAGTTAAAGAAGATATATAATTGATCCAAGCAAAGGTAGACTTTTTTTTCTGACACAGGGGCTGACTATGACTATGTGTTTACACCTCATGTATTGATTTATTAATTAGTTGTCTGAATATCAACTAATGCCTGTTGGTATACTTCACAGAGGTTGGAGAGTGTGGCAACAAACTTGCAGATGGACTGAAACAGTGCATCGCCATTAGCAGAGCTCTGGTTCGAGATCCGCAGGTTCTCATACTGGATGAAGCTACCAGCAAACTCGATATTGAAGCACAGCATGCTGTAAGTAAAACATGGCCATTGCATGCTAATGGCGCCATTCAATCTGGAAATAACAATATATTGAATAGCCACCATGGAGCAACTCCACTGGTTGCAAATAGAGATCAGTTTCACTGTCTGTCATGTCTAAGGGATGTGAAATGTGCTTATTTCCCACTTGATTTATATTAGTAAACTTTTTCCTGAGGAGTTAATGTCTCAATCACTCATTTAAGTTCTTCAACAGCATATGATGTGAATTTTTAAAATTTTGATCTAATTTCACATATGACGGTGTCTGTGTCATAGGTTTTGCAGGAGATTCTGTCTTGTGGTTGGACAGTCCTGATCGTGGCTCATCAGCTGAAGACTGTGGAGAAGGCTCATCACATCATCTTCATGGAGAAAGGAACCATTATGGAAGAGGGAACAGATGAGCAGCTCATGGCCAAGCGAGGATTGTACTATCGTTTGAAAGAGGAGATGTTCTCTGACCACATCTGACAGAGACTCAGTGCTGTTCTTTCACTGTTTTGTACAAATGAACAAATGTAAACGGTCTGTATTTATGAAGTGCTTTATGCTACAGTTTTGCCATTCACCCATTTGAGCAACATGGGGTCAAGTGCCTTGCCCAAGGACACATCGGTATGCAGATTAGATTTAGTTGATGTAGAATAGTCGGAATTGAACCGGCTACCTTTGAGTTAGAAAACAAACTGGCTCTACCACTGAGCTCCCGTCACCACGTCGTCTGCTTGTTTCTTGCTTCAACTTTGTGCACAAGAGTATGATGAGTGAGGACAGTGAACAGTCTGTTCACTGTCTGCACTTTTGTAAGTCGCTTTGGATAAAAGCGTCTGCTAAATGACATGTAATGTAATGATGACAGAGAAAGTGAGGTCAAAGTGACGTCAATGATATTTGGATGTTTTACACGAATTCCTGTGAGTTGAATGTAGATTATTCTACATTTTGTCTGAAATGTTTTAGATAATATGGCAAAAATTAGGACCTAAATCCCTGATTTAACACATGTGTGACAGCAGCAAAGTGTCAACGGCGCTCAGATGTGCATTTGAATAGCCAGCATAATGGGACCTCAACGGGAAAAAGAAAGGGGAACATTTTGTTTGTTCATTATTGTTCATTAGGTTTTTATTTTTTCACATTATCAGACAAACATCTAATCATGATGTTTAAAATGTATAAACTGGTAAGTGTAATTCTAATGGGTTGTTGTTTTTGTGTGCAGCACTTTTTCTTTCATCTTTGTATTTTTACACTCTTGTTTTGCTGTTGTATTTGACTGTCTTTATTCATCTTGTAAGAGGAACAGACAGCACAGCACAAACAAGGTGGTCTGAGGTAAGGAGTTACTCTTCGGTTCTTATCCCCCACGAACACTGCCGTCTATCAGACAGAGTCTGGGAATCTAGTGATACCAGGCACACAGACAGACAATAGAACATCAATGCACATTAAAATGCTATGTGGATAAATTAACTAATGCATCTGTTTATACTGCAATTTTCCCATTACAATTACCATAATACAATACACAATATTTGTTCCACAGCTGACTTTGATAAGTGTGACTTTGGTCAGTGGAGGTGCAAATCCTCATGTTCATTTAGAAACGGATGGTTTCCATATGTAAAGACAAAAAGATGTGTGCATTTTTTTTTTAAGTGCTTCTTATAAAGTTCTTTCCACAGTTAGAATGTTGTTTTCATTTGCTTATGCTTATGATCATGCTTATAATCTCTCAAAAAGTTAATGCAAATTATTTTGTTCAATCCCACAAATTTAAGCCGAAAAGTCTTTGTCCAACTATACATACGTGTGCGCGCGCGCGTGCGTCGTATGTGCGTCACGTGACTCCTATTATTGGTCCAATCACGATCAAGTGATGACATCCGCGAGAAGAAGAAAGCTTTAATTAACTAGAGTCGTAGCTCATTTGCCCCTTGGACGGAAACTCTTGCCATCCACATTCCAGTCTATTTATTGTACATTTTCTGTATGTAGGATGTATTTCCTCATTGTACATGTTTTAATGAGACGAAAAAGGGGTTTATTTAGCAGTTGTGTTGTATACAAGCTGCCACCAGCATGACAGGATTGACTGATTACATCTTATTAAATATGGATGTGGGCTTCACTGAGAGCAAGAAGTAAACACGGCAGTAGTTTCCTCTTGTCCTTTGTCTCTGCCTGTGCGTGTGTGTGTGTGTGTGTGTGTCTCCGTGTGTGTCTCCCTCCACGCCTCAGCACAGCACCCGTTGCTTTTCTTTGCAGAAGCTGCAGCAGCTGTACGCACACACACACACGATGATCTCCCTCTCACTCCGGAAACATTATGTTCTTAACAAGACTGTGAAGATTCTGCAGAAACCATGGATAAAACGGACAGGATTACCTGCAGCCACTCGGTGAGTAAATATATTTGCATTTACACTCATCATTCATCGATTTAAAGAAGTTATGTGTGTCTCAGTCTGTGGCAGATCAGTGTGAACATGAGAAAACAACCCCAAATACAAATAAACAATAAATAAACTCATAGTGGAATAATTGACTATAAAGTTTATATGCATTAATGTCCTGCAATCCATCTGTTAGTCGCGAGCTCGATTCTTTGGCAGTGACCTGCATTCATTCTTGGGGATCACAAGAAGCTGCCACTACGTAAATATGTAACATGAACGTTAAACGCAGACGGTTTCCTGTTGCTTTACTGTGTCACGTTCAGCCTGAAATCATTGATTTTTTTAAGCGGTTTAAAAAAAATTGAGCCTGTGTGATTTTGTGCTACACAGCAGGAGTCCGTTATTATATAATTTAGTAACAAAGTAACACAACTACACCCACTACAGAGATTTGTTTACACCATGTGGTGGAATGTGATTCCTGGCAACCGTCGGTGCCCGTGTGGCAGTTTAATTCACTTGAATTGACACTTTGCCCGGCACTAGGTCAAAGGTCATGTTATGCTAAATGTGGCCACTGAGTTCAGTGCTTGACGTTTGTGTAGACATACGCTTGCATGAAAGGAAATCCAAACTTTACACATAATGCATTTATTTTATTTAGTGTCTATATTCTGTTGTGTAAAAATTTATAGATTTTGAATTTTAATTACTTATAGCAGTGTTTTAATGTTTGCACTTAAGTATACAATTCACTTATTTAACTTTATTTATATTTTTTGCAACTTTTATTTTTATCTTTTTTACTTGTTACTATTAAATAGAATGAGAAGAGTTGGTATTATGGTCTGTATTTACATAGAGTTTTTCTTGTCTTGATGATCTGCTCTACACTATAGTTATGCCATTCACCCATTCACACATCTTTCATACCCATTCAAGGACACATAGACTAGCAGAGCCAGGAACTGAACCCACAACATTCCAGTTGAAAGACAACTCGCCCTACCACTGAACTACCATGGCTCAACCCTTACTCCTCTCTTTTTTAATACTTTTACTTCCAAAACTTAAGTACATTTTATATCAGAAAATTGTAAATGTCGTGTACTTTAAGACTTTTACTTATTATAATATTATATAAAAAAAGTGACTTCAACGTCTACCAAATCATTTTGTACTTTTACTCAAGCATCCTTTTTAGGTACTTTATACAAGACTGACAATATGTATATTGTACACATGCAAAAGTATGTTTAAACAAAAAGTACTAGAGATGGCACAGACTTAAGGAACTTTTTAAGTCAGTACTTTTTGTTTAAACATACTTTTGCATGTGTACAATAAAGATATTTCCATCACAGCTCTAATAAAACAATTGAACCACATGAACAAATTGTGTCTCGGGTAAATATTTATACAGAGTCCATTTCTTTGCAGACGTCCCAAACAGTGAATGTTTGGGGGATGAGAAAATCCTTTTTCATGTTTCCTTTCCAAAATCCAAAAATAAATCAGTCTTTTATCTTGTGCCCTGGTGCCAATCCCAGCTGACACAGGGCGAATGTGGGGTACACCCTGGACAGGTTGCCAGTCCATCACAGGGACACCTAGAGACAAACAATCATTGACTTTAACATTCACACCTACAGTCAATTTAGAGTGTCCAATTTGCCTAATCCCCAAATTTGCATATTTTTGGACTATGGAAGGAAACCGGCTGAACATTTCTCTTCCCTATATCTCCCCCTGAGGTCAAACATATTATATAATAAACTGGGTCCAGTGTTAAGTCAACATCCAGAGTGGTTTTGAATTCCTGCTTGAATCCCCAGCCAGAATGGTGTCAGTCTAGGGCAATCCCTGTCATGTTTTTGATGTAATGGAGGGTTAAGTATCTCATTCCTTCCATATTGGACTTTTTGTGATTTTATGACCCTGTTTACACACCCTTTCCCATTTTTCATCTTCAGTAATGCATTTCAAGTTCCTGTCAAGTTCACTCTTAATTTATCTGTTAAGTATCTTCAGAAATTAGCTTTAGGCCACTGCACCTTGACTCTGAATATGACTATGGATGACCTGGATAAATGAAAACCGCCACAGATATTGTGTTTCTATTATTAGTGAAGTAACTGCTTTGTTTGTTTACTATTAAAACTTTTCTAAGTTGCTACTTTGGTAGTTGTGCTGTCCAGGGTTGTTATTTTTGCTGACTTTCAACTCTCTTAAAATTGAGAACTTGCCCCAGTCCTGTTTACCACCATCAGTGAAATTAAATTGATATTAAAAATAAAATAAATTCATAAATGATAATACGTTTGCCACAGGGACAGCCTGATGAACAATGCCTCTGGTTTTGTTTTTTTGTTTTTTTTGCTTTCGTGGATCATAAATGCAAAAACCTGTGTATTCCAGGTTCCTTGCATTATCTATGTCAGTTCTTTGACCAAAGTTAATATAATTTCTTCTTTTTCTACCACCTGCTGGCCAAGTTATTTCCTTTGGCCTTTTGCCACTACTTAATTCTGCCAAACAGGAAATGTGGGAAAAGAGGAAGCTGGAGAAAATCTGATAATCTCACTACTCAGCTATGACCACAGTTAAGTTGAAAACATGTTCTAATAACCCGTGTTTCCCTCCAGCGGCATCCACGTGGACTCTCCCCCCATCATCCCAACTCTCACCACCAGTTATGCCCACGGCACCTCGTCCACATCTTTGCTGCACACCACGATAGCGGAGTCTCTTCTCAGGACGGTGGAGCGCATTCCTGACAGAGAGGCCATGGCCTTTCTACAAGACGGAGTCCGTAAAACGTTTGCACAGTTCCAGCACGATGTGAGTTTGGTCCTTCCAACCATGAATAGATGTAACATTAACTGATGAGTGATGTCTTTGTACAGACAAAACCCCGTAACGTGAGCAGGATCATAGCCTCTTGAACTGAGTAGTCCTGCACACTAATGTTACTTGACTCCACTTTGGTATACACAACTATTTGGTCCTCAGACTTTATTGGAAGAACACATTTTCTTTTATTAAAAAAACTCCCAAGAGATGACATCAGCTGGCAAACGTTTAGAGAACATATTTGTATGCTTCGTCCTTTATCTGAAAATGGGTTAAGCCAAGAGAAACTATAAGACCCGAGGGAGTGTTTGAGTGATTCTCTCAGCGTATAGCTCCGCAGAGGGCTAAAAGAAGCTAAAGTAAGCCCAGTACTTTTATAGAAAAGTAGAAAAGTAAGTCTGTTTCTTGGTGTTGTACTCAAAAAGACACTGAGCATCAAAAAAGTTTGATGTACCAGAGTTTCCTGCAGCATGACACAAACTCGAGCCACGGACGGACTTCTGTTCAGTTCCACAGTCTTTTATGCCAAACAGACGGTTAAAATAATAGAGTCAGCAGTTAATGTATACGTGGACATGAGGTTGGTGCTCATATGGCCATAAGTCTGTGTCTGATAGCTATTATCAGCACGTTGGCCTCCTGTGTGTCCTCACATCACTCAACTTTGCTGCTGCTTCTCCTCCCAAAACTCCTCTGCACTTCATAGTGCCGTGATAACTTTACCATGTGTTGTCTCTGGATAAGGTGGCTGCATGCATTTACTGAGTAAATTAATCCATCACAAATACTTGTAATAACCTCTAATTTTATGATAATTTGTAAATAATATCACACAATAATAAACACACCTAGCAATGGATAACAATACAAACCACTCAAGAGTGAGTTGAATGCAGTTAGGTACAATTGTGGGGCAGAAAATCGATGTCTTTGTAATGTGTCTGCAGGTGGACAAGCTTGCAGCTGGACTCCTGGCGACTGGACTGAACAAAGGCGACAGGCTCGGCATGTGGGGGCCCAACACGTATGAATGGATGTTGTTCCAGTTCGCCACAGCCAAAGCTGGCATTATCCTGGTGAGACTGGTGGTTTTCACTCATTCTTATCATTATGAACACAACATAATTAATCCGCCGCTGAAAATAGAGCTGCACGATATGGTAAAAAAAATAAAATAATAAACAATAAAAAAAATAGATAGATATAGGGCCTAACTGTCATTTTCCGTCTGTAATCCTAGCTTCCACATATACATTGTTTTTGCCTAGGTTTTTTCCTCCTATCATTAAAAAAAGTTTTTCTTGTTTGACAACCCATCAGGTGGCTTTGAACCCAGCATACCAGCTACAGGAGGTGGAGTTTGTCCTGCGTAAGGTCAGTAATGCTCCCATAATTGTTTTATTGCTACGCCTGCCAGAGTTCTTATTCGATCAGAAGAGAAGAATCCTCTGCTCCTCCTTTCACAGGTCGGGTGTAAAGCCATCGCGTGTCCCACACAGTTTAAGACTCAGAAGTTCTGTAACATTCTGCAACAAATATGCCCAGAGATCGAAGCCTCCAGCCCCATGGACATCAGGAGTGCCAGGTACAGGCCCTAATGTGTTCACACCAGTGTGACGCACAGCAAAACACTTGTGCATGTCAACTGGGGCAAATATCTCATTCCAACGCAGGAACACAGACCATATCCCTGCAAATTCAGAGGTTTAGACAGACCGAGAGGAGTTTAGCTACACGTTACAGTTGCACACTGTTAGACATGTGTCTTCTGTAAGAAGCTGGTTTTGATAATATTTCAAACTGAAGGCCCCTTTACAGCAGAAAGTGTCACAGATTTAATTTATCACTGTGTCAACTTTCTGACAAAGGCAGCATTTATAAAAGGCTCGGTTTTACTACTGCGTCAGAAGTATTTTCAAACAATGTGTTTCATGTTTAAAAGAGAAAAGATTTCAAAGGTGTAGACCAGCTGGTTGTTTGTGTCTCGGGCAGGGCCTTTCAAGACTTTTTAGCTGTTCAAAGTGTTTGCTGTTCAATAATTTGTCACAGTTCATATGAATGATTTACACAGAGTTTTACCACCACTGCACGTAAACACACCCACAGAAGCTCATGATTGCCAGCTAGTACTTTTTTTAGTTGGTGCCATAAATGGCTTTTGTGTGAGCATTGGATATGAGTTCCTACCACACTGTAGGAATTTGATCCTCCAACTTCAACATGGGGGGAAAAACATGTCTTCCGCTTCTGTCTCTTTACACACACAGTGAAACTTTGAACAATAACATATTGTACTTTTATGTTTGTTAGAGCTTGACAGTAACAAAGCATCATGACGAACATTCCTTTTATTGGTGTGTTTTGGTTTGTTTTTTTGCCCTCAGACTTCCAGATCTTCGTACTGTGATTGTTTTGGATAGTCGACAGCCTGGAATGCTTCACATGGACGACGTCATGCAGGCTGGCAGCAGTCAGTATGTGCAGCAGCTGCAGGATCTGCAGAAGAAGATCTGCTCTGACGATCCAATAAACATCCAGTTCACTTCGGTTCGTTTGTTTATTTGTTGCATATACGCCGTACAATATGCTCAGCACTGACATGATAATAAGGTCCTAATTTGGATTTCTAGGGCACAACTGGATACCCAAAGGGTGCCACGTTGTCTCATCACAACATTGTCAACAATGCTTACTTTGTTGGCAAGAGAACGGGATACACCTGGAGGGTGAGTCACTCAATAACCTCACGCATCATCAGGGGAATTTAATCTGAATCCAAAGTTCCTCTCCAGAGTGCAAACACCCTGCTCGCCCCTCCCTTTCCCCCAAACATGTCAGGGAGCGATGGTGGCCTTCAGAAAGCAAAAATGCATGTCGTCGTTAACAAACCTGCCGAGATGTCTGACATCTGATGAGGGTTCCATAATACAGACAGACTTCAGGTCATATCATAGTCATATCAAACAGCTAATTTGTTTTCATAGAAACATGGTAGTACACATAAAAGACTTGTTCTACAACTTAACAAACTATTTCATTTGAGAAGCATTTATACAACCTTTATACAACTATTCATATGAGTAGTAATATTCAATGTTTGCCAACAAACCCTCTGAGATGTTCCACACTGTACAATGAAGTGAATCTGTGTTATGGTCCACCCTTGAAGGTAGTCGCTGCACGACTGTTCTCATTCCCCATTTGTATTTTCTCATTTTGCCCTTTCCAGCCTCACACTCGAATCTGTCTGCCTGTGCCGATGTACCACTGCTTTGGCTCTGTGGGTGGTGGGTTGTGTATGGCCATTCATGGCGTCTCCCTTGTCTTTCCCTCCCAAGGGTACGATGGAAGAGCCAACTTAGCAGCTATGGAGAGCGAACGGTAAAGTCAGAGCTCTTGGCCATTGACAAAAATCTTGAACTGCACATATTGTTGGCTCCACTAGAATTAATATAGGCTTTTAATGTGATCACCACTGATTCTGTATGCTGGGGATTATGGATCTGATACTCGAATTAAATGAGATATGAACTTAAAACCCAACATATCGAGTAAAGGCCTCACTAAGAACAAGTAAATAGAGATGTGTGCCACACTGCAGTGACCCTGTAAGCTTTATGGACTTATTTTAAGCTAAAAGAGAGAAAAAATGCAAACAAAAAGAAGCAATGTCGTGTTGTGAGCTGTCAGAAAGTTAGAGCATTATGTTTTTGAGGTACAGCTTAGGTCTGAGTGCTTAAATGTGTTTACAACAGCTCAGTTGTTTATTAGGGGTAAACAAAAAAAAAAGAATGTACTAGACTATATCAGTATCTATAGACAAACGTGATACTGCTGGTATCATATCTGATAAAAGAAAGTTGTATAGTGCCATCCCTATTTAGGATTTAGGCTTATAAACCAAAAAAATGTAATCTCTGCAAAAAAGGTTTTTCAGGTTACGCGTGGGAATAATTCAACAAAATAAGAGCACCTTTTTTAATTTACTGTATTCATAAAATTCCCTGTCATTGAACAAAAGGTGACCCATAGCCTCGTTATGAGTCAGCATGTCAGATACGACCTCGGAAACTTTTCTCCTACTTGGAAGACAGCCACTGTAATGTCATCAACCTCCACCTGCGCCGTGTCAGGCGAGTCTATCAGACAGATATTCATTGTGACCTCACTGATAAGGAGGTCTGTTCATTTCTTATCATCGTGGTCATGTGTATTTTTGTAGTTGTTTGAAGAAACGTTAACAGATTCTTTAACCCTTAAAACACAGAGCAGGGGCTGCTTTTTTAAAACGAATTAATCGTAATCAACGACACATACAAAGAAAAACTTCTAAACTCACACCCCAGGATGTCCATATGAGGAGTTGTGTATTATTCCTGCAGCGTGTGATCTGTGCCGTGTGAGCACTAAGGTTTAATAATGCACCCATATGTCTTCCTGACCTGTGTCCAAGATTTTAGCTGGTCAATAAAGTCATGTGGTGTTGCCTTTTTATTTACGGTTATTACTTATGGTCCCAATATTTAACTTGTATTTTATATTTTTGGTATAATTATGATTAAAAGAAATTGCACATTTTGGTCAGAGAAGGTTTTATTTTGGAGGTTTGTCAGTGAAGATGTCTGTCTTCCCTTACAGGTGTACCTTCATCTATGGCACCCCCACCATGTACGTGGACATGATTAACCAGCCAGACTTTGCTAAGTTTGATCTTTCATCAGTGAAAACGGGTAAGGAAAAGAATACGTACACTCTCTTCAGACCAAATTTCCCTGTCACAGTGTGGATTTGACTCGTTTCCTTCTTTGTGAACCGCAGGCATCATGGCTGGTTCCCCATGTCCTCCAGAACTCGTGAGGCAGGTGTTCTCTGTCATGGGCATCAAGGAAATAACTGTAAGTTATGAATTTGTTATATCTGAGAAAACAATCCTTCTTTGTCCACTCAGTGATGCAGTTCATCTGCCACACAGCAGGGGGAGACACATCATACGGGGAAAAAAAGCCATTCTGTTCAGCAAGAGCATGAAAATACATCACAGAAATATTTAAAACAAAATGAAAGCTTTATTTTCTTAGAGGTTTATTGGATGTGAGCATGTCTTACCAGGTCCAGGAAATGACAAGAAATTGAAAATACATGTACATTAGATGAGCAAAACACTTAATAACCACTTAACCACTGCTGTTGTGTGAGAAAGTGTTAGTCCTTTTTAATAAGAGATATGCTTTGAAGTATAGACACAACGGCACTTTTTTTTAATCATTTTAAGACACCGTCTTTTAGTGTCTTTTGCGAGACGTTGACTCCATTTAGCTCCTGGGATACTTTCAATAAGGACAAGTAGCACTAAAAAGACAAATATATGGCTTGGAATTTTTATATATTTTATATATATATATATATATATATATATATATATATATATATATATATATATATACATACATACATTTTTAATCAAATAACAAGATCGGCAAAAGGATTATTACAGCATGGAAGTAAAAAAAGTCAACAAAATCCAGTCACTCAAACCGTTTTACACATTCTCATATCAGAGTGAAACACCGTCACTGTTGGCTGTAATCAAGCTGTAAAACACAGTAGAAAAAAAAGAAAGAAAGAAAAAGACTGCCATTTATTTAGGTCTAATCAAGACAGTATTGACCTTTTTAAAAGATATCTGGATCAGTCTGGGACATCACAAAACATAGTACCGCCCCCTTGTGCCAAAAAACCTTATTGATGCAGCTTGAAACTCCTGGTTTGTTGAAAGTCATCCTTAGCAAAACATGTTTTTCATTTGTTTGTTTACTGCTTGAAACATTGAAACATGACATACTTGTCCACAGTAGTCATTTGTAGTGTAACCTTTATTTTGAAGGGTAGCTTCATTGTGTCCACGGTCCATGGATTCCCCTCTCTCCCCCAGATGTGTCTATAAATGTGTCTTTTTAACCTAATGACAAATTGACAGATGGACAGTCTTTAAGAAGAATTGAGTTAGCATTGTTGGTCTTGCTGCACATTGTAGCTCCTGCTCACAGCTTCTCCTGTGGAAAAGACACAGAAATCAGCAGCCAAACCAAACAGAGACCCCATGACCTGTACGTGGTGTACTGGACCCAAAGGCCAACATGGAAAAGTTCAGACAGGGACATAGTAGAGGAGAGAGTTCTGTGGTCAGGGGGGGAAAAAAGAGAAAGAAAACAAAACGATGCAAAGCCAAACGTGGGCCACTCCAAAACCACCTTAAACTTCATGTGGTAATATCTGAATCCAAAGTTGCTCTGGTCAGAATCCCACACTGAAAAACTGAATACTACTGAATACTGAGACCATGGCAGGAAATATGTGATTTTTGGTTTTAAACATAGGCCATACTAAGGTGAGGAATAATACAGCACTTTTAAACCAGTGAGGGTGTTATTTAAAACAAAGCTGCCTGCTGGCAGCACGGCAGCTGCAAGGACCTGCACAATTGTGATTTTGATTTTTGTTTTTATCGTTTAAAATACAATACTGTACCTGTGCAGCTGTGGTGTTCAAATACGGGTGCCCTTTTTGGGTACCTTTGCTTTCACTTTGCAGCCACTGAAGGCAGTGCTCTCTCTGACTTGCTTGCCTTTCTGCGAAGGTGGAGAAGTGCACGCTGCGTCTGGATGAATGCGACTAGAGTCCATCCATCTACGGGTAGAAACCAAATAATAAAGATTACTTTTGTAGCTACAGCGTAGAGGATGGCAGTCAGTTATGTTAGAGTTGCATAATGTCTGATCGAAAGTTCTAAATATTCAATTTTTATAATGAAAAGACAAGAAATGCAATCAATTCTAATATCGGCAATCTGTCAATCAACTAATCAGTTAATCTTTACAGAATAAACATCGATTGGTCTTGTTTCCCACCTGCGCAGTGGAGTGAGTTGGCATGTACAGTTCCAAGAGTTGTTGGAGAGGGTGAGATTGGTCAAGGTTCCAAACTTGAGACTCTTGGGCAGGGACTTAAGCTTGTTGTTGTCCAGGTACAGCGACTTTAGGGCTGTGACTCCAGTAAACGCACCGTCAGCAAACTGGAAGAGAAGAGTTTGAGTTGTTAGGAGGAACTTAAAAATAGTAAATAATTGCAGGTCTCCCCAAAACAACTCCGTGCTTAGGTGGTAGGTGTCTGTCACACCGACCACCAACAATCATTCTTGTGTCATACGTCAGACAGGTTCAGTGTGGGGGAAACCTCACTAGTGTTTCTCTCGGATGAAAGCCTCCTCTCATGCTTCTCCTGCACCACAGTATAAACACTGACAGTCACTGCCCTCACTTTCACTTCCCCTTCTCTCTTGCAACGGTGCTAAAAGCTTCATAGGGGTGTTACACAAACTGTGTCAAGTTGTGCCTGTTCAGGAAGAAGGGGAGGTTGGATTAGAGCGGAGCTTAGCCTTGAACAGGCGTTTTATGCAAGTCTTTTTGGAAATTTCCACTGCACAGGGACAAGTAGCTGAGGCTTGGCATTGTGAAGCAATGTAAGATGGATGTTTTCCAGAAATGGCTGAGGTGTTTTTTTGCTCTCTCTCTCCTCTCTCCTCTCTCTCTCTCTCTCTCTCTCTCTCTCTCTCACTCTCTGTCGCCTTCCTCTTTGGGCCATTCCTCTGCCAGGAAGGCATTTGTAAAGGACCCAATTGTCCATTGAACTGTAGTGATGGCGAGCTAAAAATACTCCACTCCATGCAGTGTCAAACACCCTGGCTCCATTTCCCTCTCCTTACCTGTTTACAAGACACACTCGGCTAAAGCAGGCAACACACCGTGCTGAAAATAACACTTGTGTAATAATTAGACGTGCTTGGCTGATGTCCAGCAAACAAAAACATTCTAAAATACCTGCATTTGGCTGGAAAATGGCTTAACCTCACCGGCCATATGTGCTGCCCTCAATGTCTCCTCCTGCACCCACCTGGCTCTCACATACTCCTGGCGTGAGTAGGCTGTTATTTAACAGTTTTCCCCTCTGGGATGCCGCCTTGCTGTGGCACAAGTACACTCAAATATTGGATTAACCTCAAGCATGAAGCAAATGTGCATTCAGGAATGTCTTAAAAGTAGTGTGGTATTGCATAGAGCTTATATTGTATGCATGTATGGCGGAGCTGTGCAGGATATGGATGAACAGACTATGAAAACTGTCTCATGTCTGATAATTTATTGAGGTTAATTTGTTGTTACTAGACAGATTTGCTTACGTTTCTTACAGAAATGTTGCATTTTCAGTCTTCTCTAACTTTAATTTATGATAAACGTTTTTGCTCCACTACTCAATTGTTTCCACTCAACAGCATCGCCACTGTTGTGAATGTGACACTTTGAGCAAATAAACAGATGCATGAGTTTTTGTGCATCCTTAAGTTTGATCTGCTCCCAAATCTGCTTTCAATAGTTGGCTGAGTTTGCAATACTGGGCTAAACGAACCAAACAGACTAAAAAATAATGCTTGTGGGATTCTGACTTGATCTTGCTGGCATTTATAAGAAAAACAACTATGGAAGTCCATAATTGACAATATTTGCAACATACCTTTCTTCCACAAATCTATAGCCATACGTAAAATCCCAGTATTCTTTAAAAACTAATGGATTGTCTTGAACTATTGAACTATACTTTATGATTTACCCGATTCTCCTATTTTATGTAATTGTTGAGAAAAAAAATTGCTAGAAATATCAATGTATTATTAACTACTGCAGAGATATCCGTTGCATATAAAAATATTAATCAAACGTAGTTTAACGCACAAATAATCTTTGGGTCTCAGCATAGTGTTTGATTTGCACTCTTTATCATATCTATCTGTTGGAAATATGGCTTATAAGATCACTGTATCTTAAACTATTAACCTTCTGACCTTCTGTGTCCTCTACATGACTTTAAACTAAACTTTAAATCTAAATAGTAGTATATTCACTATAGTCACAGTATAGTCACATTGTAGTGTATTTTATGCAGTTTATATAGTATGGCTCACTTTTTAACCACAGCATCGTTCATTGGTCTGAATGCATGGTAGGATTTCAGTCATTAGAATCATGTTGACTCATAAACACTCGTTAAAGCCATGGACTGACCTTCTCCAGTTTCATGTTGTCCAGGTGTAGTTGCTCCATGTAGCGTCCAAAGCTCTGGAAGGCCTTGTCTGGGATGGTCCTCATGGGGTTCCTCCCCAGCCTGAGTTCCTCCACCACACGCAGTTTGCTCATTGCCGCCGTAGGATAGGTGGACATCTTGTTCCTGTCCAGGTGAAGTATGGCGAGGTTCTCAACGTCGTCCAGAGAGCCGGGCTGCAGGGTGGTCAGCTCGTTCCCGCTCATGTGCAACCAGCGCAAGTCTTTGGCACCCGTGAAAGTCCCGGCCCGCAGCTCACGCAGCTTGTTGTCGTTGAGCTGCAGAACGAAGAGGTTGATCATTGGGGAGAAGATGCCCTTAGACAGGTCACTAATCTGGTTCCCATCTAGATAGAGGTAGGTGAGCTCAGTGAGGTCATCAAAGGCACCGGGCTTGACCCTGTGGATCTCATTGTTGGACAGGTAGAGGTAGACAAGCTTCTTCAGCCCTTTAAAGGCCTGGGTGTCGATCTCTCGGAGCTGACAGTGCTGCATGTGCAGCGAGATGAGACCCTTGCTTTCGCTGAAGGCGCCGGTAGGAATGCTGCCCAGGTTGTTCCTCTGAAGATTCATCAAGCGGGTGGCCTCTGAGACCTGAGGGATCTTCTTCAGTCCCACACTATCACAGATGACGTGCTGAAGGTCACCGTGGCAGTGGCAGAGGGTCGGGCACTGGCTTGGCGCTCCCTGCACTGCGGGACCCAGGACCAGAAGGCAGGTCCCCAATAACAACCAGCTCACACAACGCATCCTTAATGTCACCAAGTCCACTTACTTTGTTAGACTGTCTTCTAGCAGACCAAGAAGATGCAGAAGAATCTGAGTGGAACTGTGAAATAGAGGCTTGAACTGAAAAGGTGTGCGTCTGCGTGTGTAGAGTGAATCGGACGGAGAGAGGAGAGCAAAGGTGTGCAGAGCAGAGACATTCACGTTGAGAGTAGGATGGTCAGTCAACAGAACACACAGCACTATTTATAACATTTACTTGCGGAAAAAAAGTGAGGAGGGCTTGCCAGGGTGTTGGAGTAAGAGGTTTGCAGGAGGAAGTCAAGTGTCTGTGAGAGTTTAACCCTAAATGAGCTGGAAGATGACAAGCAGACCACTCATTCTCTTCACTACTCTCCTCAAATTTGTTGTTTTTGTTGTTTTTTTTCAACAACGTGGCATAAGGTCAGGTTGGGTTTATTCGGGCCGGCTAGACGTCTATTGTTTTTCATTCTGCAGCGGAAGAAAAAGGAGCCGCTCCAGTGCAGCTGTTGTATAACCCGTAATAGTCTCCAGATGTTTGGCTAGAACCAGGATGCTGCTTAAAGTCAGAACAATTGCAAATGACACTTCCATCATCCCAGGAATGAAAGTTTTACATGCCTCTGTACATTCCTGTGTGCATTCTTTCTGATGGAAAGGCGACGGGGTGTTGCATGTAATGGTCCTTTTCACCCTGTGCTATTATTGTGATTGTAGAAATCAGGGTCTGATTGCAAGACATCGAGTAGCGCAAGTTATTTTTCAAAGCCTGTGAAAAAGAGCGGCATCTGGACATTTTTAATTCTAAAGAAAAAAAAAGGTCAGAAATGGTGAAGCGGGACTTGGTTGGCAGGCTCGTGTCAGAGGAAGGTTTGATTTCAGTTGGGTGAATTAAGAAGATGGATGAACCCACCCAGGATAAATGGAATCTAGAGTTTACTTAACAAATCTAACATTTTATTGGGAATATCATCTCCTCCATGAAATATGTTCTCAAGGTTCTGTTTGTCCTTCAGAGACTGGCTCTTTTTTTCTGCTTCTGCTTGAATTTGCACCTGTAAAAACTGAAGCAGCAACATGAAGCTCTAGTTATTATAGTAATAGTGTAATCGCTTGTAGTGGAGTAAACATATACAGACGTCCTTAGGTAATGCTGAGACTAGCAGGACTGTTACAAAGACCAGCAATTTATTTATTGCTCATTTGGCGTGCATATAATATCTAGCTTGTTCTACAATTTAAACAAATCTACGACATCTATAGGCCACAGTCCCTTTTAGTACCAGAATAAAACTGATGCAACGGGGAAACATTTACATTTCAACCATGTTTGTTCTGTTGACATTTTTGTTTAGTATCTCTTTCACGCGCGAGTAGATTTTTTGCCCTAGAAAAGTCACTTTTCTTTCTTCTCTGTTTGTCTGTAATTAGGTTGACCTCTCAAATGACCTGGGGGCCACTGAGTGTGTAGTTTGGTCTGTAGGAGGCCAGTCAAGTGAAAAAAAAGTATTTTTTATACATCATAATCAAATAATATTTATGATGACTGATGATGTTTATTGTGATATAGAACAATAAATAGTCACACTATAGATGTATTATGATGCAATGTGAATCCAGTAATAAAAAAACATCCAGAAATAACTCATTATAACTTGATATGAAGTGGTGGATCCTTTTCGTTCACTAAAAACCCACTTATTTGATTTTAGTCAAATAAAAAAGAGACAAAAAATAAATCCTGTGTCCCACTCCATCATATTACCCAGTACACATGTGCAAGTTGCCAGCAGAGCAGCACATACCTCACCGAGCTCTGAGGCTCACACGTGTTGAGTAGAAAGTGAATGTGAAAACCTCAGTAAAGAGAAAAAGAAGGGTCACTGGCCCTGCACCGGCCGGTTTATCATCCCTCTGCTGTGCTGTTTGTGTGTTGGACAGGTTGGTTATGGGACCACAGAGAACAGCCCTGTGACGTTCTGCGCCTCACCGACGGACAACATGGAGAGGAAGAGCGAGACCGTCGGCTTCATTATGGACCACGTCGAGGTACACCGGTGTAGTGTTGTAGTCAAGTCACTAAACCTCAAAGAAAAGTTGGAATTTAAAGTAAAAGCTTGTGCCTGCAAAGTTGAATGTTAGAGCTCACGTCAAGAGTACTTAAAATCAGGATATTTTAAATTTGAATATTTTTGAGTGGCCACTTTCAACTTCCACCCAGTCCATGACAGAAATCAAACTTCATTAAAAATCAATACACGTTTAATTTGACTTTCCCACAGGCTAAAATAGTGAACCCTGCCACTGGAGAGGTGGTACCTCTGGGAACGACAGGAGAGATAATGATCAGAGGATACTGTGTGATGCTGGAGTACTGGAATGACAAAGAGAAAACAATGGAGTGCATCGGTAAAGACGGCTGGTACAAAACTGGGTGAGTGGAAGCTGTCCTCAAAATCAGAAGCAAAGCAAAACAAAAATCAGATTTTTATTTTATTTTTTACTTTAGTTGCTAATGTTAATCAATGTCTCCTCTTTCATTCAGAGACACTGGCAGCATGGACGGGTACAGCTACTGTCGCATTCAGGGCCGCATCAAGGACATGATCATCAGAGGAGGAGAGAACATTTACCCAGCTGAGATTGAACAGTTCCTGCACACACATCCCAAAGTGAAGGAAGTGCAGGTGAGCTCACACAGCGAAGATATACAGTACACATCGAGGATATAGAAAACAGAAACATGGAATTGTATGTATAAATAAATATATTCTTCACACATTTAAATAAAAAAAGATTTGTCATTGGTTGACTTAAGGCATTCTTTCTCATTCAGTCTTTTCAAATGTAGTTTATTTCAAATAAATTAAAACTAACTCCAGCCTTGTTGCATCAGTCAGTTCATTTTTTAAAGAATGCTGTGATTTTCATATCCAGACCGTTTCATCTACTGCTGCTTCTGCTCCTGCTGCCGAAAAGGTTCATATGCTTGTTTGTTTTCTTTGGTTTTATCAGGTGGTTGGAGTGAGGGATGCTCGTATGGGTGAAGAAGTCTGTGCCTGTGTCATCCTGGCGGAAGGACAGGACTGTACTGTAGAAGATATCAAAGCTTTCTGCAAGGACAAGGTCAGGCACACGTTCCCCTTCAGTATTTCATGATGAGTTGGAACCATGTTACACTTCTCCTTTTTTTTTACTTATCTACTCAGTGACTCTGTCTTTCTCTGCTCCTGTCAGATTGCTCACTTCAAGATCCCTCGCTACGTACTTTTTGAAACGAGCTTCCCACTCACCATGACTGGAAAGGTAATCCTTCAAATCCCCAAAAATAGGGATGGGACTATGATACCACTTTTTATGACTGGAGTATCTACCAATATACCAATATTAGTCCGATTTTTATAATAATAATAATTTTAGACCATTTATGAACTATGAACCTGTGCTGAGTCATAATTCTCCAACTGTGTATGAAATATTGTTCTCCCAAAAAGAAGAGATAATAAGACTCCGTTAAAATGCTTTGCTGATTTTTATTTACATTTTAACAATCTGTGAATAGTGAAGCATATATATATGGAACATATATACATTTTTATCTGTCTGATATCAGATCCAGTGATTTTGATACTGAAACTTTGATTATTTCAACTGTCTGCCTGTGATAAATTAAGCAGGGACCAAATGAAACGTTTCTCTAATCGGATGTTGTTTAAGATAATTTACTGTAGACATGGCATAGTGTTTATAATTCCCCCAGACTGGAGGGAAACGGAGCAATACTGCATACTCACCATATCCTGTGAGACAAACCCAGAGCTGCATATCAGATAAAACCCAGGCTCCTTCAGTTCACTTTATTCCACCAGAACAATCCTCTAAGTGTTAACAGTGCTTTGCAGTCTGACTGCAACACTAAAAGGAAATGTTTATCCCACCAGTTAACATCATTTGGCGGTAGAATGTGAGTCTTTAGTAGAGATGTCAGATGAGAAACTGAGGCTGTTTGTCTATTTTCAATTGACAGGCTTTGGCAGAGTTTAGGACTTCACATGACAAACACACTTCTCCCCCTTATCTTAGCAGTAGACAGCATCTGCTCAGTTTGTGCTAAAGTGTAGAGAGGGAGTTGGTCAGAATCCAGACTATTTTGTATTTCTTGCAGCAGCACCTCTAGCTCAGTTAGTCTGCGTTTGGAGATTAGAACCTGACGAATCCAGGTGTCTCTTCACAGTGGTGCAGAAATGCATCTCAAATTAATTTTGCCACAAAGAAACCAGAGATGTAGGGACATAAAAACAGTGAAGCAAAATATCTGCCGAGCCCACTCTCTTCATGTTTATCATTTTACTGAAACGCGACACAAAGCTTGCACACCGGAGGTGAAACTTTCTGTCAATTCACCACATTTTTCCTCTCTCTGTCTCAGATCCAGAAGTATAAACTGTCCGAGGTGGCCGAGGAGAAGCTGGGGCTGAAGAAAGAAAAATGAGGAGCACTGCTCTTGTATGGACAGAATGAAATTACTGTGAACCGTGTAGCCCAAACAATAATTATTATTACATACCAAGCTGTAGAGAAGCTTAAAGACATTTAGTCATGTCATGTATTTTTCTCACAGCCGACGAATGTACATGTAAACCTTTGATTAATCAGTCTTACAAATAATACACTTACAGTATTTTGTTTTAAAATAATGTGAACTATCTGCCTTTTTTGTAATTTCTTTTCTATTTAAAGCTTTAGATCTTCACTGTGAAACTTGGTTTTGGAGCTTAGCGTCTCACACGGACTGGGGGAGTTCTATTTTTTATATTATTGTGAGGATGAGATTTATTGAAACAATGAAAAATAAAGAATAACACCAGACTAATCCTTTAATGTCCACTTTGCAATAGAAATACAGTTAATAAATACAGTCTGCAGATAAATGTATGGTCTTATGCGGCTGCTGGGTCTTACAAACCATATACCAAAAGATCAGTACAAAAAGTGTTTAATCAGTTTCTACTGTTCTTTTTTTATCCTGCAGAAATATCTTCTTTTTATATAAACTTGGAATAAACTTTTTTTTACCTTGTTATTAAAACCAGGCATGGGTGTTTCAATTTACGGGAAGCATAAATGTATTCTTATTGATCTTGGTGGCAGGTGCGCGCCTCCCTAAACCAATGCAATGTCATTCGGAAACACACACCAATTTAAAAATGAATACTTTGCGGTGCATACATGAGCCAGCATCACAGATACACACACACATACATTCTCAAACACCTTAAAGAATTTCCTCTACAGTCTGACCAGGCCACATGTGCAGTCCACCTGATGCTGGACTGCAGGATCGGATGTCGTCTGCTGTCTAGACCTGAAGGACTCGGCCCAGAAATAGCTCTTAAGAGCCCAGAAGAAAACAAACAGAACTCTTGGCTCTTACAAAAGAACCTCAAGGTTTATTGTAGAAGTTTTTAGTCTACATATTTTGGGTTTGGATTTGACATTTCAGGACATGGTCATTCTCCAGCTGGCCATAGCATGCTCCAACATCTACAAGCAGGTCTTATGAAATCACCTGAAAGCCAAAGGAATGTACATTTTTTGGGGGAAATTGATAGTGATATTAATCCTGCAGAAGGTGAGCTTGTTTTTACAAGCATGGTTTAGTCACTGATTTCTGAATAGTTCAGACTTTTTTAATAGTTTGGGAGTTCATGAAATTATATATAAATGTTATTAGTAATAACCTGATTTGTCTCTCAAGCAATTGCACTGTGTGCGGTTAATCGCTTAAGGCTTTACATAAACACTTCAGTTTCCCTCATGTTGTTTGAAAAAGCATAATGAACTCAAGTTGCTCACAGCAGGTTAAAGGAATGAAAAAGTACAAGAAGATGAGGGCTGTTGTGACTTAAACAACATATTTTACCAGTTTGGCTGAAATATGTTGATCAAAGTTTTGTTTTTGCCACTTTTTACACCTGTGTGCTCTCTCACAGAGAGCAAAACGGATCCATTTTCCATGTGAATACCTCAGTTGTCCTTGGGCAGAGGAATACCAATTGCCGTTTGCTGTCCCTGCATCTGCTGCTCAGCCTGGGCGACCTGCTCCCTGGTACAGCAGTCCTGCAGAAACACAGCAGCCAGGTTGCGCAGACGCGGACTCTCCGAGAGGGAGAAGCGCAGCATACACTGCAGGAGGGCCGGGTCAGTGATCTCAGAGCGAGACGAGGGTGTTGAGAGGTTCATGAGGGTAGTAATAGCTGACAGGACAGTCTCCTCCCTCTGGCTTGAAAGACGGTTTGTGACTAAGCTGATCCCGCTGCTCTGCAGGATGATGTCTCTGCATTCAGGATCCATGCTGAGGTTACACAACCCTCCTGAGAAAAATTGCACATATGAGCAGTGAGGCAGTGTCATACCAGGATGATGAAAACAAACAGGTTTTGTTGGTGTAAAATCTCACCCATCCCAAATTCCACAAAGTTCTCGTTCTCTTCAGTCAACATGTCCAAGAAGAGGTCAGGTACTTGCAGCTCCCTTAGATACTCCATGTTCTTTGGGTCATATGCAAAATTGGCCAAGTTGGCCAGTACTTGCTCCTTTGCCTCTGATGTAATGACAGAAGTTGTGTAAGCAACTGAGGAATAGATAAAAAACTAAACTACAAATAAATTGTACAACCTGACTGATAAATCTGCTCATTATTTGATATCAGCCAACATTCGCATTATTATGGACATAATCAGTATCAAGAGGCTGCAATAAAACACCTAATATTATTTAGAAAGAGACATTCAGAAAAGACATGACACATTTCGTCAAACAGATAACACTGAGGTTACTTTAAAAGGTGCAATAAGATGTTTGCAAACAGTGCCTTAGTAAAACGATTACATACTAACTACACAGTATTGTTTCAGCTTATATACTGTATAATGTCCATACTTTGTTTTTAAGTCTAAATTCAGAAAATGTTATTTATTAACCGTTTTCAGTGAATTTAACAAAGATGTTTTTGTTGAATGATGAAAAACTAAAATAAGAGTATAGTGTGTTCTCACCTTCACTGTCCGTGTCCTGAAACTCAGTCACCAGCGTTTGTAAATATTCAAACCGATCAGATCCTTCAGAAGAACCTTTCCACATATTGACTATATTCTAACACTGTTTAAACGCCTAAAAACAGAGCATGTCATAAACTATCATAATAAACCAACAATGATGCAAAAATGTTCTCATTTAGTCATCGTTGTTTATTACAGTGTTGTTCCTCCGTTGGTCCGTTCATAAAATATGTCCGGAGGAGATCGCGATGAGAGCAAAGATTCCGCATTCTTCCGCGTGAAATTAAATGACTCACAACACGGAAACAAACACACACAAAACCCACACAAAAAAAACATCTAATACATTCTAAGTATTTGGCAAAATGTCATGATGTTCCGGGGATGGTTTTGCAAGGTGAAGAGGCTCAGTAACTGTCGTTACGTTGGCCAGCTTTGTGAAGGTCACTGAAGTTAGCTTCTGACTCGTAAGTTAAAGAGAAACTTACAAGCTATGATTTTAGTTTGTCTAAAATTGTACAAACATTTGAAATATATTATATAATATTAAGTAATGCAACATATTCAAAGTATATAAATGAAATACTAATACACATAACATATTAATATGTATTGTCAATGTTGGTTGATTTTCTTCTTTTAGAGTTTTAGAGTGGATATCTTTTGATGTTTGTGTAATTCAAACCAATGAGTATATCATTAAGAAATAATATAAAACAAAACACACACTATTGTAAATAATTTACTGTTATATCGGATCATAAGTATTTGATCTGCGTTCTGTTTGAAAACTGGCTTTACAGTAATACCAAAATGCTAAGAAATGCCAATTTTGGCATGTTATTATTCACCATCTACCAAAGTCGATGATGTAGACTCAGAACTCGGAAGCAACAAATCGGAAGCTGTGAATGTGAAGCGAACTTCAGCGTCAGGTCTCGCTGCAATGAAGAAACACAGACTGTCCGCTGGAAAACGACTGTCAAAGCCACTTCTGTTTGGAACACTCATTGTTGGATTAGCCGCTGCGTTTTACAACAGGTACCGACAACTGCAGGACTGCATTTTGTTCTGCAGTGAACTATGTTTCTCTGTCTACTCGCACTGGTCCACAGGCTGTCTGTGTCTGTGTGTGACCTGCATTTTCTCATCAGCTAATTCCAAAAATTAAACACATTAACCACGCATAATTTAACATGTTTTAACAGGAAAATCACAGGTGTTCTTTATAACTTCAGGCTCTGTTCAGCTCAGGTTACTCACTGTGAAAGTGAACGAGCATGTACCTTGAAACTGAGGAAGCTAAATGGAACTCAGCTCATTATTAATTTGATGATTTACACCTGCGCTTTTCTTACCTGTCAAAATGGCTGTTATACAGGACCCGTGACCCACAGCAACAACTACTACTAAATGAATCTCAAACTATTTGTGTGTGGGTTTTTTTTGCTGTTTCATAACAAATGTCTTTCAGAGTAGTTTTGGTTTGAGGACAAAACGTGATATTTCTATGGTTTCTAAAACACAGATTGGCATAAACAAAACAAATGAATGGATAAAATAATGAAAATGATCATTAGTTGCAGCCCTACATTGGCCTACTGTGGGTTTTATGTGCTAAAATGCTCTTGACTGTCATATTAAGTCACAACTATTTATAAACGATCTGCACATGAACTCATGGTCAATTAAGAATAAATATTTGCTGTAGTTTTGGCTAAAATAATTCATTATTGGAAGGTTTTTGTGGTGATCGAGGTACAGAAACTGAGCATTATCACCACTTTAACTCCCCTTGCTTTAAGTTGATAAACTACATATGACGGTTGTACTTAAGCATCTGTTTGAATTTGTTAAATCATTCAATACAAAATTCACATGTTTGTGAAAGACCTCAGTCACAGGTCATAGTCATCTTCAAGAGTCAGCTGTAGGTAATCATCCAAGAGGCAGTGTGGAAAGGGATCTATTACTTTCTTTAACTGTATAACAAAATGTATCAGCATTATTTAATTTTTTTCCAAAATGATTTAGTGAATCTATATTTCCTATTGAAAAAGATTTGTATTCGATTAGATTCAGAAGATCTAATACTGACAATTTGCCTGTATGGCAGCAATGCATTTGTCCTGTTTATTGAGTAAAAAGTGGAAACAATGTAATGGATTTGCTCTTATTTGACTGGATTATGAGATGTAAATTGGGATCAGCGCTGCATAGTGATGAAAATAATGTTGACTGACTAATGTTTCTGTGGCCCATGCAGGCACAGCTTTTTTCCAGATGTGACTGAGCTCAGGGCACAGGAGGAAGCGCGCAACAATGTCAGGAGGATTGAAGTCCTGGAGAGGAGGCAGAGGCAGAAAGATGAGCTGGCTGAGAAAAGAAGAGGGAGCAGCTGAATGATGTCTGTGAAACCCTTATTCATTTGTGTGAGGACAGTGAAGGCTTTTTAAAAAAACAAAAAACACCTAAAACCTGATATGTTCCAGTTGTCATCACACATCATTTGTCCTCTGTGTTGGAGACATACGCTGTTCACATATGAATGGACCATGTGACTTATGTGTTATGTCAGTTTTGAGACATGTTAATAAATGATTAAATGAACCAAGTGCCAAAAGTGAGTTTTGGTATTAGCTCATTTCTTGCTCGTTGGTCCAGCAGAGGGCAGCCTTGTTCACACCATCTATCCTACTGTTTATCCACTGAAGGTGATGTGAAGAGCTGGAGTTCACCACGGTGCATGAGAGGAACGAAAGAAACAAACCACTTAAACCACAAGAATCAGGCAGCAGGTTTTTGAAGCTGCCTCTGAGTTGACTGAATCCATCACAATTAGTGCAGAAACTAATGATTATTTTTCATAATCGATTATTCTCCCAATTAACAGAGTACTTGCTTGGTCCAAAAAATGTCAGAATATGGTGAAAAATGTTGAGCGGTGTTTCTCGAATATTCTTTAATGTCTTGGTTCGTCCACAAACCAAAATTATTTAGTTTTAATGATTTCTTTGTTGCATTGAGCAAAGGTATTCTACATAAAGAAAATATTCACATTCACAGAAGCTGAAAAATCAGAAAACCAGTTGTAATTATTGATTAAAAACACATTGATTAATCAATTATCAAAAACGTTGTCAATCAATTTAGAAATTGTTTAATGAATTATTATTGCAGCCATAATAACAGGACACAAAGTCGTGAATTTTTTTGGACAACATACTATACTATGACTTTTTTGACTGATTTTGGACGACACAATATACTATGACTTTTTAGTGTGATTTTGGAAGACATAATATACTATGACTTTTTTGACAGATTTTGGAAGACATGCTATACTATGACTTTTTTGACTGATTTTGGATGACACTATACTATGACGTTTTTAATTAATTTTGGACGGCATACTAAACTATGACTTTTTAGTGTGATTTTGGAAGACACAATATACTATGACTTTTTCAGGTATTTTTGGACTATGACTTTTTTGACTTATTTTGGATGACATACTATAATATGACTTTTTTGTTTTTGGACTTATTTTTTGACTGACATACTATACTAAGACTTATTTTGGATGACATACTATACTTTTGAATATTTTGGATGACATTTATACTAAATTTTGGACTTATTTTGGATGACATACTATAATATGACTTTTTTGAATATTTTGGATGACATACTATACTAAGACACGGCTAGTTTTGGGCGACATGACTGTTTTTGGACAACAGACTATAGTATGACCCTTTTGACTGATTTTGGAAGACATACTATACTAAGACTTTTTGGACTGATTTTGGACGACATACCATCAAATTCTCCCGTACTGAATAATAAAATTGTTAAATATTCAATCAACCCTGATACATTTTTACAGTTTGTCTGTAATCAGCGTTTGGAGCTCCTATTCATGAAGTGATGAATGACGGCTGCAATAAGTAAGAAAAAGGCAGGAGCGACAAGGTTCCTCTAATCAAGCCTGTGAATGGAGCCGTTTCAGGGTCATTGTAATCTTTGGAAAGGAACTGCCGCGAGCGAACAAAGACACAAGTGCAAGAAAAATATGAACATGAATTTAACTGAACAAAAAACTGTGCTTCAATAAAAATCACTGAAAAGCTGAAAAATCAAAGGGCAAGGTCAACAACACTTAGTCCAGTTCTTTCAAATCTCCACACGGTGATTTTTTTAATCATTTTTAATGATATACTCAGTCTTGTTGTATAACAGGAGCAATCCATGTAACCTTTAAGTAACATTTATATTCTATTGATTTGTAAATGTACTGAGCCTTTGAGCTATTGCACGAAAACGCTGTACATTTCTGACATTTACAGAACTGTTGTGTTTCCCCTCAAGCTGTTTTTCTTTAAATATACATCTCTTTAGCATTTACAAAACACAATTAAGACTTGAAACATGTTAAAGTTTAAGATCAAACGTCAACCTAATGTTTCTTTAAAAGGAATTTATTTGTTTGGGATGAAAGATGGAGTCGTAAACACAGTAAGCGGCGCAGGGAAGTGAATGACTGTTGCTGCTTTATGAGTTCGGGTTCTGTTTGCATCACTTCTTTTATAGCAGACTTCATGTGCTGCCTGAAGCCTTCGCAGTGACGATTTTTCCCTCTTTCTTCTGCCCACTGTTTGCTGGCCTGGTGTCAGGACCAGAAAGAATAAGCAGCAGTGAATAACGTGAATGAATCAGTGAAAAAACCCAGCTCTTTATATGTAGGATATGTTATATAAGAAACACCCACATGTCTGTTGTTTATTTGATGAAGAGAATGTGATGCTTTTGCTCGTATCATAAACAGACGCTGGGTGGTCCAAAACGGATCAAGAAAATGTCTAGGTAGAAACAAAAGCAACATCCTTAGAAATGTATATCCAGAGTTTTACACAGCAGCATCCTCGAAAGCATCCATAACCTTCCTTAAATTATGTTTTAATTCAAATTAATGAGATTAAACCACTGTTTAATCTCCGTTTTCCAATAAACACATTTCAAGCGCATGTGCATCACCACGAGTCATTTAAAACTAATATAAAAGATTGATAACACAGTTGTTTTTGTACTGTATTGCTCCACATGAATCAGCATGAGGCCGCTGTACAGAAGGAGGCATTTTATCAATCAGTTTATCGATGGATAAACAAAGCGTTTCAACCCTTATAACCTGTTCAATACATACTGTATTAGTCAGACTACTACTCAACTACTCAACAATTAAGAAATAAGACAGAAAAATAAGGTTATTTGGTTAGAGTCAATACTCTTTGAGTGAACTTCCATGAGTGAATTAATGTAACACTACATAATAATTACTACATAAAGTATAGGCTTTAATGCCTTAACAGTGATAATATATGACGCGATGAGGGCAGATAATGCTGTGTCACTGTAATGATATTAAAAGCAGTGCGACAGAAATGCTACAAATGATTAAATTCCCTAAGTATATCTATATATAAAGTTTATGGCTGTGCACGTCATTGATGCGAGTCATCTTTGCTCTCCTGCACACCAACCATTCATTCTAACGGTGTCATCAAATTCTCAGATGACGCAGCCGTCTTATCGCGAAACACCGGTGTCTGGGAAAGTTGTGAAAAGATGTGATTTGTGAGGCACGTATATGTACCTCGCAGTAAATGTTGACAGAAGGTGGAGGAAAGTGTTTCCAGAGGCTCGAGCGTCGATGATGAATCCATCACTCACATCTGCTCCCACAGGAAACTTGACATTGACAGTAGAAGGATGCACCTGGAGATTTTCTTCCTGATTTCTGTTAAGACTTTTTATGGGTCTGTGGACTCTACACAGTCATAAGATTCAGTATTTCAGATGGGATTGGTGACCTTCTTCTACCTTCTAGTATCTTTATGCAGACAGTCGGGGAGATTGCAGAAGTTGGTTCAGACAAAACAGACTATGACCAAGCTGCACTTGGAATATCACCTCCTTCCATCAGACTCTCTACTTATAATGACTGAAAAAGGTTTTTCCTCCATCAGTGAAGCTTAAATCTGAGAAATATTGTAATGTCATTTTGGATGCTGCATGAAATAGAAGCTGTAGTTCACTGTACTACATCAGTAACATGCATCCAAGTATAATTGCTTCACTGATCTCATCTTTTCACAACAACTGGGTAGCATGGTGAGTGGTTAGCAGTGTTGCCTCACAACAACAAGGTGCCGGGTTTGATTCTCAGTCTGGGACCTTTCTGTGTGGAGATTGCATGTTCTCCCTGTGTCTACATGGGTTTCCACCGTGCTCTCTGGTTTCCTTCCACCATCAAAACATGTATTTATCTTAATTTTAACTTATTTTGTTTTGTTATGGGTTGTCTGTTTTATTTTGTTTTGCCTGAATGTCTGTATCGTGTTGTTTTCTTATGTTTGTGCTTTGCTAAAAAAAAAGTTCAATAAACATATGTTTGAAAATCAGGCAGTGTTTGTACTGCTTAAGTCGAACACAAGGCCTGATTCTCAAGTTGGAATTAAGAAATTATGATTCTTACATGGACTCAAACATTAATTAAACATTAAACTGTATTTAAAAAAAATCTTCAAGGATTTAAGTCACATGATTAATGGATGCTCTGTATGTAAACCACACTGATGCAGATCATTCTGCAGTTTCAAATTGCAATAAAACTTAAAAAAAAAACATGTTAGACACACGGTTGGTCCCTTGTAGTTCAGTCCCAGAGGCGCTGATCAACCCACCATCTGACCTCACAATTTCAGATGTATAATGACAATAAAGATCCTTTCTCTTCCTTTCCTTTCCTCATTAACACATTTAATCTCAAATATCTCACAGATAATCTAATAATAATCTAATTCTATCCTAAAATGTTATTTTTGTAAAGCACACTGTGTTGCCATGTGCATGCTGTGCTTACTGAATACAGATTGACCTGGATTTAGAAATGATATATTAAAGAAGACTAATTCAAATTTTTAAGAAAGTTTAAAAGATTAAGGACAAAAAATTGCTACAATCAGGATTGAACATTGTGTTTCTGACACTTTTTTCTGACCCATTTAAGCAAAATTGGAGACTTTGCAAGTTCTGGTCACATGCAGACATTTTTTTTTCACAGTCTGGAAAACAGGAGGTGTGAAGAGTTTTCACATTAGATGATACATGTATTGTACGAGCCATGTGGTTTTAAATGTAAACTGTTGGATTGTTCGCATGCATATGGTATATGTGTATGCTTGAGCTATAAATGGATATTTGCTCTTTTCACGCTTTTAGTAACCACGTCTGTGGGAAAATCACTTAACAAGAACACACAAGAGAGCAGAGAGCTGATACACCATCATTTTCATAAAAAAAAATATAACAAAAATGAATGATTTTAGCACATTCTGTTAATTAATATGTTCTTCTTTTTTGGCAAAATGAATCATCTTCCAATTTTAAGATGTTTTTGAATGATATATATATTATGAGTAGAATTTATGGGAATTATGAGAGCTATTGCTTTTCCATTTTTAGTGTGACGAAGTATATTATGTGTGTTATGTATTATGTAAAGTCTATATATCTATGGTTTGAAAAAGGGAAATGAAAGTTGTTTTGGCCCTCGCTCTGAATTACAGCGTGACTCAGTAGGGAGCTACATCGATGTTCTCGTTAAAACCGGAGCCTGACGCTATTCCCGCGACATCATCCCGTCATCCCACACGAGTGGAGCTCCACTCCACGGTGTGCGATGATGTGAGTTGAGCTTTTCAGTCCTGCAGAGCAGCAGCTACAGGCGCAGACCGCTCGTCGCTGCCACAGGAGCGCAGGAGGAGACAGGAGCGGACCAGCGGACACTGTCAGCGGGCTTCTTTTTTTTACCGGGACACAGCGGGGAAGAGAGCGCTTTTTTCCGGAGGGGTCGCTCTGCCCACTCCTCCCTCTCATTCCCTCCCCGAACGATGGCATCAACACATCAAGCAGCTGTAGCGCGTGAGTTATCATCTTTATTATAATACGAGCAGTGTATTGGGGATAGCTACAATGTTTGCTGCTGGGAGAAAGAAAAAAAAAACCTGGATTTATAGACCCAGCCATGTTTTCATCCTCGCACCAGCAGAGCATTAAAACAACAGCGTTTCCAAATGAGCCAAACGTGAAGTATTAAATATTAAATGCGCGTCACCATCCTTTGTGATTATTTATTACACGCGCAGTTTTCTTAGTGACCACAGCTGATGCACACATCTCCTTAAAGGAGACGCGTGTACTCGGAGCTCTGGCTTTGGCAGCATCAGCCTCACAGAGACAGAGACAGAGGGATGCTCTGACCGCGGGCAGCCTCCAACTTCAGCTCTGAGTTGATGGAGAGCACGGTCAGCTGCAGCACATACTGTCAGCCAACAACTACATCTGTTGGGTATTTGTTCTCTGGCCTGTTTTCATCGCCTCATGTTAACATCCAAGAGTTACACGGAACAGGAACATCTCAGCTAATGCAGCCTTTTCTGAGAACACCACAACTGAATTTGAAAGATCGATTGTTTTACCTCAAAATGTACGTAAACTATCCATAAACATGTAGTGTGTGACCTCTGGACATAAACAAATGTCATCTACATTTAAACCAGGGTCAGAGGCTGGTTAGGCCCATCAGCTTGTGTCATCCAGTGCGCTGCATTTGTTTTTATTTCAAGGCAAACAGAGTCAACAGCAACACTGTGCTAGTAAAGCAAAACAGCTGCTAAAAAAAGGCAGTCTAAGTTCTCCGGAAACATGGCATTGTTTCAGGAAATCCACATGAAATGCCCAAAACGTCACTAAACGCTGTAGTACATATGCCAGGCCTGTACGCGGCGCTGTAACTACACCAAAAACATAGAAGGAGACGTTGAGCATGCGCATAAAGCATGTGCACTGTTAGCAAAAACTTTTTTTAGTATACTGTAAATAATCACAGAGACAGAGACAGAGGAGAGGAAGGAAATAAAGGAACAAAAATAAAAGAGAAAAGACCAATCAATCTCAAAACACAACGATGACGAAGATAGCAACAGTGAATGCCAGCGCAAGACATCATCGCTTTCCTAAAGTAGCGTATTGGTTGTCTACATGAAAACACTCTGGGACCCGTTTCCAAAAAACACATAGTTTCACCGTTACGATAAAAAAAGATTTGCGTGGACACAGCCCCTAAAGGGGAGTGTGCTAACAGGGCTGATGGGAACATTTCTGGCGTATCGTGAAAGCATCATGGGAGAAACTTGCATGTGGAGGTTCTCGGTATCATGATTCACATGTAATGTTGAGTCTCCCTAGATAACAAGCCGTGTATGAAGTGTGAGGCCTGTTCTTGTCCTCAGAGAAAAGCCTCGGGTGGTATAAGAGTGGACAGCGACATGGTGCTGAAATGCAGAGGGTGTTTTTTTTGTCACTGGTTTTAGGGAAGTGGTATCATTTATAGTATTATATAAGTATTTTGATACTCACACTAAGGCTGAGCAATATATTGCTGTTATTTCAATTTTGTGACATGAAATTAAATGGCATTGTCATAAGGAAACTCACTTAACAACAATTATTTTTCATTTCCAGCCATTTCATCACTTCTAAAAACAGGCCAAAGAAACTGTAACCCATGTATTTTAAGTATGTGATACAGATCATAAACAGCTAAAATAGAGAGATGATTGTATATTTCACAGTAATTAGAGTGTGTTATTGACACTGTCCTGTGAGAAGCACAAAGCTCTTTTTCATGAGCTCAGAGAACCAGTCTGTACCCAGCTTCATCCAGATATGTCTCATGCATTGGGACACAGCCTGTAAATATGTAGATACCAGCACTAATTCAGACCTTTGATCCATGCCTTTATTTCACACGTTAAGAGAAGCCTGCTTATTAAACTCAATCACTGTCAGTGTCTCTGCAGTGACCTTTATCAGAGGTCAGCAGGTTACATTAAGAACTCTGTTTTTTTCCCCCCTCCTGTTTCACATCCAGCTTCAGACGTCAGTTGATTACATCCACTTCATTTCAAGTACTCAGCCCACCCTCCTTCTTTATGTCCAGGGGGTCCTGTCTGGCGGCGCTAATTTAAGGACGTGAATCATGGCTTTATCCTACCTTCTAATCACCAATTGCATAACCACTGTGCTGCTTTACGGTCTCATGGGTCTGGGCTTGTTTTGTTGTTTTCCTGCCCTCGTTAATCATAGTTTTTTTTTGTTGTTTTTTTTTTCTTCTCCCCAACACTTTGAAACGGGAGCACAGCGAGCTCCTCCATGCTTGACGCTGTTGTATAATGTATGTTGTTATGTGCTGATGAGTGCTGTTTGTGCAGTTTTTCCTCAGACATGATGTGCTGAGTCTCAAGACAAAATGGCTTTTTAGTCTAATTCTGTTTCAAAGTAATAATAATAATATTATTATGTCTTGCAAGGAAAACGTTCAGTTATATAAAGATGTGTTTTTTCTTTGCCTGGTTTGCTGACGTTGAATCACAAAAGGTTTAGCAGAGTCACACCCTTGAAGTGTTCATTTCATTTGTGGAGTTTAGTGGAGTGTTTTTTGGACCTGCGTTGTGCCAGGCGACCTTGAGAAGTGCAGCTCTTAAGTAATTCCTTCAGTGTGTCAAAAATGTGTGTGTGTGTGTGTGTGTGTGTGTGTGTGTGCGTTTGATGCAATCAGTCTTGGAGCACTGGCACTTTGGACAGAACAGAGGAAGTGTTCTTCTCTGCTGAATGAATTCAGGGTTGTCAGCAAAACAAGTTCAAACTAACTTCTGGATGATGCTACTTATTAACCTGGGAAAGAAAATTGTTTGCATTTTTGGTTCCATTTTTCCCCCCATTGCTCTCAGATCAGTAAACAAATCCTCAGTCATTGAAATTTGCAGGCTGTTAATATATATGTTATATAATTTAGTATCCCCCCCATAGATTACATTCTCTTCCTCTAAACATATGATACTAAATACTTTGCTTGTAATATTATTATAATAGAAACAAGAGCACATTCTGTTATAATTGTCACAACATTAAATGCACAACATTCAGTCCATGTTATTCTTTACTTAATTTTAGATGTATTTTTGTCTGTGTATGATGATTAAAAGATTCATTTTGCATCATATATATGTTTTCATTATGAAGTATACGTCACTTCTATATGAAAGCACTTTGAAACAAGGTTGAACGTCTGTGAAATGTCATCATGCGTATCGTCGTTTGCAAAAATCATGATGGAATATCGCGTTAGAATTTTAAGCTCATATTACCCACCCGCTATTGCCCGCTTTTTTGTTTTCTGTACCCCTCTTGACGAGACGAGACACTCATTTGCCCCCAGGTCATTTTGTGTTAGATAGCCCTTGCTTTAAAGCCTACTAACGCTACTGGTTTAACCTGTCATCCTTGAGGGCATTTCACAGGTTGTGGGCCGGCCTCTCTGCAGCTTTGAAGTCCTAAACGCTAAATGATAACGCTATCATGTGTCATTGCCCTCCAGAACCATTAGAAATGATTCTTGTGGGTCACGTATAGTCTATCTGTCCGTCCTATGACTAACTGTTGGTTACTTTGAAGTAGAAAACCTACTCGCTGAGATCCAAATAAGCCTGGTTAGTAGATGGACTAATGGATATAAATGAAAACAAAACATGCTCATGACGTCCTTGTTTTGGGAACATTTGAGGCCTGAAACTTCACTGTTTTCATCGACTGAATCTCAAAATGAGACCTGTCACAAACAACAAGTAACAACACTGTACAGAACAAACTGTTCTCTTTTTTAAAAAAGTAACAGCTTTCTTGTTCTTCCTCTGACTATAATAGTACCCACACAGAAACATTTAGAAAACCCTCGGCAGATTGAAGTCAGTCAACAAGAGACAACATATAGCATACAGCAGGATACAGGGATATCTCAGCGATGTCGCTCGCCTTTGAAAGAAAAGGTGACAAATGTGACTCAAAGGCAAATGTGCTTTCTTTTGTTTGTTTTGACATAAGAGCTCTACAGTATGGGGCTGCCTTGCTATTACCACAGAGAACGTGTGCTTCGCCTCTTACCTGAGCGTTAACTGTGCATCAGCTGAACCAGGACAGTACAAACAGCAAGTACTTCGAGTCCTTGATGGTGATGTTTGCTGTCTGGTACCGATGTTCTGGCAGCGACGGCGTCAAGGGGGCAATTATGTAAAATTGATCAAAACATAGATTAAATCAGAGCTCTGAGATCCAGAATCTTCCTTTTGCATTACATGTCGTCTTTGGATTTTTAGTAATGCTCTAAGTGCCTTTAAAGTGATTGACCCTTCCTATTCCACTCTGAACAATTTTAAAATATCTCATTGTGATTTTTCTGACGTATGTTGTGCCACAGCTTGATAAAGCTGTAGTTTCCTTTGAGCATCCGTGCCCCTGTTTCAAAAAGAAGAGTACGAGGTCATTTATCTCACTCTGCAGTGTCACCATCGGTGGGCAGTGACAAAATGCACGCGCACGTACAGGAGTGAGAAAGTGTCCTGCCTGGAAACAGCACTGACATCATTCACACATCTAATTTATGCAAAAGCTATTCCGTTTCCCTACGATGCCACATTTTCCCTCTCATTTTGTGCGTTTCCTGCCACTCGGTTTCCTCCTCGCTGTGAATCCACACACTTATGCCATGATAACGTTCATATCCATAAATCTGGATGTTTATGTAAGCTACTCACAGACTGAATTACTAAATGAAGGGGGAGAGCAGATGCTCTGCTGGCTGATGGAATATTCATGGACAGTGTTTAAGGGTCACAAGGGGTGAAGGAAGAAGGGGACAGAGATTAAAAAAAGGGAACGGTGTACTGCTATGCTTGTATCTTTCTAAAATATTTGCATGTAAGCCTGGCCCTTAAATAAGTCAAGACTGTGTGAGATATTTTTATTCATGCAGCAGGTTTCTGTGCGTCACATGTGCGAACATTTTTATTTTGCAATCACCCATTCTGCGTGAAAACCGGAGATAATGACCATTTTCCAGGAGATGCATACAAGTCACAACTGGCGACTGCTGTAAATTACTTTCACTGAAATATGTCCCCGGGCTCGGCAGAATAAATGAGTGGCTGGTTTTTGAAGTGTTCCTTGATAAATGTGTTTGGCTCCAGACTCGAGCACAGAGCGACACAATCTCCTTTTTCGTTTTTTTTTTATTTAAAAAGTGAGAAATAACAGCAAGCGTCCAATATTTGATGGACAAGCAGCTGTCCCGAGTCTGGCCTTTATGTCCAGCCAGCAGGAACCAGATTCCAACAATCAGATTGATGGTGCGGTGCAAAAGGCCACATGACTGGCTACAATTGGCAGATAATTCTGCGCCAAACAAAGCTGAGATCATTTCATCGCCGCCTCCATTACCTTCAGGAGATAACACGGTGGAGAACCTTGGAGGCAGGAGCTCATACACCAACACAAACACATGCACCCGTCGTGTAAAACATCTTCTGTATTCATTTTAAAGGTTCCTGGATAATGCCACACTTAATCACAGAATCCAGAAAAATCTGATCACAACACCTTCATGGTGGAAAAATACGGACTGTATTTCAACAGGAAAATGCAGACAAATGCTGATAAAAATGTCTTTCAGTTACTCAAACGTTTCTCTCTTTACTTTATTATACATCTCGAACCACTGTTTTTACCCTCGGCCAACCTGCAACCAAGGTTCTCAATCCTCTTTATCAGAATTTTGGCTTTCACTTTGTTCTATTTCATGGGGGAAAAAAAGCATCCTCACCTCTTTCTGACCTCTGCTTTACTTTCTCTGAAAAAGCAAGAAACTCACACCTCCCACCTCCTTGTCCTGGCTGTTTGCAACCCCACCGACTGCACCAAACACATCCGCCTTTGCACAGCAGCATACAGTAGGATTGCAATCATGCGAAAGGGGACTTTTTTGTGTTTGACGTGGAGAAACCTTGAACACTGTGTACCTGGAGGTTGCCATAAAAGGGCTGCGTTGCTTTTGTTGTTCGAGAGAAGACCTTGTTGCTTAGGAGACTGAAGGAATGTGATGTAACTGCAGTGTAATGTGACCACGCACTCTCTCCGTGTCCAGTCAAGGCACCACACCGACCACAGAGGCATCATTTTACGTAATACGGACATGGGTGTGTGTGTGTGTGAGAGAGAGAGCAGAATAGCTGAATGTGTCAGCGTGACAGAGGGTCTCTAAAGTTATAGTAAAAAAATCACTAGACACTAGAAAGGACCTCGACGGGGACACTGGAGAAATGCTTGCCGGAACAGGAGGGATAGAAAGTCTGCATTGGCCCTGGAGTCTTAATGCTCACTGGGGATTCACACGATTCTTTTTGTGTCTCAGAGAAACCAGGTTACCCACTTTGCTTGCCACTCGTTACTGGACAGACTATAACTCCCACTGTTGCGCCTAAAAATAAGCACGCTCTGAGGAGCCCCACGCATTTTATGAGAAAATGTGTGATTGTTGACATCGCAAAGTGTTTGCTACTGATTGTATTTCTCCGCTCATATCACATACAAAGGCGAACACTGGGAAAAAAGAGCAGAGCGATGCATACTGACGACACATTGTCATCAGAAAGACTAATTTCATCTGTGAGATGACATCTTTGTGTTGGCAGCAGGACCCAGACACAGCGTACTGATTTCCAATAGATATATAGCTAAATACAAAGAGAGACACACAGACTACCGAGCAAATCCATGCCCGTGTTGTGCGTCTGCTGCAACGCATTTGTCTACAAAGAAGAGTGATGGTAGATTTTTTTACACTTTGTACGAGAGGACACAGGCGCTCTAAATTTACAACGTCTCCGTCTTTGATGTTCTTTGGGACGACCACAAAAGACAAGCAAGCGGTGTTTATTGCAAAAGCAGACACTCAGCCAGATCTAGTTCATCTGTAAACCACAGCGATGGTGATGGTTTTAAAGGTGGAATATTGGACCACAGATGGTGTTGTGTTGAGTTGTAAGTGACTGATGATGGTGGGGGGGGGTAGAAACTCCTTAGTAAGTTTCTACCTACAAGATATGTGGCATCAAGAACAAAGCGATAACACCCCCTGCACTACATGTAATCTTAAATATTCAAAATGTGCTGTTCAAATATCAAAGGGTTTGAATTTTATGCACAAGCAAATATGGTGAACTAATAATAATAACGTGACAAAAACAGGAGGGGATGCACACCATTATGTCATTTTAAAATGATTTTGTTCAACCTGATAATTATTTTTAACACAATATTGTTTTCATGTATCTCATATCAATTCAACATGTCAGCTTAAATTAAAACCTCTCTGTGACACAGAGAGACAGACACCACTGATCACAGTGCGTGAACAAACATGAATAGTTTGGCGCAAATAGAGGTGGTTTCCACAGTTCCTCCTTCTTAAACCTGCAGAGAAAAAGCACGAGGAGCAGGCGTACAACTATTGACGGAAACATAGTTAATGGTCTGAGATCCATCATGGACAGCAATTTTCATCATTTTCATCTGGCTCGCATGCCGCGTGGAATGACGGCACTTGCTTCTGTTTGCCAAATCTGAGCTACATGTCAGCGTTTGTGCCACATCTTCACCAAATATGGCCCACATTTGTCTGAAGATTGCCAGGATTATCACATATAGTTGCCCGCATTTGTTTAAGGATATCTGGGGCACATTCCACTTGTGGGCTCACATCCATTTTGTCTGGGTCAGATGAAAGCCAGACGTGGCCCCACCCACATTCTATCTGGGATAAGAACACAAATATAAGGTCCAGTGTGTAACATTTAGGAGGGCAATTGCTTTAAAATATAAAATGTTTGGTTTTTATAGCCTTGGAATAAGACTTGTTTTAAGGCTGCCATTTGCCATGTTACTGTAGCAACACAAATGGACAAGTGTGAGTTCCGTATTTGTGAAGCTAGAACAGCATCCTTTCTGGTATGTGAAGGCCACTGCGGTTCCTGATGCACTTGGGATAAACAAGAGTAAGTAGAAAGAAACACTGGACCTTCAAATTTCAGTCTAAACACATTTCTGTCCAACAGAGCCAAACTACTAGTGCAGTGACTTTCTCTATTAATATCAGATGCTAGTGTGTGTATGTCTCAATCAACACAGCAACTAATGCAGCTTGTATTAAATTATAATTAAGTGAAATGTCTTTGGCCAGGCATAAAGAAGAGAAAAGTGTGGGTGGTAGATGAACGTGACTCCAGGGACACATCTGTGAACATTAACTGCCAGAAACTAGAACCGTTGACCTCTAAGAAAATGTATACGTGAGGTAAGAGCATTATCTAACCAAGAATTGACCGCAGTACATTTCGTGCTCATTCTGACACTAATTAAAACATGCTGACATATTAAGGGATGTAGCTAATGTTGTTTTTGGAGTGATAAAGTGGGAGACACATTTCTGGATATTGTGGGATTTGCAGTTGGCAATTTTTAAACATTGTCCCTTTCATCATTATGTTCAAGAGCAACTTACAATCTGGCAAAGGGACAACGGATATTAGTCACTTAGCTAAGTCTGGCACATTTACAGTGATGGATATCAATTTTCCCTTGGCTTTGTGAAATAAATTATTTAATAAAAGTCTTCGGCGTGTACTGGGTGTAATTGAAAGGAATGATCGCTCCTGAAAAACACAGGCGGACGAGGCCAGGTAGAGCATTAAAGGCTGGCCAAGAAGCAACGGTGATGTCATGAAAATGTCTCTTAAATCATCCGAAATGTCACGACAATTAAGGTCCATTAAAACGGGTCAGTCCGGAGACGCTGTGTGGCACTGATACAATATCATAGCTACTCAGGGTCCAAGAAGATGTCAAGGTCGCTGAGCTTAGATTTGGTATAGTGTCGCTAATGAGGTCTGCTGTCCATGGTACTGAAAGTCAATATCCAGAAGCGCTAAGCGCACAAAGAAAAGCAAATCAATACAATCATATTGATAATTCAGGAGGATCTGTCCTCGTGTTTTCCATGTACAGCCATGTAATCCCTTATGACTAAATAAAAACAGACTCCAGAGTTCATATATATCTATATATATAGATATATATATATACACATATATGTATAACCTGTTTTTAGTGTCTTCTACTCTCAACACCTCACCTTTTAGTTCAAGCCAGGTGATAAAAGCCAGAGATGTGTTTACGTGTGTGAATCTTTCTTTGACAAAGACAAAGCTGGAGGAGGGCAATGGTGTTGCGTCTTCAGATAATGATCAATACTCTGTGTGAAGTGTGCAGAGACGTGTGAAGTGGAACATAGGTGGTTCAGTGAGCTAACAGGTATATTGTTATGTCTGCGGCGCTTGTGCATGATAATGTGCTGTCGAATGCAAACCTCGCCCTTGTTCCTCCAAACAGAGCGCTTCGCCTGGCCTCCCTCGGCCTCCATTCATCTTTCCCTCTCTTTGTCTTTTCTCCGCTTGCCTCTTTCTCTTACTGTTCCATCTTTGCTCATCTTGTCAGCGGTGCTGTTATCTTCTGTAAGTGTTTGTTGTGTTGCATGTCCCCGACTCCCCCCTGGTCCCTTGGTTAGTGTGTTTAGCTCTTCTGACCTTCTTCTGTTGCTTTTTTATTTCCCAATTGTCTCCCTTTCTGGACGCATGGATCTGTTTTGAACAAACTGAAGGTGTGAGCTGACCTTTGGTACATGTGCACTGTGTGAAACAGTGACTGAGAAGAAGACATTTTTATACTATTTGTACTAAATTCAGATTCAAACCAGATTCGTTGTTCAAGTTTAAACTCCGGTACAATGACCATTCTAGGAGACACCACTTACTGCTGCCCACGCCTGAAAGATGGATGAAAAACTGCTGCTCACTGCATAAGCCAGTCAGCAGCATGAGATTCTTAATTTTATTCATGTTACACAACTGCAATCAACTATGTTTGGGCCAAAAAAATGTGTGTTGCAGTCTGCTTGTTATGACGTTAAGCCCCAGTGCATAATTTCTGTGGCACCCCATGAGGAATTCTGATCCACTTCTGAAACTGGACACTTTTGGCATGTGAAGACAAACTAAAAACTCAACTCACTTTACTAGCGCAATGTTGCTGTTTGGTTAAATTAACCACTTTCATCTGCACAAGCTAAAACCTATAGTCGATGAGCATCACAGGGCAACAGAGGACGGAGGGTTGGAGGTTTTCATTTGTGTGTTTATGTGTGCTAGAGCTGCATAAAGGTAGAGAGAGGCCATCAGCAGCTCTTATGTCCTTTTGCAAGGACACTGAATTAACGCCTTGACAAAGAGTGCACCTGGAGCACACACACATTTAGAGGGCACACACTTGGACAAAGACAGATTTGTACATCGTGTGTACATCGTGACTGCGCTCCGACAAAGCGCGGCTGTTGTTTTTTTTATTTTTTTATTCTTTCGGATCCAACACAGCGTTCGCTTTCCCTTCACACTTCATCTCGTCTCTGGACTCATCCAACAAGAGCAGCAGCAGCAGCAGCAGCACGTACTGTTAATTAATCAGCAGCCACAGATTGTCATATCAGCACCAGGAGCCAATTAAACACTTGGTTACATTTTCTGTCTTCAGCAGGCTCTCATATGTTTTCATTTTTTTAAATAATGGAGGACAGAGTTGGAATTAATCACTTTTCTTGCCGCTTCATCTACAGTTTGTGATAGCTTGGATAATGTCTATTAGACATGATTAGATCTGAATGAGTTATATACTTTAGATTTTTTTCCCTCTCTAAGGGTCGCCATAGCAGATGAGCTACATATTTGATTTGGCAGAGATTTTTATGTCGCACACGACCCTCCCATTTATCCAGGCTTGGGACCGGCATAAGGAGTACACTAGATGTGCCTCCCTGTGGTTGGTGTCTCCAATTAACAGTGAGCAATGGGCATTGGGTACCTTACATGGGCGAACTCCAGCCCTTGACCTGGTGGGGACTCAAACCGGCAGAGTTATACTTGACATGTGGAATAAAAATGTTCATATTATGGTAGGGTCCAGGATTCTTCTCCTGCATACAGGAATATTATCCCCTGCAACAACATTCTGAGAACATTACCTTTTAGCTGCGGGAACATTCCCTGAAATGAAAGTTTGCCCGAAGTTGTCCTATTGTTCTCATGGAAAGTTTCTCCTAATGTTAGCTTTTGATTGCACATTTGGTTCCCAGAACATTCCCCTAACGTTACTTACTACTCACAACCTTCATAGAACGTTCACTTTTGTTGTTGCAGATGCAGCTTCTTTTTGCTTCGGATTTCCTCACCAGAGCAGTTAATTTAACTTAAACTAGGCTGATTCCATCAACCCATTTTCTATCGCTTTATCCTCCACATGAGGGCCAATCTCAGCTGATTTAGGGCGATAGGCGGGGCACATCCTGGACAGGTAGCCAGTCCATCGCAGGGCCACATATAGAGGCAAACAACCACCCGTCCACACCTAAGGTCAATATAGAGTGTCCAATTTGCCTAATACCCAAATCTGTGAGAGGAAACCGAAGAAGCTAGAGAAAACCCACACACACACGGGAAGAACATGCAAAGTCCATGCAGAAAGGCCCTTGTGCTAACCACTACACCAACCATGTGGCCCTGGGCTGATTTTAAGACCTAAAAATAAATTATTACACTTTCTGATATGTTCTTAGATGCACTATTTAAATTGGTTGATGATTATATTTTTTCAGTTTTTTTTTTTATATTTGTGTGAGTGTGTGTGTGTGTGTGTGTTTGTGTGTGTGTGCCAAACCCTGTGTGTCTGACTGCCAGCCTGTGTTTCAGTCAGTGCCTGACAGCAGAACAAACACATTGCAGGAGGATGCAATGTTCTCTGAAGTGCACACGTTTTTAGACGCCAGAGGAATAAGACAAAAATAAGTAGTTAAAGCCAAGTACAAGTTGGGGCCACTGACACTGGAATGATTTGAGCTGCTCCAGCTGTCAAGGTCTCTGGCTGGCATCAATGTATGAATTTACTGTGAAGCGGAAGCTCGGTGAGGGATGGAAGTGTGCGTGTGTGAGGTATACTGCTTTCCATTTCAAGGTTGTAAAGTAAAAGCACGCTGCACCGTTTTACATTACATTGTCTTCCTCACCACCACCACCACCTTGCAGAAGAGCCATAAAATCCCAGTCAATAACTGCAGCATAAACAAAACCACGGCGCAAGATTTCTGCCGTGTAGAACAATTACTAACCATTAATGAATAAACCACAAGTCCTACTTTAGAGGTAGGGACTTTTGCTTTGTTCTCTGCAGTGAAGGCATAATATAATATTAGAAAGCTCAATATGTCTACTATCACTGTTGATTGATGACTTCTGTCAATTGATTTTGCAATTAGCGGGAACTGCAATAATATCTACCACCTATACGTAGTGTACAGTAACAGAAGCACATTCGCTCGCTCTCTCGCAGATAATAAGTTGAATTAACAAGCATATAATTCACATTTGCTCCATCCACTGAACTAATAGATGTTGCTGGATATTGTCGTATTCCTGACACACACACACACACACACACACAATGCCATAGTCATATCTACATGACAGTTTCACATCGTGACCTAATGACTCTTGTCCACTTAAGTTACTCTTCCATTACTGTTTGTCATTATCATGTGACGTGACAGTGGCAACACAGGCTGTAGTAACGCAAACACTCTCACATTAACTCAGTTTATTAACTGTCATAATTATAAAGTCATGTTTAGTCTTCAAGGGCCCACGGTGTCTTTATTATCCCAGAGGGGTAATTTGTGTTAGAGCCAGCATTCACATAAAAGCATGTAATATATAAAAGTAACAATATTAAAGGCAACAGGAGGCTGATTACTGCAGGAATAACTGATGGCAACAAGAAGAACAATTGTCTTCTAATGCTTTTTAAACCAATTTTAAATCCAAATGTGTGCCACTAACACAGGGCAAGTGTACCTACATTCTTGAATAAACAAGGTGGGACGATTTTGTTTTTATTGAAACTGCAGGAACTGGTGCATGTGGCCACTTGGGGGTCAGCAGAGTAAGAGCTGAGAGATGAGCCTATGTTGGTTTGTCAGTGTGAGTGTCGTAAATGTATCTCACGCTCACAGTTGTGATTACCTCTGTGTTTGAGCGCCTGTAAGGATAACTGCAGTCGCTGCTCGCTCTTCACTACATTGTGCTCAAACTCATTTATCCCGAGCAGCCATGCTCCGCTCCATCGTGCTGTCGTGCCAACGGTGCATCGAGAGCAGGCGTCATGCTCTCGGCCTTATAGTGTGTTTTTTTGTAACAGCTAAGAGCAAATGACAAGATTTATTTCACGAGGAAACACACGAGTGCCTGCGAGTCATGCAACTCACTCGCCGTGTCAGCGTGTGTGTGTGTGTGTGTATGCACGTATGCTTAACTTTGTCTGCATGTGTGGCTGTGGACGATTGTGGAGGCTAAGTGAAATGGGCTTTAATTGCAAACCGAGTGAAAAAAAAAAGTTATTCTCAACTTACTTTCCTCGTTTTTCTGTCTAGGCTTTGCTTTTCAGCTGCAGATATGCAGACTCATATTTCAGCACAGGAGATTCCAACTATTTGACTCGCTGTAATGATAATGAGGAGAGTTGTGTTGTGTTTTGTGGGTAAAGTTCTCATTCAGAGTCAAAACTCATTTTATTCCCCCCTCCAGTCAGGGTGGCTGTGATGAACTTTGCTGCTTTTACTAAGATGGATGGTTGACAGAGAAAGAGGAAAGGAGGAAGCAGGGGGGGAGGGTTGGGGGTGGGGGGTGGGGTAAAAGGAAGCAATTTACAGTTATCTCCAGCACCGGTGTAAAGAAAGATGAGGAGAGCTAAGGGAAGAAAAAATGAAGACAGAAGACTGATGGGGAAAAAAATACAGCAATGCAGCTCATTGTCTCAATACTGCCCCTGCCATCAATCTATTGCATGGCAGCTGCCACACGCACACACACACACACACGCACACACACATAACATTGCATGCTGCCTACACAGCTGATTCCCCAACTGATGAATCATGGTGCAGTATGGCGTGGCACAGCACGGCATTTGTAAGAGATGGTGTCCTTTTTTTTTTGCCTTTCTTTGTATTGTGCGCTTGCATGTCTACGTGGGCGTGTATATTTTAGATATATAGATAGTAGTGGTGGGCGGCGTGGGCCTGGTGCTGTCCTGTGTGTGTGTGTGTATCAGTACTACATATGTTTCAACAGCATATAGAGCTGTTGGTAGCCAACAGGACACAGATACGCCCATGATGCTCCAAAGGCAGTTTTGAAACCAGTGGAGACGCTAGGGAGGGATCTTTTTAGACGTCTTGTCAGCTTGCATACAGTTAATGCCATCCACTGTGTGCTATTAAATTATCAGCCTTAAAAAAAATAAAAAGAAGAAGAAAGAGAAAGTTGTAGGAGAATGAGATTACCCTGCTGCTGAAGTCCTCGATGTAGCCCTTCTGACACATACTGCCACTGCACACAGAGGCAAAAGGAATAGGGCAGATAAATCGAATCATATCTAATAATGTGTGGACAATTCTTTGTCTCAGATGCGGTCTATCTATATGGTGATTTTCTCCCACAGCTCTACCTTGTTGTCAGGTCTAACACTGGAAGCAGTCTGAGAGTCAGAGTGAGGAGAAGGAGAACCGGCGTAGGCTGCTCAGACATGTCCGCCTACAGTACGTCCTGGAGAGCATTCTTGACTTGCTGTGTGCAGTCGTAATCTGGTCATTCACACACATGCACATGGTTCTGCACTCGCTCATCTGCACTCGTCTTGCAGGTTGTGTGCTGTTCTCAGAGCTGCAGTGTAGGATGTACCAATTTTTTAATGGTACATCAACTTACAACATGGTGAATGGCACCTTTGCCAAAGCTCTGTCAAAGAGCACAGCATCAATGTGGGTCTACTTCATTAGATTAGTGCATCAATACCTACTGTCTCTCACACAGAGACTCAGGCGCACACACACACACACACACACACACGGAGCAGTTGGCCTTCCTGTGTGGCTGCTGCTTTGTCCTTGTAATGACACACATACACATGCAACACTATCTTTTGGGAGTGACACGTTTCCTCACTCAGCCACATTTATATAAAGCTCTGGCCTCAGTCACTGGGAAAAGAGACTTTAGCGGGAGGAGTGCAGTGGACCGGAGCTAAACGTTATGGAGCATTTGGAGGGTGAGTGCAGGACAGAGAGGCGCACAGCACCTCACTGCCCTGGACGCTTCATTCACAGACATACTGTCTGAGTCAGAGGTGCCAAACATCCAGCCGGTGGGGATCACAGTGTTACTCTGAGAGGAGCTGGACTGTTAAATGCTGGAGAGAGAGAGAGAGAGAGAGAGAGAGAGAGAGAGAGAGGCGGGAGGATATGAAGAGAGTGTTGATTCGATGCTGAAATCATAGGCGTGAAACACCAGCGACGTCTGGTTGAGACGACACAGTTCAGTTAAACCTTAGCCCCAAATGACAAGCATGAGCGAGGAATTGATTTATTGAAAGGTGTGTGTACGACTCCGCTACACTAGGTGGCGATGTGCGCCATTCAGCTTGTTATCATTAGGCAATTTATGGTTGAGTCTTTCTTTCATTTATGAACTTTAAAACGCCGACAGAGCACAAACTCGGTCTCCTCATCAGCCTGGATGTTGCTGTTGTCTTAATCTTCTGTGGTACAGTCTCCTTCCATAATTTGCCGGTGAAACAAGAAGTGGAAACAACAGAAGTGGCTGTGCCCCCAGGCCAACTGGAGAGTCCAATTCTGGTCAGATTGAACCAATATTGCATTATGTGGGCGTGTTGATTGGGAGAAATTTAATTTAGTACCATCTCAGGTTGGACGAACATGTTTACATGTAATTTTGTAATGTGATGTGTTACAGAGAGTGTATGAAGTTGCATGAAAAGGGCTGATGGGATTAGAGGAGGTAAGACTCAGGGAACAGAGAAATAAAGAGTGAACAGAGGTAGAGGCAGAGATAGAAAGGAAAGTGGTTGGATCTTCCTGCAAACTTTAATATTAAACCCCTCTGCTGGGACTCAATCCCCAGTCTCCCCTTTGATCCTGGTTCTCTTATCACTTGGAAACCCAGCCTTGACCTAGCTGCCACGATTTCTACTGCTCTCATATATTTATGCCCTGCAGGATACAACACATGCCGAGATATACACAGTATATATATTTATATATATACACACATATACACATACACATATATGCTTTAGAGAGGAGAATGAAATAAAATAGCTTGTGTTGTTTACAGTGAAGTTGTATTAACCACAAGATAAGCTACCAGAACAGAAATCATCCATATTAATATCTGGAATAAGAGATTTGCCTCACTATAATCGACTGCAATGTAAGATTAGTAATTTGGCCTTCACAAACAAATTTCCTGTCCAAAGAACAATCATCTGTTGCTTCAGCCCTCGAAGGAATCTCAAAATATGACAGGCGGTATTTACCAAAAGGCCCAGCGCCGGGATTTGATTGGGTTATGGATGTTTGTAAATGGATGAAGCTTGTTCCCTCTTATAGCAACGACGGATAAATGCAGGGAACATTTTAAACAGACTGAACTGGGAGAAGTGAACATAAAGGCAAATAACTCCTTTGCACTTTGTGCACTCAGACCTTAATATGACATATTTTAAAGAGTCACACTGCTTGATCTGAATGTTTTGTAATGCATAATACTGTATTTATGGACGGAGTTGCATTGCTGATGTGTTATTCTGGGATGGGGTGTCAAATGTTAAGAAGAAAAGAAGCTCTCTCTCATCTGCGCCAGTGATAGATTTGTTACGAAGTTAGTTGAACTGCTCTCTTCTTAATTTATGAGCATGGTCAGCATGAGGGACACTCATTCCTGCTTTGCACCCGTCGAACAGATCTCCTCATAAATTGTACTCGTTTATATAATCAGCTGTGTGACAATTATGCTGCCTAATGCCAGCAGTGCCCAAGCTCTGTGAAGCTATTTGAGTAAAACGCTGATGCTGATGCAAAGCATGTATAATATTAGGCATGTTCACTATTCTTAGTTTCGTGTATGTGCTACTATTAACAATCAAATGTTCTCAGGAGAGCAGGATGGAGAGTAAATGTTGCTTCCAGGGACAGATTAGTCTCTTGACTCTTGCAGAGAACTGCCCTCTCTACTCGGCAACATGCCAAACTGTGGGCAGATCTGGCCTTTAAAGGGAATGGGAGATGGCGCTCTGTTATGTTTGTTGCATGTTATGCCCACAGCAGATGCATGATTGATTAGGAGACTATAAGCACAACCCCGATGGAACCACGCGGGTGTGTGCACTTTAGACAATTACACAGTTAAGACCGGATTCCGACTTGATAGAACATGTCAGCCGGTCCGACCTTTTCACAGTGTCTCTGTGACTTTTACAAAAACATGACTCGGGAGCTAATTCAAACATGAGACCGAGTGCGTGTAAAATTGCCACCGCCGTGCACGCAGAGAACACAAGTCACTCGGTTCATGGCTCTTGATTTTTGCAGATGACGGCAGTGACACAGAGGGAGAGGATTGGTGCTGTAATCCCTGGAGACACAGAAAGGGCTAGGAGAGTGTAGGAGATGAGACAAAGGAAAGGAAGAGAGAGCAGGGGAGGAAATCTCAGCAGCAACAACGTATATGCCGTGTGGGGCCGTGGGTAATGTATGACTTCCAGTGGTAAATCGCTATTATGAAGCTTGGAGCTGGTTGGGAGAAGAGTATCTGCCTTCACTTCTATAGTCCAGTGGGGCCCAGAGAGCCTCAGTAAATGAGCCCGAGGTCAAGGAGATAGAGTGGATTTTGTATGATTGGGAAGGAGGTGGGGGATGATGCTGGATGAGGGATATTTTGGGCAGAAAGGTACAGAGAGCAAAAAAGAAGAGAAGCTTAGTAAGAGCAAACTGCATACGCATGCGTGTCTCTCTCTCTCTGTGTGTGTGTGTGTGTGTGTGTGTGTGTGCTATAAAATCCTTCCAACCAAAGAAGCACAGACAAAATAGATCTCAGTGTGTCTCTTTTTCTGTCTGAAGCCACATCTATCCGTTGTCTCTGCTACACCTTCTTTACCACAGCATGAGAGCTAGTGGAGAGGCAGGTATTTGTCTATTGCTGATGTAGCAAGTGTATTTTTTGCTTCACATAGGGGTATAGCCTACAGCGTGAAGATCCGCTATTAAATCATAACACCAGCTGGAACGTAGGTAGATTGTTTATGCTGCTTCTATAGGGGTTTCATGTACACAACATCACTAAATACAACACTAAACCCCCAAATATGCATTTTTCTTATGCAGTATTCATCCAAAACTGTGGCAATTCGTTCTTATTTTCCTCGGGGGTCGTTTTAAGACCAAATGCAATAAATGGAGCACAATTAACTGGACGGCTTTGGTTATGGCTTCAGTTGCTTTTGCATGAAAACACACGCACACGCACACACACACACACACACACGCACGCGAGCGAAGCGTTTTTTAAGTCCTCATCCCACCTGAGTGCCTTTTCCTCATGTAACACTACCCAAAAAAAGAATAAAAGGCTGTTGTCAGTGCCCTCTATAACAACTCTATAAAAAGCGTTGCTGGTGACGGTTAAAGTACATTCATTTATTGCCACTCTCCTTTTTAAGTTTTTTATTTTAAGTAATATGCTTATCTGTGTCCTTCTTGCAACAAAATTGCCTACAGCGATTTGTTGACCTGTGGGTCAGCTGTTAGCTATGTTGAACATACAGCTGCTTTAAAAGGTTTTAAAAAAAGATTTTTCATTAAAAATGGCCGTTTTTAGGCTGCTGGCACAGCACATCACACAAGTACAGTGTGTGTTGTCTGATTGTTCGAACAGGCATTTCTGTCCATACGTGCATTTTCCTATGTGGCGACTCTTCCTCACACGGCAAACACACGCACACACGTGCATTTATGTGCACGTGTGTGCATGTAGGAGTGCTTTTGGATCATCCTGTTAGACCAGCAAGGAAAAGAGCGATAGATTGGCTGAGGCTTTATTTCCCCCCCTCTCTTGAAACACAGGGAAAAATAGCAACGAGGAGGAAGGGAGAAGATGAAAATAGCTCAGTAGGCAATGGCTGACTCATAAGGCGATGCTGGGAGTCAGGAAGGCCTCCTTTCTGGTGTACATCAAATCAACTGGCTGTTGTGTAACTCTCTCAGTACCCGTAAATCAGACCGTTTTGTCAATGTGCAGGGCTTTGTCAAACATTCCTTTTGTGCAAATGTCCCATCTGTGGCTGCATTAAAAAAAAAAAAAGGCCTGTGACATCACAGGTGCCATTTATCACCACTGACAGCTTTAGGGCAGCGGAGGGAGACCAAGGCCTGTTGCCGGTCATTGGTCAGAGTGGTCAGCCACCAACCCAGCTGATTAATCATCCTAGTCATTAAAAATAGTTTGTCGAAGCTCAAGTACCGTGTGATGGAACAGGCTCATGCAACCCGGCTAACGTATCAGCAGCAGCTACAGTACACACACACAATCAAAGAGAAGCTCACATCAGTTTTGTCAGAGGCGACGCAAACGAGAGGAACAAAGGTAGCGCGTGTATCTGCAAGAGAAAATAAACATACGAGTCAACGCAAGTACCGCGGCTTTATCCTCATTATACTGTGTAAACAACTGAGAAATGCAAAATATGTGCAGGTCCCTCCTTCACTCAACTTATGAAATATGAAAAACAAAAACACTATGATAATGTACAAGGCAGGAATATGCAGCGATAAGCAGGTGCACACATCTGACCATTTGGTGTTTGTTTTGGTATGTAGCTTTTTCTTTTTGTCAATTTGTGGTCATTTGGCATTGCATTTGCCACTGTTTGGACTTAGATTGAGTTTCCAGCAATAAAATTTAAAAGCCTCTCCAAAAAGATGGCACACACACACACACACACACACACACAGATGTTCTGCTCTCATCTGTCACTGTTGGTCATTAGCTGGAGTAAAGCCCTGCAAACATAGTTAATTTAGTGACGTGGATTCAACCTCAACTGTTAAGGTATCTCATCAGGTACAGAAATGTCAAGGAGTGATTGCAGATGTTCATACATCACCTGTAGTGCTTTTAGATTCAATTCAAATTCTCAGCTTACATTAATGATGCATGTAAAACGCACGTTTGACATCTGCAGGAGACGAGCGGTTCTCGCGGTGGCTGCTGCAGCCTCTGACGTGCGCCACAACGGCGCCACACGATATTTGGTTATTTGCAGTTTTCATTGTTCACTGTGGCAACGATTTACTATACAGTATGTTTTTGTTATAAAAGTTGGTGATGTTGGATCTCTGCTCAGCTCATGCTGAGTCACTGTTTACTTGGCATATAGTTTTAGTACGAACCACAGAGTGAGGACACATCAGCTTCCTCTGTGCTGATTGTAAATGTAACATCCCAGACAAACTATTACCTGAGTATTAGTGCGCGTATAAACATGCTCAGTGTGACTAACTGGAAAATGATATCTCCATCTGAAATGTTAAGACGCAATAAGCGGCTGGGTCATTCACAGTGAACATCTTTTCCTCAGTCTTCCCACTGCGTCTCTCTGTACCCACTTTGCTATTGAATATTTCACATTGTGTGAGCCAGCCATTGGCCTGCTCTCAGCTGAAGATTGCTTTGTTCTTTTTCTTTTTCTGTTTGTTTGTTGCAAGTAGCTGCCGGCTTGATATCTTAGGGATTACTGCAGTAGGAAGTGGTGATATTTTTTGTGGGGAAGTTCTTCATTGCATGGGAACAATCTGGTGATTTAATAATAAATAAGGCAATCTCTGTCCATGTCTGGTTCACAGGTTGAGGACCGGAGCGATGCAGTCTTTATTCAGTGGAGGTGAGCTGGAGCTGCTGGGAGGAGGCGGCGACGCAGGGGGCCTGAAGGAGGATGGCTGTGGCAGCGTGGTGTGGCGCTCCTCGCCCCTGCCTCCCGAAGATGTCTACTCAGCCTCCCACTTTGCCCTTATCACAGCCTATCAGGAAATCAAGACGAGGCTGGTCTGTCTGGAGCGGGAGAACACCAGCATCAAGAGGAAGCTCAAAATATATGAGATTAAGGTAAAGGGGTTTTACATCAAAGGTTAATTTGTGGAAAAGAAAATAATGATCTAAGTTGTTTTTGTCCAAGTTTGGTATCACAGAAAAGAGCACATCGACATCGCCAGTTTGGTTTTTTTGATTTATCTGAAGCCTTTGAGGGGGAAGGAGAACCATCCACTCACCTTTAACATAACTTTTATTGAAGCAGTGTAATTGAACACAGAGATGAAACAAGCATCGTCGGGGCTTTGGTCCTGGAACGGTGTGGGGAATACGCTTGAATCGAAAAAGGATACATAGAGGGCAGAGAGCTACTGAAGTATTAACTCATGTTTAAATTAATAATTAATATGAAATCCCATTTGTAACAACCGAAAGGAGCCCTGCCAGCTGTTGGAACTGAATTAATTGCTCACATGAGTTATTTTGCGTTATTTTCAGTATCTGGATATTATGGGAGGTCTCAGGCTTCTGTCATTATAGCAGTTCCCGTCATATCTAAGGCATTTGCAATTAATCCATGCATCGATTTATCTGCAGATTATTTTGAGGTCGTTTTCATTTGCCATACTAAGGAACCAGGAGATTTTAAGCATCTTTGTCAGAAATTAATCAGTCATCGCAGCTTTCATTAGCACGCTTCTCCTGAATCTCCCTCACTCCATCAGAGAAGAAAAACAAGTGGTTATAATCTCATTTATTTTTAATGTATTGTCTAGATGATTTATTCGAAGGCTGCTGTTTTGGCCACTGCTTGTAATAACGATGCACACGCTTAACATTAAGTAGTTTCAAGGCTAATTCTAACCAGATTATTGGATGTGGAATGTGATGGTGATACATTTTGCAAATATAATTCAAGGTAAGGCCTTGTTGCTTATATTCTGAGATTATATCTCAGACAGACATGGAAATAAACAATGTTATCGGTGAAACTGAGCCCAGCAGGGAAACGGCTACAAGGAATGGTGCTGTCAATGTATTCCAAACAAAGGTCACAGGTTTGTTTCATCGTTCTGAACATTTCAGAACAATTTGGAGGTTCACTCTGAGTCGTGCAACACAAAATATCGACTAAGCTCTGGCTTAAAAGTCAGTGACACTGTAAAATGTCTGCACAGCTGGCCCTGAAAGCCCGGGGGTAGAAGAAGTTTCCAATTGGTTGAGGGAGCAGCAACTGAAGCAGGAATCGGCAGTAAGGAGTGCAGAGGATCAGTGTGGGAGGACAGACCATGAGGGAAAAATTGAAAAATAAGTGGAAAGAGGGACCTAAATAGCAGAAGAATGAAGTGTAAGTTACAGAAAAGGGAAATTAACTAAGTAAAAAGAGATAAAACATGAAGTATGAGGGAGAAAAATAGCTGGAATTAAGAACAAAGGAGGATTGAAGAGAAATTAGTCCTGGACATTCTTCTTCTTATCATTAGGCTTTGGTGTTCTGCCTCTTCTAGGAATTAAAAGGCAGTGAAGCTGTAATGCACCTGACTGTCCCCTCAGCTTAATGTCGCCCACTTTCACTTCAAGTATGTGAGGAAGTAGAAGGAGCGCAGCATCAGTAGTTCAACTGATGATTCATTGTTTGATGTTGAGAGTAGAGGAAAGGAAATGCTTCAAAATGCTGAGGACGATTATATTCAAGCTGTTCCTGCATCGTGGTCTACAAGGGATAATGTTGGCAGGGAAATTAAAACTTTGAATTTTCTATGATGTTTGTGTTGAACTGCAACACCCAAACGCTTTTGAATCTAGAGGGGTGACATCGAAATCAAATAAGCCGATGTTTTTTTTTTATTGTGACCACCGACATTTTCCGCTTTAAAAGGTTCTATTGAATTGATTTCTTTGATGGAAATGCACTTTGACTCGCCGCAGTTGGACTCTCTGTGTCAGGGCAGCATCCAGTGAACGGCTGCTCGCTGGCTCAGCACCGATCGCTCACAAGTGGCAGAACCAGGTGTTGATTTAGGGAGAACAGGTGTAGGAAGCTCTCAAACCTGTGCCTTTGTAAATACAGCGTCTTTTTTTAGATTTAGATTAGGATCATCAATCCCGACACTGGGGACACACAACACTGACTCCTGAATTGTCCACATCTCTGTCCCGTGTCCCGAATAGAGCATCTGTAGTGACGCAGATGGAAGTGCCTCATGTGGCTTTGAACATGGCTTAAAGCCCCCCCCAAGGAAGGGAGTGAGGCAGTTTGCCCATATTGGGAACATTTACTGTTAAAGTGAGCACAGAGAAGTGTTCCGCTAAATGGAAAAGGGTTGTTTGCCCCTCAAACAGACATTACAGCATTCTGCACTTACGCTCAGCACTCTAAATGTAAATGTGGTCATTTAGGCTGAACCACATGCGGTTGTATAACTCGGTCTTGTGTGTTGCCATCACAGCAGCCTGCTAACAAACAATAGTTTAGCATTGCAACGAGACAAATGGCCTCGAGGTAAGACGGCAGTAAACTTGGTAAAGCCTATTAATGCACATTCTACAGTGTGCATCATTACATAAACAGCATAATCGTAGCCACAGAAGACGCAATTATTCACGCATATTGATACAACTGATGTGTCTTTGTTCTAAAAATGAAAATATTACAAATGACATTTATTTCTACTAACTAACAATGAATTGACTTGAAATGCATATAAGCATGATATACATTCCTAGGAATATGGATACAATTCACAGATGAAAAAAAGCACAGAGCATGACTGAGTCTCTGTTATTTCAACCACAACTTTAAAAAAGTGTCTGCAGTATCTTTATGCTCGGATTTGGAATATTTTCCAAATTCTTGCGAGAGAATCAGAACTGCAGAATTTGTTGATACCACGTTCATGCAAAAACATTAAAATAAATATCTCACAGTAGCACCCTCTGTTCAACTAGTTTGTTGGACTGACAGCTTATTTCATTGTGTGGGATGTAAATTGTTTAAGAGGACTGACAGATAAAAATCCATCAATTCATCCATTATCTACCGCCCCATCCTCCACATGAGGGTTGTGGGGGCTGGAGACAATCCCAGCTGACATAGGGCAAATGGTGGGGTGCACCCTGGACAGGTCGCCAGTCCATGGCAGGGACAACATACAGAGGCCAATTAACCTAATCCCCAATCTGCATGTGTTTGGACTGTGGGAGGAAGCCGGAAGACACAGTGAAAACCCACACACACATATTCTACCCACAAATTCCACCATGTATTCCAGTTCAAGAAAAAATAAGTAATGAGTTAAAACAACCCAAATCTCAGAGTTATATCTGGGCCAAATGGATATTATAATTGATGCAAGATGAATCTTTAATGATCCCAGTGTGAAATCTACGACGGAGTATTACAGCAGGCCCAAACTGAAGAGGGAAAAAAGAATTTAATCGTCCGAGAATAAAGTCGTAATATAAGAAAAGTCATGATGTTACGAGACAAAAGTCATCATATTATGAGATTATCATTATTAAATTAAATGTATTTTTATGATTAAATAGCAACAGAACACAGATGTAACCAGCGGTACAGCAGCAATAAAGGAGGCAGTGTAAGCAAATAAGCGGAGCAATATGAATCTCAGTGTATTATTTAGTTATTAAATTGTGTTCTCTACAGCTGGACCTAACCTTATTATTACTGTAAAAATGCTAACATCTTTTTTTTCTTTTCCTTTTTGTTTCTGCAGTTTCCTATGATCAACGAGTTTGGCGATGACACCAACTCCTATTGCTCTTTTGAGAGCAAAGAGACGGCGCTGCTGCACTCAGAAAATGGCAACCTGCAGCAGAGAGTCAACGTCCTGACCCACGAGGTAAGAGGACGTTTGAGGACAACGGGGGGAAACACAGAGTAGACGAGAGAGGAGGCGTAATAAGAGAGATGGAAAGAAACAGAGCAGAGAGGGAGAGAAGGCTGAGGTGTATATACATATACACACACACACACATACATATATAACAGGATATGGAAGATATTTAAGAAATAAGAGAAAACCTCACAAATGCTTTTTCTCTGTACATAAAAAAAAAAAAATGCCTTCCTCCATGTGCATGAATTGAAAGTGAAATGAGGCCAAGCCTGCACAGTGTACACATGCTAAAGCTGCTGTCCAAGCAAAATGACTGGGAACCGTCCGATATGGAGCAGTGTGACATGGGATTTTTAAACTGGTCTATTTTTGAGACAGTGTAATTAGGACTGAACTCGCTGCTTCTGTTCACCATATGGAAGAAAAAAAATGCATTAGGTCTTCTTAAATGTATCTTGACGTTTTACTATACAGTATATGAAACCTATATGTATACTGTCCCCTAGTCTTGGTCTATAGGACACTCTTGCAAAAGAGATTTTCAATCTCAGCGAGTTTTATTCCCAGTTAGATCAAGATTAAATAAACTAAAATAAATAAAAAACCTTATTTACACTCAACTATGATTTCCCCTCATAATTCACAGTACCACGATTTCTATGACTGTGTGAACTCGACTGTAAAATAAATGTGAGAAACAACAGACACAGGAAGGCAGTGGTAACACTGGTGGCAGCCGTGGTAAAGAGTGAGCTAGATTGCAAGAAAGAGAGGGGAAGGAAATGGTTTATGGGAGCAGCAGAAACGATTAGTGTGGGACAAACAAGGTCACACGGCTCTGACACGGACCGTTTAGAGTAATGAAATGTGCAATGGCTCACTGGGCATGCTCTGCTGGGACGGGACCTGCACCCCTCCACCCGCACTGAATAAAAACACGCACACTTCCTATACGTAAAGTAGTGTCAGACAAATGAAATGCACATGTGCAACTGCTGCTACTAGACTCATGCAACAACCAAAACCACCAATCCAGCACGCCACATGCAAACTTAGTTAAAATCCTCAAAAGCATCAATTAAAAGCTGGGTATAGATTATGGCCGAACAATTTGCAATTTGAAACAATGCAATTGGTAAAGAACAAAAGCTGCAATTCTTCTCTTTTTTGTTGTCCTTTTGTTATGATTTTCTATGCAAATTTGAAATATTTAACATGCATGAAAAATGTGTCAATAGAGTACTGTACCTCGACTAATATTTGATTTATTTTTATTTTATGTCTCCTTTATTCAGCCAGGAAGGTACGTTGAGATACAAGATATCTTCTTCCAAGATAGCAGCACAAATAGTGCAAATAGTTACAGACAAACAAAACTTCAGGTATAAAAGCTAAAAGGAAGTAGTTAAAGGAGAGTGAATCCGAATAGCTTGGATGTAGCTGAAATATCAAATATTTTGACAGTGGAAGATTTTCACAGGTAAGGATTAGAGTTAGAGATGGGTAGTGTTTTTAACGTTTTACCCCCCTTTTGCATGAATGTTGTGTTTGTGAACAACCAATCACGCTGCCAACTGTGTTGTTTCATCAACCAGAGCCTCTAAAGAATAAAGCCAAAACATGTCTTTTTTCTAAACAAAGATGCTTTCTGTTATTTTCCACAGTCCCTACAACAATTATTTATGTTCACTTTTTATTTTCCTAAGACATTTAATTAGTTTTATGATGCTATAAAAAGGGAGTGAGGTGTAATCTGCCTCTAAAAGCACAACATAGAAGCACCTGAGGTAATTTGGCATCATTGTTGTACAATGGGAGGAAAAAGGAACATCTCAACCATTTTCTTTTTCTTTTTTTTTTACATAAAGATTGAAGAGGAGGTGGAAAAGCCACGTTCCATGCTACAATAATATCTAATGTTTTATACTGCAGTGTTGTTAAAGACTAATTAAACTAAAAATACTCTCTAAAGACAACTCTTAAATAAGTTATGTATGCCATCTAGCCAGCATCCACACTAAAGTGAAAATGTAAAAAGGTGATAATGAGATTATATTTTTAAAACTTTCAAATCCTTTTTTCTTTTTCCTGGATTAATCGTGCTCTCCTCGCTCGCGGTGACTTCTCCTCGTGTCTGATGACAAGCTGTTCTCAGCCAGGTTTTTTTGTTGTGCCAGTTTCTTTTGCAGCATATGTTTCTGTGTGGTCTTGGTATCTATGGCTAGGCAGGACAGTGAATTTATACTTCATTATGTATTCTATCGTTGTCAGTTTCTGCTTGTTGTCTGACACTTTTTAAAAAAACTAGAGCCAAGTTGTTGTAATCTAAGAAAAAAATGGTCTTTTCGAACAAACTCCTTGCCTGTGTTGCCACTTTTGGCCGTAAAAAAGCCCAACTTGGCATCATGTGTTCCAGATGAATCTCTTGCGCAGGCGGATGACGTCACAGTTTGCTGTGAGTCGTCTTTCTGGCAGACAGAAAATGGTTCAATTAATTGCCGCTTCCCACTGGTGCAGTGATGTCTATGCCGCTCTCGCACTGTGACGATTCTATAGGCCAACACAACATCAACATACAGTGTACTTTCTCTACCATTTATACCATCCACCCCTGTCCTCTGCCCTGAAACCTCTTCATTTCACTCAGCTTGGTGGACGTCACCGCCCTCACATGTGTCAGATGGTATGTGATTATGGCATCCAGTGAAAGTTGCTCCTGTATTACTCCACAGTAAGTGGAGAATAGAGCAGCAGGACACCAGGGAAGTCATTTATTTTAAGTAGTGTTGAACTTTCTTGTTAAAATTAATGATTTATCCACTTGTCGAGCTGCAGGAGGAATTGCGGTACATGCTGAGGTGTCAGGATTGTCGTGTCCCCAATTTCCATGGTTACACAACATTTTCCGAAGAGACACAGTTGACGTCTCGCAAGGTTTTTAAATACTGACAAAAGGAAAAAATATGAGCTTTTTCTTCAGTTTCTGCCTCTGTTTCTCTCGCATTTACAGCTCCAGAAGAGAAAGGAGAGAGAGGAGCAGCTGGAAGACGTGATCCAGGCCTACGAGAAAATTCACATGGAGAAGAACAACCTCCAGAGGGATCTCGACAAGATGGTCAGAGACTTTGTTCAGTCATTATTCTACAGACACTTTACTCAGGAGGCATGTGGCTCACAAGTTCATCCATACACTTTACCGCTCGGATGTGAAGGGGTGGAAATAAAAAGTAAATGGTTAATAATTCTGAATTGAAACCTGTTAAAAAGTTAAATTGCCAAATATAACACTATATGGTCAGACAGGTGCAAGGGTGGACTGGAAAGTTCACTGGCTGAGATGATGATGGAATTGAATTGATCAATTGTGATTTATTTTGTCTACATATTACATATGCTACATCCATCACCATGTGGTGGCTGTAGCAGGACGTCTGGACCTTAGGGCATCTTCAAAGCTTTCTATCCCTCTTGAATTCACATTTCTGCGACTTCACAGTTGATAAAGCTGGAGCATCATCCCCTATTGTAGCAACCATGTCAGCACAGTGAATGTCCTTGGGGCCTTAACACATTCTGCAGATGATTGCAACACCAAGGTGTCAAATTATGCCCATGTTCACAAAATGTCTCTAGGATTCATCTTCAAAGTCCTCAATTACCTTTAAAATGTGGGTTTATCTGGAAGGAAACAATGCAGTTTAAAGGTTGAAAATGTAATGCATGCCAAGTTTCATTGCTATTCTCAGTCAGCCTATGAACTTTTCAGCCCACCCTCATATATTGTTTGCTCCGTGGTCCCGATTTCATAGCTCCAGGGGAGAATAATAACATTGCACAATTGTGACTCAATTGTGTTTGAAAGAGGAAAATGCTCCCAAAGAGAGAACGTTTCTTTCAGTCTGGTGTGGAGGAACCAGACTAGCCTGCACAGAGATTTGACCTCAACCTCACCCATTCAACACCTTTGGGATATACATGTACTGACTGTGAGCCAACACTGTCCAGTGTCAGTGATGGATCTCACTCATGCTCTTGTGGTTTAATGGGAGAAAATCCCTGTAACCAGGTTACAAAATCTGCAAGAAAGTCAAGTGGGGATAATTGCTGCACATCATTCAACACCTCTTGCAATAAATTGGATTGAAATACTGTATATATACATTTGCGTTTATTTTTCTCTGCTGACATTAACTACCCTGACAGTAGAAGCAAGATATAAAAAAAATAACTTTACGTTTATTGTGCACTTTGGACTAATACATTTCATTTTAAAGTAATTGCCTTCTGAGAGAACAGTGCTTCAGAAAGACATGCCATTTGAGAGTCATTTGGCAAAATGTATTTGACATAAAACACTAACCGTTTCCTTTTTGGACCGATGAATGCTGTCTACTGTAAATTTCCCCAAAAATCATCAATGCAAATATTTATTTTCCAAGTAATTTCAACGTGGCATGTTTTAAAACATACTAAAATGAAAAATTAGATGCCGGCTTTATGTTCATGTCGACATGATACATCCATAACATGTCGATCCAGAACGTGTCGATTCTTCCAACTGAACAGACTGGTTGGCTGGTTTTCTCCCAGATCCCCTCCGTGATTCTAAACCGTCTCATATGAGACTGAAGTCCACTTAGCAGCTCATGCCGCGCAGCCTCAGCAGTTTCATGCAGTCAGTGATTAAGGGATGGGGAGCACCAACAGTGATGGAAGTGCCACCTGACATGAACTGACCCGCTGGCAGTGTTACTAAAAACTGTGGCTGCCGTATTTAATATGGAGCTCCACCTACACCCACACACATCTACATAATGTGTATAATTATACAGTTTCTTAGTGTCTGCATGTGTGATTCATCCACTCTACATCGTAAAAGAATAAAAAATAAAAAAGTGGCTAAAATATGCTAGCACTACAGCAAATGATAAAGGAATCGTTGTTATTGTGGACTATGAATTATTCACAGTTTTCCCCCACATGTAAATAAAACCTACATCAATAACTGAATGCTGTTTACTTAGTGTAGAAAAATAAACCCTGTGTGATTACAGACAAGCCTGGTGGAGAAGCACGTCGAGCGCATCCTGAACCTGGAGTCCGTTCTGAGGCAGAGGGACAACTCCCTGCAGAAGCTCAACATGCAGCTGCACAGCAAGGACATGCAGTATCTGCAGCTGCACGCCGGCCCCGACACGCACAGTAAGTAAGCCTGCACTCACAGCTCTGGTGTGGAGAACAAGTCAAGGACTGGACATGACAAATATTTCTCCACTTAATCCAACGTAACACTGAAAAGTGCTTCACTTACTAAGACAAATCCTATTGCAGTGAGATAATTATGAATATCCACATAAATATACTATTCATTTAGCATTCATTTATTCATATGGTACGGTGTCAGGTAAATAATAATTTATTGCAAAATGCATTTCTGAATCATTTTCAATTATGTGCTACATGAACCACTCAAAAAAATAGTTTGAAATCATTATTTAAATCAACTAATACATTTGGGACAACTGTATCGTATTTCCTATCTGTTGGGAATCAGTTTGCTATTTTTAATTGCAAATTGCCCTTTGCAAACTGAACCAACTTAATGTTAAACATTGCTATATAAATAAACTTGCATTGTCGAAATAAACGCGTACTTATTAATCTATTTACTGAATATATATATATGTAGACTAACTTTCACTATTAATCACATCTCCTATCCGCCCCCGTTATTCAAAGATATATAAATCCAATCCAACAATTTGTCCAAAAAAGCGCTTTAACTGAGGTCAGGTGAATCTTCAGTTTCATGGAGAAAACATTCTTGAACAGTTTGTTCCAACACCCGAGTCACCCAACAACAGACCTGTGATCTATGCAGGTGCCGCTGATTGAAATTCAGTCGTTCTGGTCCTAAAAACACTCCGAGTTGAGTGACAAGTTCGGTATCCGCATTATTCAGCCTGTTCCTTCCATCTGCACAGAGTTATCTCTGCACTCACCAGTCTGTATATCCAAATGCCAGAGAAACCTGCCAGATAAATCCACTTATTACCATGCAAATTAATTCCTGTGTCAGAAATGCATGAAGTTGCATCAGACAGGGAAACTTCTTGTACCACTATAGTCTCCATATACATGCGTATATATAGATAAAGTACACATAGTCTTACAGTTTGTGTGTTGAGGACAACCAGGAAGGACTATATTGAATAGCCTCTAGGGGGCGACTCAGCTGAGAATATTAACTTACTTTCCACTTGATTTACATATGTCCAAATGTTGCCAGGTTTTTGGTGATGTCTGTCAACTTTGAGTTGCAGCTTAGGGTTAGACAGATGATGGGCAAAGAATATTTAAGCCTTTACAGTGAGAAAAACTTAATCTCTATTCTCATTAACGCTGTGGGTGGCTGATAGAAAAATGGAGGAAATATGTCATTGCCACTTAAGTGGATGCCTTTACTGATGATAAATACCTCTATGAAGAGACTGTATCATTTTGCACAGGCATCATAAGTAGTGAGATTAGCCTTTTTTGTTCCTTAATGTGCACGTGAGTAGGTAGTAATGTACAATAGTAATGTAGTGCTGACCGTGTACAGCATGTGTGTGTGTGTGTGTGTGTGAGTACACCACATGTGACTGACTGCATAAATAAATGTGTGGGTGAGGAGGCAGGAAGATAGAAAAGATGATACCGCTGCTCTGTAGCATTGTCTTCCGACTCAAGGACTGAGTCTGTGTGAGCGGTGCTGAATCACTAACATGCCCACACAGATCACATCACTCAGGTACAAAGTGAAAGATGCTGCCCTTGAAAGAAGTCAGCTCTCTTGCTCTTTCATAGTCATCTATTGTACATACTGTATTACACAACAAGCACACAAGGATGTTAGAAAGCTACATTAGTCATCAGAGGGCGGGGGGGGGATGTGGTGTTGTCTTTTGCTTTGCGTTTCATGTCTCCTTGACCTCCCCCCAACTCTTCATTTTCCTCCACCCAGTGCTGGACTGTCCGGCCCTGACACTTCAGAGCTCCCGTAGCCTGGATGCTCTGTCGGACCTGAAGCTGCAGCGGCTCGAGGCAGAGCTGGAGGGGGCACGGCATGAGGCTCAGGGGGCATGTCAGCGAGAAGAGGAGCTGAAAGCAGAGTGTGAGAGGCTGAAGGAGGAGATGAGACAGATGCAGAACAGCCAGAGGGAGAGGGTCAGTGTCTGTTTTTGTCTATTTGGGTTCAGTGATGTCAAAGACTATGTAAAAGCAACACAGAGCACTTTATTCGTGAAGTTAACTAAATTTGCCTTCTCTGTATTCCTGCACTGGACATACGTCATTGGGAGCATAATCCTCCTGGGAATTCTAGACAGATAAATGTCTATATTCCAGATATTCCAGTATCCAGATGATGGACAATGATATCCAAATAGTTTTGTGGTTAAAATAAAAAAAGTGTCTCTTTTCAGATCAAATCCATGATGCTGCCAGAAATCCAAGCTTCCGTTTATTCTCAGTCTTCATAAAACTATGAACCTTAAATAACCTGTTATTGCCACATGACAGAATCTAATATGTCAGTTAACAAAATCATAAAATCTCATGTTACCACTAATAACTGGAGCTGCCATAGTGGCTCTACAGAGTAAAGCATAAAACACAAGCAGTGCTCCAATAATAATTATGCCTCCAACCCTCTTACATACTCTGCCCCGACGCTGCCTTCAAACATGTCGTCTCAACAGGCTCTTGCTTTCAGATTTTGCCCAATATTCCATGAGCACCTGCATGCTAATCTAATTTCACGCTCCACTTCAACAGGAAATGACTTCGCCGTGCAAGCAATGTGATGTGGAGTGGATACAGAAGGTGGGCGACGAGCAGTAAGTGACCGCGGCAATTATCTATGCAGTGAGGGGAAAAGGAGAGAGGGAAGGAAAGCAGGACGCAAACAAAGGTTGATGAGCGTTATCTATGGAAACAATGTAGAAAAGAAAAGAAATGAGAATAAAGAGAGAGAAACCAGAGACGTTCTATCAGAAGCCGCTGCTCATTTCTGCAGCCATATGCTCAGTGTGACCTCTTGGGACCTCATTAGAAAATGATCTCCTTTTCAAATAAATGGTTTGAAACACAGCAATAATAAAGTGATATTATAGTTCGGACACAAAGGATGCCTTTGTTCCATCATCTACTATATGTGAATTCAAAAAATAACAGCAGTGTGTCTCACACTTGCACCAGGAGGTTTGGCAGCAGATTAGTGTGAGCAGCAGGGGGCAGTGTAAGCATGGAGTACAACAGCTTCCTGTCCATTTCCTCAAGTCTGCACAGTATTTGTTGGACATCTCTCTCAGGCCACGCTCACCCACCTACTTTTCATCCTCCATACAAGTGTGTGTACTTTCTTTTTTTCTTCTGTGTTTCAGCTGATGAGAGAAATGTATTACACCTATTCTGAGAGGAAAGAAAAGAAGCTTAATTGTCATACCTGCTTTGCTTCCACAGGTAAAAAAAAGAGCAAAAAAGCCAAAACAAAAAAAGAAAAACCACAGCTGACTCACATACGATGAAACCTCGCAAGTGTTTCGATAAGGAGAAAACTGAAAGTATATGGTGTGGTAGAGAGGCAGAGTTTTGAGTGACTGTGTGGTGGAAACCCACTGCTTTTTCCAGAACCTTGGTCACCTTTTGGTTTTACTCAACAATATCACATACTCCCACTGAAAACCTATGATGCCTATATGTTGTTTCCTGGAACGTTTTCTTGTAATTGAGCCCATTTAGAGTAAACTGCACAGATTGATTTAGAAGATTGTGTCTGTTTTGCTTTGAAAATACATCACCTTTGACCTAATCATCATCATCATTGTTTTATAATCAGGAGAAAATACTGTGGAACATTTGTGTCATCGAAAATGTAGGCTACATTTCAGTAATAAAAAAAAGCCTAAATTCTAAACTTCAAATAACAATTCTGAAATCTTTTTGATGGCTCTCTGAACGTCTGTACTTACACGACTGGGGGACTGGGAGTAGTTCTGAACCGAGGTCATTTAAAAAATCTTACAGCTCATTAAACATCTTACATGAGTGTGTGTTGCTGCAGTGACGGCACACCCTGCACCCAGAAAGTTGTTTTTATACCTAGAAATGCACAGTACATAATTTTTGAAATATCCACCTTGTAGCAGCATGACCTTTTTTTTTGAAAGACGAGACAATTCTGATTCTGCAACACACGTCACATGTTTCGTCATTACATTAGTGGATTTTTTTTTTGTCCTCCTCGCTCAAAAAATTCTATGCAAACAACCCCCAACCCCCTAACCCCCAACCACAAGCCTCTGGTGGAAACGCAGGCAGCCACCTGGCACTACACCTGAACGGCTGACTAATGCCTCTCTCAGCTTTCAGAAAGTGAGCGCTGTTTCCAATAAATCACAACATGATGATTTGTGTTGAACAACATTTCCTATTTCATGTTGGAATATTATTTAAAAGAAAACACAAATGGCATGCTTTGACGATGTCATTACTGCACGCCGACGATTAACCAGATCAGAAATAACTTTTCATATTTATCCCCATTTATTATAAAGTTGCTTCACTATGAAGCAACTTTCACCGCATGTTTATTGCACTGTGGCTTGGTGTTAAGGGCCATTTGACACCTCCTTGTGTTTAGCTGAAAGTGTCTCATGCACATAGCAGAAGTATGGCAGCGTGTGAAAAGCCCCTCCATGGTCTGTTCTGCTGCATCCACACTTCTATTTTTCTATTTTTGTACAAAAACATACATTCTACTCCGGACTCTATGAGTGCTTGTTATGCTACATCCACAGGGCTCCTTTGTTTTTGTCTAAACGCATAATTGCTGCAGAGGTAGGTGTACATTTTCCTGCATGTTTTGTTGACTTTGCATTCCAGAGCTGAACTCGCGTCATCAGTCCAAACAAAACGATTCTTCTTTCCGAGAAAAGTTTCAGTTATATCGTTATCGGAAACACACTGGTACACACACACACACACACACACACACACACACACACTAACTGTTACTTAACGTTAATGTGCGTGAAGCATTTGTCATTTTGCCAATAAAAAAAGAAGTGCAGATCTCAGAGGCGCCTGGAGTGACAGCGGAGATCAAAGGTCATCGCTCTCTCTCTCACACACCAATCATCAGTTCACACACGAGGGCCTTCCGTCGGTGCTGCATCTGCATGATCGCACGCCTCCCACGCGCTGTAATGTACATTGTACCATATTTACATGTACATGTGAGCGTTACACATATTTGACATTAAAAAGAAAAACTGAAACAAATGCTCTGGCACATGCTTTAGACATCCGGAGACACTTCACAGACAGTGACTGAATGTGTGCCCTTGTGTATTCAAACATCAGCTTTACTACACGGGACCACGGGTGTAGCAAGGTGTCGAAAGTGTGACCTGAGTTCAAGAACACACTATAGCAAAATTTGAAAAGCAACACATTACTCGTGTGAAACGGAAGAGGTGCATGAATGTAAACCATTGGGAAACACATCATACATCTGCACTGACAAAGACAGACAGACAGACAGACAGACAGACAGTGCACACGGAGCCGTAACTGAAGAAGCATATAATTACATTTTACGGGCATCTTTGCGATCAGATACAACTCACTTCACCCACCATGCTGCCAGTAAGTAACCTACATGATTCTTATTTTCCTACTGATGCTCGAAAAACACTAAAGAGTGTTTGGGAGGCCTTAGATCCAAAGCCACATGCAGGGAAGTGTGTGCATGTGCAGCAGCACAGATGACCCTAAATCATTTCTGTGCTATTACGAGGTTCCACCGACACACACCACAAACAAGGATGTTGTCAGTTACGAGGTTGGGGGATGAAGGGGGTTTGATACCCTCCTCTTCTCTGAGTCACAGTGGGTTGGTGGAAACGTACGTGAGACAAAAACACAAGTCACCAGTGGAAGTTTTGACATATTTATGAGGTTTTTTTTTATTTTGAAAATGTAGTGTGACAATGAGTGTCTTAGCCAATATTTGTCGAATATGAAATGTAATTCGATCGTAGCCCAGTGGTGAAAATTAAATAAATAAATGTAAAAATAAAAGGCTTACACACACTTAAGTTGGTGTGCAGTAGATCTCGGGAATATTTTTCTAATTTGACGCCATGTTGTAGGCCGAGTGCCACATTTCAGAATAGTGTGTATTTTTTCTCTCACAAACAAAGAAGTTAAATTTCGTTTTTGGAGAGTGATTAAGGTCTGGCAACTGTCTGGTACATGTCTGCAACAGCATCCTTTTTTTTGTTTGTCTTGATCTTTGTGATAGATGTACATCTGTACATTTTATTTTACATTTTACAATTTGATCACAAGTTGATTAAAACACATAATTAAAAAAAAAACTGCGCATATTTATTTGCCTTTATGACTCTAATCAAACCCAATTTTTTTTATAAATGCCAGTCTTGGTACAAGAAATTACTCAAAGTGGTAGCTTTTGAACTGATTATCTTGAGAGGCAATCCAACTTTAGGTTTTCACACCTTGTGAACAACATTCTAATCTACCGCTGTCAGCACTGGCCTGAGTCAATTTCAAGTCAAGCCTGCACAGTTTATAAAAAGGTAGTGAGATGTTTGAGATAAGTTGTCCATAATCAGATTTGAGGGTAACCAGCACAAACGATGACTAAATACCATATAGTAGTTGCTTCTTTCTATCTGATCAGACAAAAGTCTCTGCTCTCACCCACACATACAGTGAACACCACTCTTTAAATCTGCAAACAGTGTGCTTAGAGAATACTCCATTTGTCCAATAGTTGATTCAGGCTTATTTATATTGTGGGATTGAGATCAACACCACGACAGAGAGATAAGACTAACTCAGCTTGTTGCCATGGTTAAATGACACAGAAGCTGGTGAGCCAACCAATCGTTGTTTATGGTTCTGGAAATAGTGTTGCTCTGTCAGTACGGCCCCTGAGAGAGTCATGACACATCTTGCATTAAATGGTGTGATTTTATGCGCTGTGGCTCACGACTCTAAAAATATAAGCCTTTAAGCCTCTCAATTAGCCAGCCGGATTTGTGAGGCTGTGTTAGCACTGCAGAACTCAGTCCGTTTGACGTGGAGATGAAGTTCAGCGTGGATTTGTCGTGCACTTTACTGTGGTTTCAAATCAGAAGGATGTACATTTGAATTTAATGAACCAAGCTTTGCATATACTCAATTGTGATTTATTAAAACACATACTCATGTCAAGTGCAATGGTTATGATAACTGCATCCTTCCTCCCCCAGGGTGAATTTGGCTCTGGCCTACACAGAGTTAACAGAGGAGCTGGGCCGTCTCCAAGCACTGAGCTCCAAGCAGACGGAGATTCTGAGGAAAGCCTCGCAGGAGCAGGCTAGTCCAGGTTAGCATCTGCATGCTGTGATCATTTATGTGAAAACTGGGTCAGTGTCTCTCATTCATTTATGGGCAGGAATTGGGATTTTAACCAGAAGGTCACAGGTTCAATCTGGGGTGGGCTGGGGCAAGGTACCCAATCCCCCATTGCTCCCTGGCCACAGATTAGTGCTGCCCACTGCTCCTGCGCCCAGCTTGTGTGCCATCCCTGCTGGTAAGGGATGGGTTAAATGCAGAGGACAAATTCACTATCACGATTAGCTGTGGGACTAAAATGACTAATTCCCTTATTACAGTAGACAAGTCCTGCATTTATGATGTTACTGACTACTGCAAATATAGAAAGTAAAACACACATTTATACTGTTTGATAGTTTGGTATAACATTGCAAAAATATTAATTATATAGAGTTAAGCCATTAAGTCAAGTTACTTTTTCAAACTAAATAGTGAGAATTTGTGTGACTTCCTGTTTGCACATCCTGTTATTATTTATGTGACCTGTAGTATCATTTAATATCTACTTTCACTAAAATGTCTCTTGGCGACCACATTTTTGTGTAGCATTGTGTAACTTTAACAAAAACAATGAGACTTTCTTTAGTGTATGCTTATGTTTTGTAAAAAAATCTGATGTAATTTTAAAGAAAATGATGTCGCCGTATTACCACAGGGGTCTGCATGTTTGAATGACATGATTAACAAGAACGTACAGTATGGTTTTGATTTGTTGCTACGGTTTTCTCACGTGTGAATAGACGTACACTTAA